>NC_058523.1:240676735-240984043 GCF_904849725.1 Hordeum vulgare subsp. vulgare
AGAAACGGGTCCTAATTCCTCAACTCCTTACTTTCCTCGTATTATGTGTTGATGACTTCCACTGCTACTGTTTGAAGAATTTGCTGAAGACTTTCTTTGAATTTCCTCAACCCCAAATTCTTCACGTCAGTTAATCCTCATCTGTATTCTGCGTGTCTGCTCACAGTGCAATTTTTTTCACATTCCTCACTCTGAAAAACTGCTGTTGTGAAACTTTGCACTTCTGATCCTTTACTGTTTCCGCTGTAAGTTAGTCATCAGTGAGGAATTTCCTCAAAAGGAATTTCCTCAGTGATGAAATTCTAAAAATCTCCTATTCACCCCCCTCTAGTCGATATAACGCACTTTCAATTGGTATCAGAGCAAGGTACTCCCTTGTTCTGTGTGATTTTGGTTTAACCACGTGGAGTTTTAGTTATGTCGACTGCAGGCATGTTTAAGGTGACTGCAGCATGTCCTACCTTCGAAGGAAAGAACTTTCCCTTCTGGAAGAACAAAATGCAAATGCATCTACAAGCTATTGATAATGATCTCTGGTATATTGTGGAACATGGCGTCCCCATCATCTCTACTAGTGTCTCTGCTGCTGATGTGAAGAAATTCAAGCAACTCGATTCTCAAGCGAAGAATATCATCTGTGGCCATCTGAGCCCAGGCCATTTTGGAAGAGTAAGTGCTTTGGGCTCTGCGACACTGATCTGGGAGAGACTGTGCAAGGTAAATGAAGGAGTATCAACCTAGTGTGACGCTCGTGTTGATATTCTTCGCAATATCTTCAATCGCTTCAAGAGACATGACAATGAAAGCTGCCAAGACACCTTTGATCGCCTCACTGACATATCAAATGAACTGCAAGCACTGGGAGCTCGAGACATCACTGATCACGAAGTTGTGAAGAAACTGCTAAGATCTTTGGATTCTTCATTTGATACTTTAGTTCTGATGATTCAAGAAAGACCAGACTACAAGATGCTTGATCCAGCTGATATACTCGAAAGGCTAAATACTCATGAATTCCAGCTAGAAGAAAAGGAAGATCTATATGGACCAAGCTATTCTAGACCACGTGCACTGAAGGCTAGAGCAATTTCCTCATCTGAAGAAGAAGACACAGATGACAGCATTGCTGACGCTGAAGAATTTGGACAGGAGCTTGCAATGCTCGTGAGGAAATTCCAGAGATTCACACGACGTGGCCAGTTCGGTAAATCTTCAAGAAGAGACATGAGGAAATAAGAATCTTCATCTGAGGACTACAAGAAACGAACCTGCCACAAGTGCAAGAAATCATGTCATTATATTGCTGATTGTTCCCGTTGGGGAAAGTAATCAAAGAAGAAGAAATACAAGGATGACAGTTCTGATGACTCGAAGAAGAAGAATAAATCTTCAAAATCCTCATTTTCAAAGCCCTCATCGCACAAGAAGACTAGTTTCAGAAATGCTCGGGCACTTATTGGCACGGAAATGGACTCAGAGGTGGAATCAGAGGAAGGTGATGAAGAAGAGGGTTCTGATGAAGACTCAGAACCCGGACAGGCTAGTCTTGCACTGGAACCACTTTCGTCAGCAAGTCAATGTTCAATCTTGAAGAAAATGATTGCGCCATCCACACTGATGACTATGCTGATGACTTCGCTCCAACCTATTGCTTCATGGCAAAAGGTTCAAAGGTACCAAATAATGTCTCCTCGTCTGATTCAAGTGACTGTGAACCTGATGATTTTAAAAAACCCAGTTACAGTAAACTTGCTATCATTGCCACTAAACAACAAACTGCCCTGGAAAAGCTTCAGAAACCGCTAGATAAAAGTGATGATCTGTTGAATGATGAAATGAACCTTACCCAAATCCTCACTGAAGATGTGAAAAGTCTTCAGTCTAGATTTTATAATCTTCAGGATCGTTATGATACACTCCTCACTCATCATGAGAAGCTTTCCTATGAATTACTAGCTCAATAGCTCAGCGCTGGTCAAGTTGAATTCATTCCTCCATGTCTTAAATGCATTGAACGCGAAACTGCTAATTCCTCACCAGAATCATCAAATGCTACTATTGCTACAAATTCTTCAACTGCACCTGTTGTGTCTATTTCCTCACTTGAGGAAAACACAAATGTTATTGATGAAAATGCAGGGTTGAATGTATGTGACAGGCATATACAAAAGCCTCAAAGGACATCAAACCCTTTGTGCTGTGCTCAAAAGCAGATCTTCAACAGGAACCCGAGGAAAGAAGGAATTGCCTTTGAGAGGAAATTAAATGCTGATGGATCTTATTGGAAACCTGAGCATTATCCCAAAACCTCATGGGTTGCTGTTACTGGGCCTCCTTTTGATCCATCTAATCTAACTGGCTTTTCATGTGAATTATCCTATTCCTCAGATGAGTCATTTGACTCCAACTATAAACTGTTCAAAAATCAATCTGGTGAAGTATTTGCTCGATATGTTGGAACTAACTGCAGGAATGGCCCTCCTCTGAGGAAAATCTGGGTTCCCAAAAGCTGTCTTGAAAATCTTCAGGTGAATGTCCTCATGACACCACCACTGAAGAATCTGAACCCCAGATCAAATTCCTCAGGAGGACCAAAGTCTTCAAAAGGATCAAAATCCTCAAGTGGTCAAAACTATGCTCGTACCCATGCTAATGCGTCTAACATGCAGGGAAACTACAAGGAATATGAATATGAGCGTTACTCCTCAAATCATTATGTTCAAATCCTCAAACTAGTTCTCTGCATATTCATATTCATATGAATGCTTTGCCACCCCTTCAGATGTGGGTGGTGAAGAAATCGAACTAATCACTTCTGCAGGTCAGATCTCCAGATGAAAATCATCATCTGAAGAATTTGCTGGAGACCTAAGGAAATGCTTGATAGGACGCAAGCTAATGATTGATGAAATAGAAATATTTCACACGTCCTTATATTTCTATTGTGATGAAATACTTATCTGATGAAATTGGTATCATATTCTTCAAATCTGAAGCATATGAGATGGTAAGCTGTACTAATTCATCTGCAGGATGACAAACCCAAGAATACTGAGTTGGTTCTTGATAGTGCGTGCACACATCACATGACTGGTGATAAAAGCTTACTGATGAATATGCCACTAACTCCATCACCTCTGAAGCAAATCACATATGCTGACAAAGGTAAAAGCAAGGTATTGGGACTTGGCAAAGTGGCTATTTCCAAGGATAGGCATATGGACAAAGTGATGCTTGTTGAATCCCTTGGTTTTAACCTCATGTCTGTCTCAATGCTTTGTGATCTTGATATGATTGTTATCTTTGGTAGATATAGATGTGTAGTCATCATGGACTCTGACAGATTCAAAGTCTTCGAAGGTGTAAGAAGAGGGGATTTGTACATTGTTGATTTCTCTACAGGTCCTCAACCAACCAGTTGCTTACTAGCAAAAACCTCAGAAGGATGGTTGTGGCACCGAAGACTAGGTCATGCAGGCATGAGGAATTTGCACACGCTCGCGAAGAAGAAGCATGTCATCGGCATCGAATCAGTCAAATTCCTCAAGGATCATCTCTGCGGTGCTTGTGAATCTGGGAAAATGACCAGATCCAAACATCCCTCGAAGACTATCATGACCACTACACGTCCATTCGAATTGCTTCATGTGGATCTATTTGGACCTACTCACTATGCCACACTAACCAATGCAGCATCTTTATATGGCTTCGTCATAGTTGATGATTATTCCACATATACTCGGGTGCATATCATAGTGTATAATACTGAAGTGCAGGAAATCTTCAAACTATTTTGTTCAAGGGCCTCGACGAACTTTGGCATCAAGATCAAACATATCAGGAGTGATAATGGAACCGAGTTCAAAAACACTGGTCTTGATGATTATCTTGATGAACTTGGTATTACTCATGAATTATCTGCTCCTTATACTCCTCAGCAGAATGGTGTCGTCAAAAGGAAGAACAGGACTCTGGTTGAAATGGCAATAACTATGCTTGAAGAATATCAAACTCCTCGTCGCTTTTGGCCTAAAGCAATCAACACTGCATGCCATATCATCAACAGGGTATATCTTCACAAATTCCTCAAGAAAACCTCATATGAACTCCTCACTGACAAGAAACCCAATGTAAGTTATTTCAAAGTCTTCGGTGCAAAATGTTGGATTAGAGATCCTCACCATAGCTCAAAATTTGCACCTAAGGCACATGAAGGTTTTATGCTCGGTTATGGAAAGGACTCGCACACTTATAGAGTCTTCAACAACTATCACAACAAAGTTGTTGAGACTGTAGATGTGCGGTTCGATGAAACTAATGGCTCGCAAAGAGAGCAATTTCCTTCTGATCCAGATAAGCTGTCTCCTGAGGAAGCAATAAAGCTCAAACCTACTGAAGACATTGTCCCCACTGAGGAAATTGGTGAAGAAACGATTCCCATCACTGATGAAAATCGAGAAGATGCTACTGAGGAAATTGCACTCGAACCACTTCCTCAGCCCAGACGAAATCCTCAACCAGCTCATCCGAGGATTGCAAATGAAGTAGAACTTGACAAAATCCTCAACGACATCAACGCGCCAGGTCCTCTCACTCGCTCAAAAGATTCACACTTAGTTAACTTTTGTGGGCATTTTTCGTTTGTATCCATCACAGAACCCTCAAAAGTTGCTGAGGCTTTTCTAGAACCAGAGTGGATCCAAGCTATGCAAGACGAACTTCTTCAATTCAAGTTGAATGACGTATGGGAGCTCGTCAAACGACCAGATCCTCGCAAGCACAACATCATCGGCACCAAGTGGATTTTCCGGAACAAGCAAGATGAGGACGGTCAAGTGGTGAGGAACAAGGCACGACTTGTAGCCCAAGGCTACACCCAGTTTCAAGGAATAGATTTCGATGAAACTTTTGCACCTGTTGCTAGACTTGAAGCTATTCGAATACTACTTGCTTATGCTAATCATCATAACACCATCTTATATCAAATGGATGTGAAAAGTGCATTCCTCAATGGTAAGCTTGAGGAAAAAGTATATGTTGCTCAGCCCCCAGGTTTTGAGGATCCAAAGAATCCAGACAAAGTCTTCAGACTCAAAAAGGCTCTCTATGGTCTCAAGCAAGCACCTTGGGCATGGTATGATACATTGAAGGAATTCCTCATGAAGAAAGGCTTCAAACCTGGTTCACTCGGTCCAACTCTTTTCACTAAATCCTATGACAATGAGCTATTTGTGTGTCAAATATATGTCGACGATATCATATTTGGCTGTACTGACAAACGATACAGTGATGAATTTGCTTACATGATGAGTGAAGAATATCAGATGTCCATGATGGGGGAGCTGAAATTCTTCTTAGGTCTTCAAATTCGTCAACAAAACAATGGAATCTTCATATCACAGGAGAAATACCTCAAGGATGTTCTGAGGAAATTCGACATGCATGAATGCAAAGGTGCCAAGACTCCAATGCCTACCAACGGCCACCTCGGCACTGATGAAAATGGTAAAGATTTCGATGAGCAGCTATATCGTTCTATGATTGGCTCTTTATTGTATCTATGTGCATCTAGGCCAGATATAATGCTTAGTGTTTGCATGTGTGCACGTTTTCAAGCAAAACCGAAGGAATCACACCATAAGGCTGTGAAGCATATTCTTCGATACTTAGCTCACACACCAACACAAGGATTATGGTATCCCAAGGGCTCAAATCTTCATCTGGTAGGGTATTCTGATTCTGACTATGCTGGTGAACGTGTGGATCTCAAGTCAACTTCTGGCACATGCCATTTCCTCGGAAGTTCACTAGTTTGCTGGTCCTCAAAGAAGCAGAACTACGTATCACTCTCCACTGCCGAAGCTGAGTACATTGCTGCTGGTTCATGCTGTGCTCAGTTATTATGGATGAAGCAAACCCTCAAGGACTACGACATCAACATGAAGAATGTGCCTCTCTACTGCGACAATGAGAGTGCAATCAAGATTGCATACAACCCAGTACAACACTCAAAGACCAAGCACATCCAGATTCGTCATCATTTTCTTCGGGACCATGTCCTCAAGGGCAATATCCTCATCGACCATGTGAAGACTGATGATCAACTGGCAGATATCTTCACTAAGCCCTTGGATGAGAAAAGGTTTTGCAAGTTGCGGTGTGAGCTAAATATCTTAGAATCTTCAAATGTTTTGTAAAAACATGCACACATCCTAACACTTATGCAAAATTGATGACTTAGATGTGCAACACATGATGAATCAATTTTCTTCAACTGATGAAGAATGTCACTCTGAATGTGAAGAAATCAACGAAGAAATTGATTTTCAGGGCCCTACGACAATTGTATGCGGCGTCTGTAATCAACATTCTTATATGGTGGGTCACGCCACCGCCCAATGTGAAATTCCTCAAGTTGATTTTCTTCAAATGTTCCATTTCCTCAAAATGTGTTTTTCTTCAAAACAGCTGTTCTTCATTGTGATGATTTATCACAAAATCTTCAAAAACACTTGATGACTTTCATTTGACTAGATAGACTGTGATTTCAAGTCCTCAACAGCATTCACTTATAGCTATTTCTTCAAGTTGATATTTCTGCTAAGTGAATGTGATCGGACCCTACTTTCCCTCTATGCTATACTCATCCAGTCTATTCAATTACTCATATGCGTTCTACTTGAAACTTTGTTCAAAATCCTGACTGCGTCCTTGTCAGCTGATGATTTTGTAACGAAAATCCTCAAATCTTCAAAAATTGTTTCTTTAATGCACAGTAACTGAACCCCACTTCTCACGATCGGATAACCACGATCTCCACTATCTCCACCGCCTTGTTCGGAAACTACACGTGTCCTGCGGAGACGTAGAGGCAGGGGATGTTTTGTCCGAAATCTTCGCGCCAACAGTAACTGTTTAGCTATAAATATGTCCCTATCCCCCTTGGCAAACTCTTCTTCGCTCCATCGCTCTCCTGCTACAGCAAACACCACCGAACCCTAGCGCCATCGCTGGTAGTCTCGTCGCTGGTGAGGAAGAGCTTCACTGCCTCGACTTCTCCGTCGCCGGAACCACGCCGGAGTCGGACCATCTTCGTCCACCGCCGCCGTAGACGTCCTCTGTCGCCGGGTTAGGGCGCATTGGACACGCGACCGAAGAGCCTCTCTACACAACTTCTCTGTGTTCTTCGTGTGCTCCTTCAAGGGTAAATAAAATCCCATTTTTACCGCAAGTTAGATCTACAATTTTACATCTTCTATGTGAAATCTGTTTTTCCTCAACAATCGATAAGCACTTGATTCCTCAAACACTGCCTATCACCACATCATTGATGAACTATACTAAGCATCTAAGATTTTCACGAGATTCCTCAATTGTGCGAATTTTCGGATCTGTACAACTCTGGAACCCAAGAACAGTATGCTTAGGCAAATTCCTCAACCACTGGTTAAATTCCTCAACTGTCAAACTTTTTCATTTTCTTCAAATCTGAGAACGCATATGACCTCTCCAAATTCCTCGCAACTATACTCTGTTCACAGGTACACACATGTCAGCTGATGAATCTCTCGGTTCTCATCACATTAACTCATTTGCAGCGTTTCTGGAAGAAAATCTTCAAGTCTCATCAGAATCCTCAAGAGTTCAATCTCATCAGCAAAATCCTCAGCTGAAGAAATGGAGGATGACAGAAAACAGAAGGGAGGAAAGAAACTCGAGCAAAACACAGCTGTAGATATCCCTGAGAATATTTACTTGGACTATTGCACACCTGATGAAAATGAGACAATGGCCAAGAGAAAGATCCGGCTGCAGAAGATAGAACGCCGATGGGCGAAGGAATGGAAGGAATACAGGTTTGTAACTCCCAAATATGTGAAGAAATTCGCTCTGAAGCCCCCTGGCAAACGGGCCCCTCTTGAGGCTCATCAAGTAGGACATCCCTCAAGCCTCAAGACCCTTGATGACTATCCAGATGAGAAGGAAAAGCATCTGGCTAAGCTCAAGAAGCAAGAAGAAGCTGCAGTGAGGAAATTCAGTGAATCCTCAGCTGCTGCCTCAGCTGCAGCTACTTCCTCTGCCGCTGAGACCTCTGGTTCAGCAATTCCTCAACCGCAGTCTGTGGCGTCAAAGCCAAGGGCTGCAAAGCCTCAAGAGAAGTCTGCTCACGCATCAGTTACAAAACCCTCAGCGCCAAAACCATCAGCGCCAAAACCCTCAGCACCAATCTCCTCAACTCCAAAATCCTCAGCACCACAAGATATATGACTTGCTTCATGACTTGCTTCTTTACTGGTGTCTCTTGAGGCTTTGGTGGTGGTGCTATATGTCCTTTTGACCACAAGATATATGCCCCATGGATCATGAGATTCATCAGGACAAGGACAGGCATCAACTTTCTCGCTGAATGCCAAAACCATGTTGGTTATATGCCTCCTATCCGGGTCAACAAGAAGACTTTCGAGCCCATTGAAGGAAAAGGCAAATCAGTGATTGAAGAAGGCAGTAGGCCCCTTGATGGCCAGTTCAGAGAGCCAGAAGCTTATTCTTCATGGGATGATACTGAGACTCGTCCGACAAGCCCCGTTCCTCCTCGAGTGATGAATACAAGAGAGCTCCTCCTCAGTCTTCACCAGAAGGTGGATCGCAATCACAAGTGGGTCAAATGCCAGTTTGGCGCCATTGTGAAAACTCTCACTGAAACACAGAACTCTGTGAAGCTCAACCATCATTATCCGCATGAGGTTTTTGATCGCACCTGGGCTACACTTGCACATCTGAAGACTCAGACTGAGCTTGAAGAAATGGACTTTGAGCGAGACTTTGACTGGTCGTGGCCTCCCAAGAAGAAGTTCAAGCCCATTCCAGTACCAGACCTTGAAGACAACTCCTTTTCTTCATTCCGCATTGCTGAAGCTGATGAAGAATAGCTCGACACTGCTACCGGTCCAAGGAAGAAGACTACTCCCAAGAAGCGTCACGGCTCTTCCTCAACCGCCAAGAAGTGAAGTCTTCACGGGCGTTAGTCCCCAGTTTGTCCGTTTTTGTCACTTGATTACAAAGGGGGAGAAACTTGAGAGTTAGTCTTCAAACGTGATATTTTTGGGGCTTATGAACTATATTTAAGTTACAAACTCTTGGCTCTTTTGAAGTTTTTATGTAATGAGTTGTAACTTAAGCCCGATGGTACTCTGACGCTTTTGAACGTTTTTCTTCGCATGCTTATTCCTCAAGTTTTAATGCACGCATGCTGGAATTCGTCAGATACCATTTGTCATCATGCATTTTCATTTTCTTCATACGATATGTTACATGTATGCATGATTTACAAGACTCAGGGGGAGATCTCCATGATATAAATCATCAATGTGCATTTGTTGTGAAAAGCAAAATCCTCACGATATGCACATATTCAGGGGGAGTCTCTCTGAATCTTGATTTCAAATTCCTCAAATGGGTATTTACACTTCATATTTTTGATCCCTGTTGAAGACTTAACCTAATTGTCATCAACCACCAAAAAGGGGGAGATTGTAAGTGCATCTAGTGCCCCTTAGTGTTTTTGGTGGTTTGAAGACTTATAGGTTAAGTATCTAATGTGTTTATGAGTGTACACATGATCTATAAGTCATTGAGGAGTTTGATATATTTGAAGAATATTGACCCCTAAAAATATATATCTTCGGTTGAAGAAATTGGTTTGAAGATGAAGAAATGAATCGCGAGGAATCTGCGATGAAATTGATATTCCTCATGAAGATACTGAAATTGAGGAATTCGGTGTGTCCTGAAGAAAATCACTTTGAAGAATTTGAAGCATGAAGACTTACTCTTTCTGTTTTATTTTCTTCGCATTTGAGTAATAGGAACACCGTACTGTTAAAGGGGGTCGAAGTTACACTTTGGAATGAATTTCCTCATGATGCTCAACCCAAGCCTAATCCTATCAAAAGCTTCAAGTTAGGAATACGAGTGACATGAGGACTCTCACAGTTGAGGGTTCCGACCGTTTAGATAGCCACACCAAGTCATTGGTCTTATCCACTCCAACGGTCATATTATTTAAGGGCATTAGTGTCAAATCATGTCGGGATGCTCCCAGGCTATAAATAGCCACCCCCACAACCATTAGCTGGTTGGCTGCTCCATTAGAAACTGACACTTGTCATAAGAGCAACCCAATTCCTTAGAGTCTTCGAGAGTAATTCATTAGTGAGGAAATACACCATACAACGAAACCACAAACCAAATCTAGTGATTGAGCATCACTGAAGAAGTTGTTCTTGTGTGGGACTGAAGCCTTTTACCTTTGAGGACTGTGCATCCTCCGGACGGTTAGGCGTCATGGCTAGAGCTTTCCATCAGTCAATTGTGGATCGCCGGGTGAGCAAGTTTGTGAGGGTTTGGAAGTCTCCCCTAAAGACTTACGACGAGTGTTGGGCGAGGACTGTGTGTTCTTAGCCCAAGGAGAACACTGTAGGGACTGTGTGTCTCGGGACTGTGTGTCCTTTGGTTTCAATACCAAGCCGCTCCAAACCAGATGTACGACTGTCACAGCAGTTGGAATTGGGTCATCAACGACTGTCTTCACTAAGAAACGGGTTCTAATTCCTCAACTCCTTACTTTCCTCGTATTATGTGTTGATGACTTTCACTGCTACTGTTTGAAGAATTCGCTGAAGACTTTCTCTGAATTTCCTCAACCCCAAATTCTTCACGTCAGTTAATCCTCATCTGTATTCCACGTGTCTGCTCACAGTGCAATCTGTTTTCACATTCCTCACTCTGAAAAACTTCTGTTGTGAAACTTTGCACTTCTCATCCTTTACTGTTTCCGCTGTAAGTTAGTCATTAGTGAGGAATTTCCTCAAAAGGAATTTCCTCACTGATGAAATTCTAAAAATCTCCTATTCACCCCCTCTAGTCGATATAACACACTTTCAGTTTCCCTCTCTTCCCATGTGCGCCGCCACCTCTCTCCATCTCCCTCTATCTCCTCCTTCTCCGTGGTAAGTACTCTGTAGTTCCATCCAATAGAGAGAGAGGGAAGTGCAATGTCGTCGTCCACCGCGTGTTCGTCGTCTCCGGCGCCGGCCACCATGTACGGGGCCTCGGGAGAGGCGCCCGCGCTCCATTTCCCTCCTCAGTGAGGCCGGGGAGCGACCTCATCCACGTGCAGCTCCATGTCAACGGCGCGCTCTCGGTGGACTTCCCCCCTGTACCTCTACTTCGTCTACAGTAGCGATTTGGCGCGTCTTCTTCCCCTCCGATCCGACTTCCTCCACCGTACGGCTTCCCTCTTCCTTCCCTAGGTGAGGAGCCTCGCCCCCTTCCTTCCTCCCTCCTTCTCCTCGACTGGATCGACTAGGGCTCGCCGGAGTTCCTTTGACAGGAAGTAGATCTTGCGTGCAAGTGTAGTTGTGTGCATGTCTTGATCATGAGTGTGCTCTGTTTAGTTGGAGTGCTGGTGATGGTGTAGGTAGGGTAGGGTAGTAGTAGCAGTAGGTTCTCGTCTCCCTGGCGCGGCGCAGTGGCAGCAACAGAGCATGCCCGGCGGCCTCCCTGTCGCCGGCGTTTCTCTGTAGGCAGAGCAGGGGCGTGCAGTAGGTTACCTTGAGGGTTACCTCCCCTGTGTCAGACGTTGTAGCGTAGCGCAGTGGTATGAATCTGTGTGTGTTCTCATGAGGTGCATTGTTCAATTCCTAGTTGGTGCACCCCCTTTTTATTTTCTCTTTCGGTCGACGGTAGAGCAGCAGCTGCACAGTAAATATCCCTGTTAGCACCCTCTCTCTTGTCGAGCAGTGGCAAGTAGCAGAGTGGTTGTGGGTTGTGTGCTGATCCAGTAGGTCTGGGGCTCGAACCCAGTACCTCCCCTTTTTCTTTTTCTTTCTTTTCTTTTATTTTACCTTTGCTGAATTGGTAGCTAAGCTGCCAGATTATTTGTAGCAATGTAGATATCTTCCTTGTTATTTTTTTCCTTTCCTGCCTAGTTTAGAAGTGTATGCATGTTTTAGGTGTAGTGTATGTGTTGTGTGTGTGTGATGGCACACATACAAGTGGTGTTTGTGGTGCATGTGTGTGTGTGTGCATATCACACACATGGACTAGGGTTCATGTGCACTTGGTGATGTGGGTGTGTATGTGTTGTAGATAGTTAGACATTGGTGTGTGAGTGTTTGCTCTAGTAGTGCATGTTTTGATTTTCATGTGTAGGAGAGAATGTGTAGTTTTTATCATGTGTAGGAGTGCATTGTTGTTTGAGTGCATGTATATATAGCTTTGCTAGATCCTATGTGAGTGTGTGGGTGCTCATGTGAGTATGTCCACACACATATCATGGCAAGTTATGCCTTGATGGGCATGTGTGCAAGATTTCATGTGTAGGTGATGTCATTATGTTTTGCTTGTTGTTTGTGGTGGTGTGGTGATGTGCCAAGGCACATAGGCATGAGGTCTACCCCTCATGTACCCCCATTGATGTTGTGGTTATAAGCAAGAGCTTGTGTAGGAGTTGTTCTAGTGATTTTGCACATGTGATGATGCACTATTCACTACATATGATTCTATGTAGTTTTTCTTCTCTAGTTTGTGCTCACTTTTTCCAAGAAAGTGCATAGGTATTTTATATGATTTTGGGGTAGAATCATCCCTGGAATCCATTGGGAGATCAGTTTTGCCATTGGAACACTTTCTGGAAATGACATATTTTAGATTTGTTCTATGTTTAGAGCTTGGTTCCATGAGATGTGGTGTGCCCAAGGGTTTGATTCTTGGTTGTGGTAGTTAAGGGTGACCCCCTCTACCACTTGATGCTTTTGTTTCATGCTTAGGAAGTAATATGTGCAAGTGGTGCCCATTCAAAATAGGCATGTGGCTGAAATTCCAGATTAGTGACAAAGTCTGAGAATCTGTTTATATTTTCTTCTCTTGTTGATGATCTTGTGCAGGTCAATGTGTTGTGATTCAGCCTTAGCTTTCAACTAGAAAGTTGAAGATTATATGTTTGTCTAGCTCCCTCTAAATTTTCATTCCATTTGGAGTCCTGTAGATATTGTTTTGGCTGCTTTCAAAATGCTTCAGAGCATAAACAGATAGTGAGAATCTGGAATTTTCCCTAAGTCCCTGAAATCTGATATTTTTGGGCAAGTTTGCAGCTGTGTAACTTTCTGTGTTTAACTCCTTTGTGTGATATTTTTGCTTGTGATTGTAGTACTCTTGGATAGCTACAACAACATATCTTATTTGGCATGTTTAGGTGGCTGTAGGTGCTTTGCATGTAGCTCACAAATTGCTATGATGTAGTTTATGGCAGATTGTGTAGTTTTAGTATTTTGATGTTTGTGAGTGCATAGTTAATGGTGTGGCATTCTTCTTTGATCCACCCCATCCATGTTGGTTTTTTTTATGTCTTGGTAACCTGGAAATACCAGAGTTATGCCATTGGAGTGTGTTGTGATGAATTTGACACGTATCACTTCATTTCTTGTTTCGTTGTTTCCCGTTGATCCGTAGCTCCGATTGTAATGTTCTTTATATGCTTTTCATCGTTTTCACGAGATGCATCTGATCATGTCATTCTCATGCATGTCAAGATAGCTTAGAATGCATTTCTGTCCAGGAACATGTATTCACTTCTCATGCTTGTGTTAGTGATAGAAATAGTGATGCATGCATCATGTGCTTGTTGCATCTTGAGGTGCTGTTGTTCATTGGATGTTATTATTATGTTGGATAGCACCAGGATCGGAGAACGAGTACGTAGATTCGGGAGAGTACATGCAGGACGAGCAAGAACAGTTTCAAGCTGAGGATATCACAGGCAAGATCATATGACCTTGATTCCATCTCTAGACTTGTTATGCTAGTTTACGTTTCCTCCATCATATGCTCGCTGCCTACCACTGAAATAATTGCCTCCCGATATGCACTGAAACCAAACACTTATCCCTTCCTAGCAAGTCTTGAATGGCTAAGTAGGCTTTGCTCAGCTACTAATGTTAGCGTTGCTAGATGCAGATGCTTTGTCTCATGTGATATCATGAGCTTGATATCATTATCTTAATTCTGTTATTTAATTAATGCACCTATATACTTGGTAAATAACGAAAGGCCTAGCCTTTTGCCGGGTGTTTTGTTCCGTTATTGCCGCCATAGTTACCGGCTACCGGTGTTTGATTCCATATTGATCGTTCCTAACACGTTCGGGGTTGTTATGGGGACCCCCTCGATGAATCGCGTAGTGTTAAGACTTGTCCGGCAGGACCCAACATTGGTGTTAATTTGCTAATCACTTAATAATAAACTCCATAGGGAATATCTACCCCGAGGAATTTAATCTACAACCTGGGCCAATGCTCCTCATGAGTGTTGGTCCAACCCAGAGCAGCTTATTACGCTCCCTGGGGCAACTCGGTGTTTTGGCGTGGTAACCATCGCTCATCCAGCGTGTCCTGAGACTGAGATACGCAGCTCTTATCAGGGTCGTCGACACGTCGGGAGGTCCTGCTAGTCTTGTCTTACCTTAGCGATATATCTTGCGTATAGGAATCTCGGTGAAGCTTTGGTTCTCCCCATAGTTGAGGTTTTCCTCTAAGGAATCCGACGAGATCACGAGATTCGTGATAGAGGATTACTTTGTGGCCCGTGTACGTTTATGATGGACTAGTTGGAGCACCCCTACAGGGTTTAATCTTTCGGAAATCCGTGCCCGCGTTTATGTGGCAACTTGGAATATTTGTTAACATCCGGTAATAGATAACTTAAACACAAGCTAATAAAATTGCCAACTGTGTGCGTAACCGTGACTATCCCCTTCGAAGATCTCTCTTCGACCGGGAACACGGTGGGGTTATGATTGACGTAGTAGGTGTTCAGGATCACTTAGTGATCATCTATTATCGACCGCTAGAATAGACCACCTTCTATTCATGTTCTACGTAAGTTAGCCACTATACAAGGCTTAGGATGCTGCAACCTAAATACTCCACCTTTCCGACCTAATAACTTCACTAGTTCTGGCATCGAGGTCATAGATTGCTGAGTCCCCGTGGCTCACGGATTCCTTCACAACACCCATAGGTTCAGGTACCCCCGAGACAGGTGATCCCGACACCATGCAGCTGGCGTGGCAGTACGATGAGGAGAACGACCGCCTGTACGTGAACTATCCAGAAGATTGAGGCGTGGTCGTGATCATGGGCAAGCATGCAGGGTAGCATAGTCTTTTCCCTTGTTTTGTAGTCCGTAGCGGAACTACCTTGTTTGGATGTGTGATGTAACTCTGATATATTTATGAGATGGCAGTTGAATCCCTTATTGTCATTCCTCTATTATTTATGTATGTGCTATGTTACCATGTTTGCGAAACGCTTAGATGCGCTTCTTTCCAATTCGGGGCCTCGATCCCCAAATCGGAAAGGACCGCATCTTAGTCGTTACATACTGATACTTTGCTGCAGATACTAAGTCTTTCAGGTGTGGTTGAATTCACAACTCAACTGCTAATACTCGAGAATATTCTTTGGCTTCCGCTTGTGTCGAATCAACAAATTTGGGTTGAATACTCTACCCTCGAAAACTATTGCGATCCCCTATACTTGTGGGCTATCAAGACTATTTTCTGGCGCCGTTGCCGTGGAGGCCTAGCACTATTCTCTGTGTCACTTGGGATTTATGTCTGTTGATCACTGCTACTGCAACAAAAGACCTTCCAACGGCGCCAGAAACATGTGCTGACGGGAGACTTTTCTTGTCTTGATACTCCTCAGCAACGGCACCAGGAATCCTTCTGCTACGGCTATGCCTTTAGGGACTTCCTAGGAAAATATGCAAAGGATTTCCCCGTGGCCTTGGAGCCTCGCATTGGTGTTCCCTCGAAGCGGAAAGGTTGATGTAGCGCAGTGGTGGTAAGTATTTCCCTCGGTTTTGAGAACCAAGGTATCGATCCAGTGAACGAGTATCACAAGTACCTGCACAAACACGAAAAGCTTGCTCCCAACGCTATGAAGGGGTTGTCAATCCCTTATAGATTGTTTGCCAAGTGAGAACTGAAAGCAACAAAGTAACAAAGCAAAGTAAAAGCGAAAGTGGAAATGATAGGTGTGAATAGACCCGGGGGCCGTAGTGTTTACTAGTGGCTTCTCTGATGAAAGCAAGTAGACGGTGGATGAACAAATTACCGAGCAATTGATAGAACCGCGCAAAGTTGTGACGTCATCTATGGCAATGATTATATCTGTAGGCATCACGTCCAAAACAAGTAGACCGATACTTTCTGCATCTACTACTATTACTCCACACGTCGACCGCTATCCAACATGCATCTAGTGTATTAAGTCCAAAAGAACAGAATAACGCCTTAAGCAAGATGACATGACATAGATGGACAATCTCATATCTATGACAGAGCCCACCTTGTTACCCTTGATGGCAACTACATGATGTGTGCCTTGCTGCCCCTAATGTCACTGGGAAAGGTCACCACACGGTAAGAACCCAAAACCAAGCACTTCTCCCATTGCAAGAATCATAGATCTAGTTGGCCAAACAAAACTCAAGACTCGGAGAGACTTACAAGGATAACAAATCATGCATATAAGAAATCAGCAAAGACTCAAATATATATCATAGATAATCTGATCACAAATCCACAATTCATCGGATCTCGACAACCACACCGCCAAAGAGGATTACATCGGATAGATCTCCATGAAGATCATGGAGAACTTTGTATTGAAGATCCAAGAGAGAGAAGAAGCCATCTAGCTACTAACTACGGACCCGTAGGTCTGAAGTGAACTACTCACGAGTCATTGGAGGGGCGATGATGTTGATGTAGAAGCCCTCCAACTCCAAAGTCCCCTCCGGCAGGGCACCTGGAAGGGTCTCGAGATGAGTTCTCGCAGAAACGGAAGCTTGCGGCGGCGGAAAAGTGTTTTCGTGGATTCCCCTATTTTTCTGTATTTTAGGGAATATATAGGCGAAGGATCTAGGTCACGAGGGCGCCATGGAGGCCACTAGCCTGCTAGCTGCTGCCCCTGGTGGCGACTACATGGCTTGTGGGCCCCATGTAGCTCTCCTGCCTTGGCCCTCAAGCCCCTTGATCTTCTTCCGTTCGGGGGATTTATTTCGGGGATTTTATTCCGTTTGGACTCCGTTCCAAAATCAGATCTGAAAAGAGCCAAAAACACAGAAAAAACAGGAACTGGCACTTGACACTGAATTACTAAGTTAGTCCCAAAAAAGATATAAAAGGTACATAAAACATCCAAAGATGACAAGATAACAACATGAAACCATAAAAAATTATAGATACGTTTGATACATATCAAGCATCCCCAAGCTTAACTCCTGCTCGTCCTCGAGTAGGGAAGTGATAAAGAATGAATTTTTGATGCTTTCATGCTACCTAGAATAGATGTCCTTTGTAACTCCTCTTATGTGACGTGAATGTTCAGATCCATTAGATTCAAAACAATAGTTTGCTATTGACGTGGAAACAATAATAATTCAAGCAAACTAGCAAGGTAATCACGAACTTTCAAAATAACAAGGCCAAAAGAAAGTTATCCCTACAAAATCATATAGTCTGGCTATGCTCTATCATCATTGCACAACGAATTTAAATCATGCACAACCCCGGTATTGGCCAAGTAATTCTTTTCACACCTTTACTTTCTCAAACCTTTTTAACTCTCACGCAATACATGAGCGTGAGCCATGGTTTTAGCACTATAAGTGGTGTGGAGTGTGGTGGAGGTTGCAGGACAAACAAGGAGAAGATGATCACATTAACTAGGCATATCAATGAGCTATGGAGATGCTCATCAATATATATCAATGTGAATGAGTAGGCATAGCCATACAAATGATGCACTAGAGCTAAGAGTATGTGAAAGCTCTTAAAGAAAACTAGTGGGTGTGCATCCAACTTGCTTGCTCACGAAGACCTATGGCAAATTTGAGGAAGCCTATCATTGGAATATACAAGCCAAGTTATGTAATGAAAATTTCCCACTAGCTATATGGTGGTGAAAAAACGAGAGACTCTCAATCATGAAGATCATGGTGCTTAATAAGCACAAGTGTGGAAGGATAGTAGCATTGTCCCTTCTCTCTTTTTCTCTCATCATTTTTTTGGTGGGCTCTTTGGCCTCTTTATATATATATATTATTTTGGTGGGCATCTTTGGCCTCTTTTATTTCTCACATGGGATAATGCTCCATCAATGATGATCATCACAATTTCAACTCAAAACTTAGAGCAACGATGACTCTATATGGAATGCCTTCGGTAGTGTACCGTGACAATGATCTAGCAAGGCATAGACATTAATGGAAACATCATGCTAGCTATCTTACGATCATGCAATGGCAATGTAGAAGTGGTGGCACATGTCATGCTGGTAGTTTCATGGCAATATATCTCGGAATGACTTTGAAAAAGCCATAGTAGGTACGTATGGTGGCTGTGTTGAGGGAGGCTAATGGTGGGTTTTGTGCACCGGCGAAAGTTGCACGACACTAAGGAAGATAGTGACGGTGGAAGGTGAAAGTGCATCTAAACCATGGACTCAACATTAGTCATGAAGAACTCATATACTTGTTGCAAAAGTTTTATTAGTAATCGAAACAAAGCATTCAACGCATACTCCTAGGGGAAGGGTTGGTAGGTATAAATCATCGCGCGATCCCGACCGCCACGCAAAGGATGACAATCAATAGACTAATCATGCTCAGATTTCATCACATAGCGGTTCACCATACGTGCATGCCACGGGAATCACTAACTTCAACACAAGTATTTCTAGATCCGCAACACCTTACTAGCATAACTTCAATATTACCATAACCACAACTCAAAACTAATTGAGATGAATCAAATTTCTCTAACTATTCAATGCACATGAAGGTGGAAGTTTTCATATCCCTTTGGATAACTACCCCTTTTGAGACTAATTTCAAAGCATAGATCAACTACCAAGCCATGCACCGCCGTGCTCTAAAAGATATAAGTGAAGCACATAGAGCAAAATCAACTAGCTCAAAAGATATAAGTGAAGCACATATGAGCTGAATTGTCTACCAAAGGATATAAGTGAGGCTCGACAAAATCACGGTGAGTGCATGTCTCTCTCTCTAGGTGTGCAGCAAGGATGATTGTGACACAGAAAAAATAAAAGACTCCTACGATACAAGATGCTCCAAGCAAAACACATAACATGTGGTGAATAAAAATATAGCCCCAAGTAACGTTACCGATGGATTTGAAGACGAAAGAGGGGATGCCTTCCCGGGGCATCCCGAAGCTTAGGATTTTACGACATCCTTGAATCTCTTGGGGTGCCTTGGGCATCCCCAAGCTTGAGCTCTTGCCACTCTTTATCTCTTTGTCCATAAGAACTTCACCCAAAACTTGAAAACTTCACAACACGAAACTTAAACAGAAACTCATGATAACATTAGTATAAGAAAGCAAACCACCACTTCCTTAGGTACTGCAGCAACTTAAATTCTACTTATGCTGATGTTGAGTTACTGTATTTTCAATATTCCATAGCTAATACCCCCCCCGATACTATCCATAGTTTCATCAAAATAAGCAACCAACACAACAAAAACAGAATCTGTTAACAACAGACCAGTCTGTAGCAGTCTGTATACTTCTGGTACTTCACAAATTCTGAAAACTTACGAAAGTCTTAAGAATTTGCGTGGCAATTAGCAGCAAAAAGAATCAACTCAAAAGCTCTTACAGAAAAAAATGAAAATTCTTTTCATGAGCAGAAAGTTTCTGTCTTTACCAGCATGACCAAACAATCATCCCCAAGACTAATCATAACGGTTTTTCTTGGCACAAACGCAAAAAGAAACACAAAAAACACAATCATAACAGAGTTATGAAAGTGTGGAAAACACAAAACAGAAAGAAAAATGATAGATTCATTGGGTTGCCTCCTAACAATTGCTATTGTTTAACGCCCTTAGCTAGGAAAAAGGTGATGAAATCACGTATAGTCATCTTTGGTGCTCAAACCATAATTAGCCCTCATCATAGATTCATAAGGCAATCTTATTTTCTTTCTAGGAAAGTGCTCCATGCCCTTCTTTAAAGGAAATTGAAATATAATATTCCCTTCCTTCATATCGATGATAGCACCAATAGTCCTTAGGAAAGGTCTACCAAGAATAATGGGACATGAAGGATTGCAATCTATGTCAAGTACAATGAAATCCACGGGTACATAGTTCTTATTTGCAACAATAAGAACATCATCGATCCTTCCCATGGGTTTCCAGACAGTAGAATCCGCAAGATGCAAATTAATAGAACACTCTTCAATCTCATGAAAACCAAGAATATTACATAAAGACTTTGGAATCGCGGAAACACTAGCACCCAAATCACACAAAGCATTGCACTCATAGTTTTTGATCTTGATTTTGATAGTAGGTTCCCACTCATCATGAAGTTTTCTAGGTATAGAGACTTCTAGTTCGAGCTTCTCTTCAAGAGATTTCATCATAGCATCTACGATATGCGCGGTAAAGGCTTTGCTTTGGCTATAAGCATGTGGAGAGTTTGCAATGGATTGCATCAAAGAAATGCATTCAAACAAGGAGCAATTATTATAATTGAATTCCTTTAAATCGAAAGTGGGAGTTTCATTACTACCCAAAATTTTGATTTCTTCTACTCCACTATCCACACCTTTATCATCAAGATGGGTGGACTCCGAATCATTGGGGCATTTTTCAACCAAAGTGGATTCATATCCAGCCCCTTCATCAATAGGGTTAACATGCGAAAACAAAGTTTCAAGAGGAGTCACACCAAGCACTTTAAGATCTTCGTGATTTGCATCACTAGAACGCACCCTTTTAAACCATTCATGCCTAGCGCGAATTTGGGCGGTTCTTTCTTTGCTCTCATTCATGGAGACACGCAGAGCTTTCAAAGTTTCATCCAAGTTGACCTTGGGAGGAGCACATCTAACTTTCGAAGCATCAATATCACAAGACATCCTATCAACGCTCTTAGCGAAATCGTCTATTTTGAGTAGTTTTTCCTCTATGGACGCATTGAAAATCTTTTGAGAGTTGATGAACTCTTTGATATTACTCTCTAAATTAGAGGGTAATTTGTTTTGATTTCCATAAGTGTTGTTGTAGGAATTGCCATAATTGTTAGAGGAGTTACTAGGAAAAGGCCTAGGAACATAGTTTCCTCTAAAAGCATTGTTGTTGCCAAAATTGTTCCTACCAACAAAGTTAACGTCCAAACTAGAGTTGCTACTCTCAATCAAGGAACATAGTGGCACGTCATTAGGATCTAAAGGAGCGTTTCTACTAGCAACCAAATTCATCAACTCGTCCATCTTAGCACTAAGCGAGTTAATTTCTTCTATAGCGTGTACCTTTTTGCTAGCAGGTGACCTTTCAGTGTGCCACTGAGAGTAGTTGGTCATGATATTGTCTAGGAGTTTTGTAGCGTCTCCTAACGTGATTTCCATGAATGTTCCACCTGAGACGGAGTCCAAGATATTGCAAGAGGCAAAATTCAAGCCAGCGTAAAAGATTTGTATAATCATCCACAAACTCAAGCCATGAGCGGGACAATTTCTAATCATAAGCTTCATCCTCTCCCAAGATTGTGCAACGTGTTCATGATCAAGTTGCTTGAAATTCATGATATCATTACGTAAGGAGATGGTCTTAGCCGGCAGAAAATACTTGGATATGTAGGCATCTTTGCACTTATCCCAAGAATCGATACTATTTTTAGGCAAAGAAGAAAACCAAGTTTTTGCGCGATCTTGCAACGAGAAAGGAAAAAGCTTCAACTTAATCACGTCATTATCCACATCTCTTCTTTTGCATATCACAAAGCTCAATGAAGGTATTGAGATGGGATGCGGCATCTTCACTAGGAAGGCCAGAGAATTGCTCTTTCATAACAAGATTCACCAAAGCTGCATTGATTTCATCCGATTCCGCACTAGTGGCGGGAGCAATCGGAGTACTAATAAAATCATTATTATTAATACTCGAGAAGTCGCAAAGTTTGGTGTTTTCAGCCATGATGAATTCAACAAACAAACAAGCACACAAGCAAGCAAGAAAACCGGCGAAGGAAAACGGCAAAAAGGCAAAAGAAAAAGGCAAAGGAGAAAGGCAAAAGAGAAAGGCAAATGAAAACGGCAAATGTGAAGTGGGGGAGAGGAAAACGAGAGGCAACTGGCAAAAATAAATAAATTCAAGAGATGAATTTGTGAGACCTACTTGGATAGATCTCTCCTTCCCCAGCAACGGCGCCAGAAATACTTTTGCTACCGCAACAACATACCTTCCAACGGCGCCAGAAACACGTGCTAACGGGAGACTATTCTTGTCTTGATACTCCTCAGCAACGGCACCAGGAATCCTTCTGCTACGGCTACGCCTTTAGGGACTTCCTAGGAAAATATGCAAAGGATTTCCTCGTGGCCTTGGCGCCTTGCGTTGGTGTTCCCTCGAAGCGGAAAGGGTGATGTAGCACAGCGGTGGTAAGTATTTCCCTCGGTTTTAAGAACCAAGGTATCGATCAAGTGAAGGAGTATCACAAGTACCTGCATAAACACAAAAAGCTTGCTCCCAACGCTATGAAGGGGTTGTCAATCCCTTATAGATTGTTTGCCAAGTGAGAACTGAAAGCAACAAAGTAACAAAGCAAAGTAAAAGCGAAAGTGGAAATGATAGGTGTGAATAGACCCGGGGGCCGTAGTGTTTACTAGTGGCTTCTCTCATGAAAGCAAGTTGACGGTGGGTGAACAAATTACTGTCGAGCAATTGCTAGAACCGTGCAAAGTTGTGACGTCATCTATGGAAATGATTATATCTATAGGCATCACGTCCAAAACAGTAGACCGATACTTTCTGCATCTACTACTATTACTCCACACGTCGACCGCTATCCAGCATGCATTTAGTGTATTAAGTCCAAAAGAACAGAGTGACGCCTTAAGCAAGATGACATGATGTAGATGGACAATCTCATATCTACAACAAAGCCCACCTTGTTACCCTTGATGGCAACTACACGATGTGTGCCTTGCTGCCCCTACTGTCACTGGGAAAGGTCACCACACGGTAAGAACACAAAACCAAGCACTTCTCCCATTGCAAGAATCATAGATCTAGTTGGCCAAACAAAATCCAAGACTCGGAGAGACTTACAAGGATATCAAATCATGCATATAAGAAATCAGCAAAGACTCAAATATAAATCATAGATAATCTGATCACAAAGCCACAATTCATCGGATCTCGACAAACACACCGCCAAACAGGATTACATCGGATAGATCTCCATGAAGATCATGGAGAACTTTGTATTGAAAATCCAAGAGAGAGAAGAAGCCATCTAGCTACTAACTATGGACCCGTAGGTCTGAAGTTAACTACTCACGAGTCATTGGAGGGGCGATGATGTTGATGTAGAAGCCCTCTGCTACTGCAACAAAAGACCTTCCAACGGCGCCAGAAATAGGTGTGTTACGGCACGAGGAATCCTTCTGCTAAGGCTACGCCTTAAGAGACTTCCTAGGCAAATATGCAAAGGATTTCCCCCGTGGCCTTGGAGCCTTGCATTGGTGTTCCCTCGAAGCGGAAAGGGTGATGTAGCACATCAGTGGTAAGTATTTACCTTAGTTTGAGAACCACGGTATCGATCCAGTGAAGGAGTATCACATGTGCCTGCACAAACACAAAAAGTTGCTCCCAACACTATGAAGGGGTTGTCAATCCCTTATAGATTGTTCGCCAACTGAGAACTGAAAGCAACAAAGTAACAAAGCAAAGTAAAAGCGAAAGTGGAAATGGTAGGTGTGAATAGACCCGGGGGACGTAGTGTTTACTAGTGGCTTCTCTCATGAAAGCAAGTAGACGGTGGGTGAACAAATTACTGTCGAGCAATTGATAGAACCACGCAAAGTCGTGACGTCATCTATCGCAATGATTATATCTATAGGCATCATGTCCAAAACAAGTAGATCGATACTTTCTGCATCTACTACTATTACTCCACACGTTGACCGCTATCCAGCATGCATATAGTGTATTAAGTCCAAAAGAACAGAGTAACGCCTTAAGCAAGATGACATGACATAGATGGACAATGTTATATCTACGACAGAGCCCACCTTGTTACCCTTGATGGCAACTACACGATGTGTGGCTTGCTGCCCCTACTGTCACTGGGAAAGGTCACCACACAGTAAGAACCCAAAACCAAGCACTTCTCCCATTACAAGAATCATAGATCTAGTTGGCCAAACAAAACCCAAGACTCGAAGAGACTTACAAGGATATGAAATCATGCATATAAGAAATCAGCAAAAACTCAAATATATATCATAGATAATTTGACCACAAATCGACAATTCATCGGATGTCGACAAACACACCGCCAAAGAGGATTACATAGGATAGATCTCCATGAAGATCATGGAGAACTTTGTATTGAAGATCCAAGAGAGAGAAGAAGCCATCTAGCTACTAACTATGGACCCGTAGGTCTGAAGTGAACTACTCACGAGTCATTGGAGGGCGATGATGTTGATGTAGAAGCCCTCCAACTCCAAAGTCCCCTCCGGCAAGGCACCGGTAAGGGTCTCTAGATGAGATCTCGCGGAAACGGAAGCTCGCGGCGGTAGAAAAGTATTTTCGTGGATCCCTTGATTTTTTTTTGTATTTTAGGGAATATATAGGCGAAGGATCTAGGTCAGGGGGGCGCCAGGGAGGCCACAAGCCTGCCCACCGCCGCCCCCTGGTGGCGGATAGGGGGCTTGTGGGCCCCCAATAGCCCTCCTGGCTTGGCCCTCAAGCCCCGTGATCTTCTTCCGTTCGGGAAAAAATCATTTCGGGGATTTTATTCTGTTTGGACTCCGTTCCAAAATCAGATCTGAAAAGAGCCAAAAACACAGAAAAAACAGGAACTGGCACTGAATTAATAAGTTAGTCCCAAAAAAGATATAAAAGGTACATAAAACATCCAAAGATGACAAGATAACAACATGAAACCATCAAAAATTATAGATACGTTTGAGACGTAACAAGCATCCCCAAGCTTAACTCCTGCTCGTCCTCGAGTAGGGAAGTGATAAAGAATGCATTTTTGATGCTTTCATGCTACCTAGCATAGATGTCCTTTGTAACTCCTCTTATGTGACGTGAATGTTCAGATCCATTAAATTCAAAACAATAGTTTGCTATTGACGTGGAAACAATAATACTTCAAGCAAACTAGCAAGGTAATCATGAACTTTCAAAATAACAAGGCCAAAAGAAAGTTATCCCTACAAAAGCATATAGTCTGGCTATGCTCTATCATCATTGCACAACGAATTTAAATCATGCACAACCCCGGTATTGGCCAGGTAATTGTTTCACACCTTTACTTTCTCAAACCTTTTTAACTCTTACGCAATACATGAGCGTGAGCCATGGTTTTAGCACTATAAGTGGTGTGGAGTGTGGTGGAGGTTGCAAGACAAAAATGGAGAAGATGGTCACATTAACTAGGCATATCAATGAGCTGTGGAGATGCTCATCAATAGATATCAATGTGAATGAGTAGGGATTGCCATACAAATGATGCACTAGAGCTAAGAGTATGTGAAAGCTCTTAAAGAAAACTAGTGGGTGTGCATCCAACTTGCTTGCTCACGAAGACCTAAGGCAATTTTGAGGAAGCCTATCATTGGAATATACAAGCCAAGTTATATAATGAAAAATTTCCCACTAGATATATGGTGGTGACAAAATGAGAGACTCTCAATCATGAAAATCATGGTGCTTAATATGCACAAGTGTGGAAAAGTGGTAGCATTGTCCCTTCTCTCTTTTTCTCTCATTTTTTAATATTTTTTTTGGTGGGCTCTTTGGCCTCTTTTTTTATTATTATGGTGGGCATCTTTGGCCTCTTTTATTTCCTCACATGGGACAATGCTCCATCAATGATGATCATCACACTTTCAACTCAAAACTTAGAGCAACGATGACTCTATATGGAATGCCTTCAGTAGTGTACCGTGACAATGATCTAGCATGGCATAGACATTAATGGAAACATCATGCTAGCTATCTTACGATCATGCAATTGCAATGTAGACGTGGTGGCACATGTCATGGTGGTAGTTGCATGGCAATATATCTCGGAATGACTTTGAAAAAGCCATAGTAGGTAGGTATGGTGGCTGTTTTGAGGGAGGCTAATGGTGGGTTTTGTGCACCGGCGAAAGTTGCACGGCACTAAGAAGATAGTGATTGTGGAAGGTGAAAGTGCATCCAAACCATGGACTCAACATTATTCATGAAGAACTCATATACTTGTTGCAAAAGTTTTATTAGTAATCGAAACAAAGCATTCAACGCACACTCCTAGGGGAAGGGTTGGTAGGTATAAACCATCGCGCGATCCCGACCGCCACACAAAGGATGACAATTAATAGACTAATCATGGTCAGATTTCATCACATAGCGGTTCACCATACGTGCATGCTACGGGAATCACTAACTTCAACACAAGTATTTCTAGATCCACAACACCTTACTAGCATGACTTCAATATTACCACAACCACAACTCAAAACTAATTGAGATGAATCAAACTTCTTTAACTATTCAATGCACATGAAGGTGGAAGTTTTCGTATCCCTTTGGATAACTATGCCTTTTGAGACTACTTTCAAAGCATATATCAACTACCAAGCCACACAGCTCTGTGCTCTAAAAGATATAAGTGAAGCACATAGAGCAAAATCAACTAGCTCAAAAGATATAAGTGAAGTACATGTGAGCTGAATTGTCTACCAAAGAATATAAGTGAAGCTCGACAAAATCAAGGTGAGTGCATGTCTCTCTCTCTAGGTGTGCAGCAAGGATGATTGTGACACAACAAAAAATAAAAGACTCCTACGATACAAGACGCTCCAAGCAAAAACACATAACATGTGGTGAATAAAAATATAGCCCCAAGTAACGTTACCGATGGATTGAAGACGAAAGAGGGGATGCCTTCCCGGGGCATCCCCAAGCTTAGGCTTTTACGACATCCTTGAATCTCTTGGTATGACTTGGGCATCCCCAAGCTTGAGCTATTTCCACTCTTTGTCCATAAGAACTTCACCCAAAACTTGAAAACTTCACAACACGAAACTTAAACAGAAACTCGTGATAACATTAGTATAAGAAAGCAAACCACCACTTCCTTAGGTACTGTAGAAAACTTAAATTCTAGTTATGCTGATGTTGGGTTAGTGTATTTTCAATATTCCATGGCTAATACCCCCGATACTATCCATAGTTTCATCAAAATAAGCAACCAACACAACAAAAACAGAATCTGTTAACGGCAGACCAGTCTGTAGAAATCTGTATATTTCGTATACTTCTGGTACTTCATAAATTCTGAAAAATTACTAAAATATGAAGAATTTGCTTAGCAATCAGAAGCAAAAAGAATCAACTCAAAATCTCTTACAGAAAAGAAATGAAAATTCTTTTCGTGAGCAGAAAGTTTCTGTCTTTTCCAGCATGACCAAACGATCATCCCCAAGACTAATCATAACGGTTTTGCTTGGCACAAACGCAAAAAGAAACAAAAAAACGCAATCATAAAAGAATTATGAAAGTGTGAAAAACACAAAACAGAAAGAAAAATGATAGATTCGTAGGGTTGCCTCCCAATAAGCGCTTTTGTTTAACGCCCTTAGCTAGGCATTGATAAATCAATGATGCTCACACAAAAGACAAGAACTGAAGCACAACGAGAGCATCATAAAGCATTTGAAAATCACATCTAAGTCTAACATACTTCCTATGCATAGGCATTTTATAGGAAAACAAATTGTCAAGACAACCAATATCTTCCATATGCAAGGAAGAAGAAAAAGACAAGAGCAATCTCAACATCACGAGAGGTGATTTGGTAACATGAAGGTTTCTACCACAATATTTTCCTCTCTCATAGAAATTACATGTGGGATCATATTCAAATTCAAAAATATAGCTATCCCATAGGATATTCTTTTCATGATCCACTTGCATGCAAAGTTGACGCTCTTCAAAAATAGTGGGATTATCATCAACTAAAGTCATGACTTCTCCAATCCCACTTTCAATATTGTTACAAATATCATATTCATCATGAGGTTTGAACAAATTTTCAAGATCATAAGAAAGATCATCACCCCAATCATGATTATTGCAACAAGTAGTGGACATTGCAAAACTAGCATCCCCAAGCTTAGGGTTTTGCATATTTTTAGCATGATTGTCACTAATAGAATTTATAGTGAAACCATTGCAATCATGCTTTTCATCCAGGGAGCCCTCGTGAATCACTTCATAAATTTCTTCCTCACAATTTTCAGATTCACACATCTCAAGCAAAGCTCCATAAAAATAGTCAAGTGCCCTCAACTCACTAGCAATTCGTTCCACATAAGTGGGTCTCTTAAAGAGATTAGCAAGTGGATGAGGATCCATATCACTAGATTTTCAGCAAGCGAAGATGCAAGCATATTGAAGGCACATAGCACACAAGCAATGGAAAGGAAAACGAGAGAAAAGGGCGAACAAAAAAGCCAAACGAAAAAGGCAAAGGAGAAAGGCAAATGAAAACGGCAAATGTGAAGTGGGGGAGAGGACAACGAGAGGGAACTGGCAAAAAAGTAAATGCAAGAGATGAGTTTGTGAGACCTACTTGCATAGATCTCTCCTTCCCCGGCAATGGAGCCAGAAATACTTCTCCTACTGCAACAAAAGACCTTCCAACGGCGCTAGAAATAGGCGTGTTACGGCACCAGGAATCCTTCTGCTACGGCTACGCCTTAAGAGACTTCCTAGGCAAATATGCAAAGGATTTCCCCCGTGGCCTTGGAGCCTTGCATTGGTGTTCCCTCGAAGCGGAAAGGGTGATGTAGCACAACGGTGGTAAGTATTTCCTTCAGTTTGAGAACCAAGGTATCGATCCAGTGAAGGTGTATCACAAGTGCGTGCACAAACACAAAAAGCTTGCTCCCAACGCTATGAAGGGGTTGTAAATCCCTTATAGATTGTTCGCCAAGTGAGAACTGAAAGCAACAAAGTAACAAAGCAAAGTAAAAGCGAAAGTGGAAACGATAGGTGTGAATAGACCTGGGGGCCGTAGTGTTTACTAGTGGCTTCTCTCATGAAAGCAAGTAGTCGGTGGGTGAACAAATTACTGTCGAGCAATTGATAGAACCGCGCAAAGTCGTGACGTCATCTATGGCAATGCTTATATCTATAGGCATCATGTCCAAAACAAGTAGACCGATACTTTCTGCATCTACTACTATTACTCCACACGTCGACCGCTATCCAACATGCATCTAGTGTATTAAGTCCAAAAGAACAGAGTAACGCCTTAAGCAAGATGACATGATGTAGATGGACAATCTCATATCTACGACATAGCCCACCTTGTTACCCTTGATGGCAACTACAAGATGTGTGCCTTGTTGCCCCTACTGTCACTGGGAAAGGTCACCACACTGTAAGAACCCAAAACCAAGCACTTCTCCCATTGCAAGAATCATAGATCTAGTTGGCCAAACAAAACCCAAGACTCGGAGAGACTTACAAGGATATCAAATCATGCATATAAGAAATCAGCAAAGACTCAAATATATATCATAGATAATCTGATCACAAATCCACAATTCATCGGATCTCAACAAACACATCACCAAAGAGGATTACATCGGATAGATCTCCATGAAGATCATGGAGAACTTTGTATTGAAGATCCAAGATAGAAAAGAAGCCATCTAGCTACTAACTACGAACCCGTAGGTCTGAAGTGAATTACTCACGAGTCATTGGAGGGCGATGATGTTGATGTATAATCCCTCCAACTCCAAAGTCTCCTCCGACAGGGCACCGGGAAGGGTCTCCAGATGAAATCTTGCAAAAACGGAAGCTTGCGGCGGCGGAAAAGTATTTTCGTGGATCCCTTGATTTGTTTTCTGTATTTTAGGGAATATATAGGCGAAGGATCTAGGTCAGGGGGCCACGGAGGCCACAAGCCTGCTCACCGCCGCCCCTGGTGCCAGATAGGGGGCTTGTGGGCCCCCTGTAGCCCTCCTGGCTTGGCCCTCAAGCCCCCTGATCTTCTTCCGTTCGGGAAAAAAATCATTTCGGGGATTTTATTCCGTTTGGACTCCGTTCCAAAATCAGATCTGAAAAGAGCCCAAAACACCGAAAAAACAGGAACTAGCACTTGGCACTGAATTAATAAGTTAGTCCCAAAAATGATATAAAAGGTACATAAAACATCCAAAGATGACAAGATAACAACATGAAACCATCAAAAATTATAGATACGTTTGAGACGTATCACCCTCCAACTCCAAAGTCCCCTCCGACACGGCACTGGGAAGGGTCTCCAGATGAGATCTCGCGGAAACGGAACCTTGCGGCGGCGGAAAAGTGTTTTCGTGGATTCCCTGATTTTTTTTGTATTTTAGGGAATATATAGGCGAAGGAGCTAGGTCAGGGGGGCGCGAGGGAGGCCACAAGCTTGCTAGCCGCCGCCCCCTGGTGGCGGCTACAGGGCTTGTGCCCCTCGGTAGCTCTCCTGGCTTGGCCCTCAAGCCCCCTGATCTTCTTCCGTTCGGGAAAAATTTATTTCGGGGATTTTATTCCGTTTGGACTCCGTTCCAAAATCAGATCTGAAAAGAGCCAAAAACACAGAAAAAACAGGAACTGACACTTGGCACTGAATTAATAAGTTAGTCCCAAAAAAGATTTAAAAGGTACATAAAACATCCAAAGATGACAAGATAACAACATGAAACCATCAAAAATTATAGATACGTCTTAGACGTATTAATCACTATGTGGAATCCGAAAGATCCAAGAACTAAAGTCTTGCCCTCAACTACGAGGACAGGTAAGGAACTGCCTTCTAGCTCTGCACTTGATTCACCTTCAGTTATGAGTAAGTTTGCGACACCACCTCCTGCTAGAAACTTTGATGTGTCGCCTGTGCTTGATACTGCTTTGCCACCAGGTGGATTCCTTGATGCATAAATTGCTAGAGTTGCTCCTAGATGTGATGATACTTCTGAAACTGTTGAGACTATTGAAGTAGAACCTGCTATTTCGCCTGTTAGAACTAGCTCTCCTAGATATGAATTGCCTGATATGCCTGAGGGTTATGTTATGGAGGGAGAGATAGCTGAGGACTTTCTTGCTTGTAAGGATAGCTATGATGTTGAGAATTTACTCTAGGATGAAATACGACCCGAAGTTTGCTACTTCGCCTATCTTTGTGATCGATAAGGATTATGAATTCTCTGTCGATCCAGAGTTAATCACTTTGGTCAGATCTGATCCTTTTCACGGTTATGAGTCTGAAATGGTTGTAGCACTTCTTACCAAACTACACGATATAGCCACCCTATTCAGAAGTGAGGAAAAGATCCGCCACTACTATATCCTTAAGCTGTTTCCTTTCTCGCTAAAGGATGATGCTAAGACTTGGTTCACTTCTTTTCCTCCTGGTTGTGTGCGTAGTCCCCAGGATATGATCTACTACTTCTGTGAGAAATACTTCCCTGCCTGTAAGAAGCAAGCTGCCTTGCAGGAAATATACAACTTTGCGCAACTTGAATAAGAGAGTCTCCCACAAGCTTGGGGGAGGCTCGTCCAGCTACTGAATGCTTTGCCCGATCACCCTCTTGAAAAGAATGAAATACTTGATAACTTCTATAATGGACTAACTGATGCTTCTAAGGACCACCTAGATAGTTGTGCCGGTTGTGTTTTTAGGGAACAACCGTAGAACAAGCTGAGATCCTATTGAATAATATCTTGTGCAATGAGAATGCTTGGACTATTCCCGAACCACCTCCGAAGCCAACTCTAAAGAAAAGAGGTATCCTATTCCTCAGTCCTGAAGATATGCAAGAAGCTAAGAAATCTATGAAAGAGAAAGGCATTAAATCTGAAGATGTCAAAAATCTACCACCTATCGAAGAGATCCATGGTCTTGATAACCCGATAAAGGTAGTAGATGTAAATTCTCTTCGTAGATTCAATGAGAGTGACATTCCTTTTGATAAACCTGCTAGCTTATGCTTGGATGAATTTGATAACTTTGTTGCCAAACAACAAAGTTTCAATGATTATGTTAGCAGACAATCGGAACAAAATGCTCGTATGCTTAGTCATTTAAGTGCTTGTGTGGACAGAAACGTCAATGATCTGAAGCTGTTGAGTAAACATGCCTCTATGGTTACTACTCAGGTAGACCAAGTACTTAAGGCTCAAAATGACTTGCTCAATGAGTTGAATGACAATTCTATTAGAGTCGTCACTAGAGGCGGTCGAATGACCCAGGAACCTTTGTACCCTGAGGGTCATCCTAAGAGAATTGAACAAGATTCTCAAGGAGTTAGCACTGATGCACCTAGTCATCCTAGGAAGAAGAAGAAAGATGATATGAACTTGCACGCTAGCAACCCTGTTGCTGTTACACCTGAGAGTCCAAACGATATCTCTGTTTCTGATGCTGAAATGCAATCTGGTGATGAACATGAGCCTAATGATAATATCGATAGTGATGTTCATGTTGATGCTCAACCTAGCAATGATAAGGATGTGGAGATTGAACCAGTTGATCTTGATAACCCACAACCTAAGAATAAGAGATACGATAAGAATGACTTTGCTGCTAGGAAGCATGGTAAAGAAAGGGGACCATGGGTTCAGAAACCCATGCCCTTTCGTCCCAAACCATCCAAGAAAAAGGATGATGAGGATTTTGAGCGATTCATTGAAATGATTAGACCTGTCTTTCTGCAAATGCATTTGACAGATATGCTCAAAATGTCTCCCTATGCTAAGTACATGAAAGATATTGTGACTAATAAGAGGAGGATACCTGAGGTTGAGATTTCCACCATGCTCGCCAATTATACCTTCAAGGGTGGAACTCCTAAGAAACTAGGTGATCCCGCAGTGCCCACTATACCTTGCTCCATTAAAGGAAACTACATTAGAACTACTTTATGCGACCTCGGAGGCGGTGTTAGTGTTATGCCTCTCTCTCTTTATCCTAGACTTGAACTGGATAAATTGACACCCACTGAAATCTCTCTGTAAATGGCCGACAAATCAACTGCTTTCCCTATCAGCATTTGCGAGGATTTGCCTGTTGTGGTTGCTAACGTTACTATCTTGACGGACTTTTTTATTCTGGATATTCCCGAGGATGATGCCATGGCGGTCATCCTTGGAAGACCCTTTTTAAACACTACAGGGGCTGTTATTGATTGCAACAAAGGCAATGTCACTTTCCATGTCAATGGTAATGAGCATACGGTGCACTTTCCGAAGAAACAATATCGAGTACATTGCATCAATGCTATTGAAAAAACTTCATTGATTCTTATTGGGAGCTTCGAATGCCTTATACCTACTGTTAAGATGAAGTATGATTTGCCTGTTGGGGATATGCACATCCCCATTGAGGTAACCTAGTGACTATTCGAAAATTCTCCATTTTCTTTTGTGATTCGGAAAAGTTTTTCAACGGATTTCTTTCGATGACCATGAGTTGGATGAATCGAGGAGTCACAAATCTCTGTTCCAAGCTTTTACCTTCGGTTGTTTAGAAGAAAAATGATAGATTTAGCTTTAGTTTCTCCTGTTTTCTGCTTTTTGCGTCCCGTAGAAAAGTGTCCCGAAAATAAAAGTTCTTCGAATGTCGTGAAAATCAAGTATGATTTTTTCTGGAATTTTTGAAAAATTCTGAGATGGAGAGCTAGTCAGGGGGATGTACCAGTGGGCCACAAGCCCTGGAGGCACGGGCGCCCCCCTGGCCGCACCTACCAGGCTTGTGGGGCCCACGTGCCCCCCTCCACTTATTCTAGCTCCCATCTCCTTCTCCTACCTCCAGAAAAAATCGTTTCGCAGCTCAAACCCGTGTTCTTGCTCTTCTTGCTGCGATTTTCGATCTCCTTGTGCAAAGCCCCATTCACCAAACTGTTTTGGGGAAATTGCTCCTTAGTATGTGACTCCTCCATTGGTCCAATTAGTTTTTGCTCTAGTGCCTTATTCGTTGCGTATTTTTGTTGCCTTGGTGACCCTGTTCTTGAGCTTTGCATGCTAATTTTAGCTGGTCCCAAGTAGTTTTGATGCGTGATATGGCCTTTAGGCACTTGTCGGAGTAGTTGCTATGAGTTTCGTTGGGCCTTGTTCACTTTTCCTTAGAATCACTAAAAATTTCAGAAATTTTCAAAGATAGAAAAAGGAAAAGATGAGGAGGTTCCTAAGAGGCTCTTCAAGCCGTGACCCCAAGGATGATGAAAATGAGAAGAAGAAACCCAAGTATCCGGTCCCTCGAGTTGCAGAAGTTCGAGCGTGCGAGTGGCCAAGCGATGTGTTCTTACGCGCCTCCGGACTTTATGAGGACTTTTACTACTTGGTGGAGAATGCATGCCTTACTGCTTTCGTTGAAGATAAGTGTCCGCAATACCTCCTCCCCACTAATATTTTCGTGCAAAGCTTTAACTTCTATCCAAGAAAGAGTCCTCCTATGGTTGAGTTCAAGTTATATGATATCCCCCAGCGCATGTCACTTCAGAATTTTTGCAATTTTGCAAATTACCTTATGTTGGGGATATTCATGAACCTCGTCCACTGGACTTGGAGGCTTTCATCGATACTATTGCTGTAGGAGAGGAGAGAGGAGTGTCTTGCGCTAGAGCTGCTAGCATACATTTTCCCGTGCTTCGGTACTTCTCATTATTCATGGGAAAATGTTTGATTGGCCGTGGGAAAGCTGGGTCCCTTAGCTCCCCAGATCTTGCGGTTTTGCACGAAGCCCTTTATAATGATAAAACTTATAGCTTGGGCGCTATAGTAGCTCAACGGTTGAACACGAACCGTTCGAAAGGCGTCGTTTATGGAGGTATCTATGCTACTTGTCTTGCTAGACATTTTGAGATACTATTAGACTGCACGAGGAAGAAGAGATTCTTCTTCCTGAGAGATATCTAGATTATGATAGCATGGTTCACCATGACTTTCTTGATAAAGATATAAATAAGAGGATGATTTATAACCTGGTATTTAGTCAGGGTACTCGTGAGACTATTACTTTGCCTGCTCCTTCTTTGTTCAATTTTCATCTAGGCAGGTACATTATTATGCCCTCGGACATCTACGCATACTGGGGCAAAGCCCAACCACAGGCGCCCGTGCCCAAGCTACCACTCGAGTACCAGACGCCAGTTTATCAGTGGGAGCGAGAGGAGCTCACATAGCAGTGGCACCCTCAGTACACTCCGAAGTACCCCGGAGACGGTTACTTTCCTCCTTGGGAGTAGACCAACTTAGGCCAAAAGCCTAAGCTTGGGGGAGTACGTGTTTCTCACCGACTTTATATTCATGCTCACACTTTCACTTTGATAGTCGGTGTTCACACTTTGCCACTGTATCATCCATGCTAGTTTATTTCTTTTTCTCGCTTTCTTCTCATGTGTGTGTCTAATTTGAGAAAACCCAAAAAGATTTCTCGTTCTTCTTTTGCTTGTTGGGAGCTTCCCCGTCTAAATAGTTTTCTTTTTCTTTGGGTCAAGGTAGAAGACCATGGTTACAATGTTTAGTGGCTCTCGCTTGCAAATCTGTTTATCTGTAAAAGAGCCATTTTACTTTGTCTTCTCCTTTGTGTTTGCTTGCAGATTCCAGCATAGTCCAATGCACGAGCACTATTATTATTGTTCACATCGTTCGGTCGTGCAAGTGAAAGGTAATAATGATAATATGTGATGAAGTGACTGAGCCTGGAAAAGCTGGTATGAACTCGATCTATTTTGTTTTTGTAAATATGACTAGCTCATCGTTCCTGATTCAGCTTTGTTGTGAGAGAAAAATGTTTGCAATGACAACTTAGAGATCATAGTTTCTGATGCCATGCTTAATTAGCTAGGAGCTTATAGTGGTTTGTCTTGGATGCCAACATGAATTTTGAGATGATTATGATGTAGTATGATAGGATGGTATCCTCCTTTGAATGATTCAAGTGGCTTGACTTGGCGCATGTTTACGCATGTAGTTGAAACAAAATCAACATAGCCTCTATGATATTCGTGTTCATGGTGATTTATGTCCCACTCATGCTTGCACTCAATGTTGGTTAATCTCAATGCATTTTTATGACTGTTGTCGCTCTCTAGTTGGTCGCTTCCCAGTCTTTTGCTAGCCTTCACTTGTACTAAGCGGGAATACTGCTTGTGCATCCACTTCCATAAACCCAAAGTTGTTCCATATGAGTCCACCATACCTACCTATATGCATTATCTACCTGCCGTTCCAAGCAAATTTGCATGTGGCACTCTCTAAACCTTCAAGAAATAATCTGTTTTGCATGCCGGAACCACTCATGTGGTGACAAGGGGCGACCAGCATCTTCCATGCTAGGCGTGTTATCCTCGATATGTGTTTATTCACTATCACTCACGAGAAAGGGGCCGGTAATTGGAATGCCGAGTTCCATGCTCAAATCAAAAAGATAATTGCAAACAAAACTCCCCCTGAAGTGTGATTGATCGGTGGTGGGGGAGTCAAAACTTTACTTTTCTGTTTGGGAACCGCCTATAGTATGTGTAGCATGGAAGATGGTGAAAACTCTTGGTCATTGCGTTGACAATGAAAGCATGTCACCCAAAATTATTTATCTCTGTCTTCAAAGCTTGAGCTCTGGCACCTCTGCAAATCAATGCTTCCCTTTGCAAAGGGCCCGTCTACTTATGTTTCTGTTGAGTCATCCTCTTCTTATAAAAGCACCAATTGGAGAGCACCTATGCCATTCTTATTCTTTGCTTTTAATTGTTGTTGAGTATGACTGTGACTGGATCTTCTTTGCCATGAATTACAATGTTCAGTCAGCCCTTGGTCTTTGAAGGTGCTCTGCATTTATGTTTTGCAGTCTCAGAAAGAGCTAGCGAGATACCACCTGTTCATACCGCTTCATGATTGTTTTGATTGAAGTGTTGACATTTGAAACTTATTATTATTGCTCTCTAGTTGATTATGCCACTAATATGAGTTCACCATGAGACCTAGATGTCATTGCTTATGTAGTTAGCTTATGATCTTGCTGAAATTCTGGATATGAGTTAGACATAATTGCAACAACAAGATCAAACAGAGTTCGTAAAAGTTCTTCTTTTGTCTCTTTCAGTTTGTCAACTGAATTGCTTGAGGACAAGCAAGGCTTTAAGCTTGGGGGAGTTGATAGGTCTCCATCGTATCTACTTTCCCAAACTCTTTTGCCCTTGTTTTGGACTCTAATTTGCATGATTTGAATGGAACTAACCCGGGCTAACGCTGTTTTCAACAGAATTGCCATGGTGTTGTTTTTGCGCAGAAATAAAAGTTCTCGGAATGACCTCGAAATTTACGAGGATTTTTTGTGGAATATATAAAAAATACCGGCGCAAGAGTCAACTGGAGAAGTGGAGCGTGGAGCCCACAAGCCCACCAGGCGCGTCCCCCTGGCCGCGCCTAGCAGGCTTGTGGTGCCCATGGAGCTCCACCGCTTCCAATTCCCACTCTATTTAGTCCCTTTCGTCCAGAAAAAAAATCAGGGAGAAGAGTTCATCGCGTTTTACGATATGGAGGCGCCGCCACCACCTGTTCTTCCTCTGGAGGGCAGATCTGGAGTCCGTTCTGGGCTCCGGAGAGGGGATATCGTCGCCATCGTCATCACCAACCTTCCTTCATCATCAATTCCATGACGTTCTTCACTGTTCGTGAGTAATCTCATCGTAGGCTTGCTGGACGGTGATGGGTTGGATGAGATCTATCATGTAATCGAGTTAGTTTTGACGGGGATTGATCCCTAGTATCCACTATGTTCTGAGATTGATGTTGCTACTACTTTGCCATGCTTAATGCTTGTCACTAGGGCCCGAGTGCCATGATTTCAGATCTGAACCTATTATGTTCTCGTCAATATATGTGTGTTCTTGATCCTATCTTGCAACTTGTAGTCACCTACTATGTGTTATGACCCGGCAACCCCGGAGTGACAATAGGCGGAACCACTCTCGGAGATGACCATAGTATGAGGAGTTCATGTATTCACCAAGTGTTAATGCGTTGGTCCGGTTCTCTATTAAAAGGAGAACCTTAATATCCCATAGTTTCCATTAGGACCACGCTGCCACGGGAGGGATGGACAATAGATGTCATGCAAGTTCTTTTCCCTAAGCACGCATGACTATATACGGAATACATGCCTACATTACATTGACGAACTGGAGCTAGTTACATATCTCTCCGTGTTATAACTGTTGCATGATGAATACCATCCGGCATAATTATCCATCACCGATCCAATGCCTACGAGTTTTTCCTACCGGTCCTTGCTACGTTACTTTCCCGCTATTGTTGTCGCTGCTGCTACTGTTACTCTGTCGCTACTGCTGTCACTGCTGTTACTGTTACCGCTAGTGCTGTCACTGCTGCTACTGTTGCTATCACACCACCCTGCTACTGATACTTTGCTGCAGATACTAGGTCTTTCAGGTGTGGTCGAATTGACAACTCAGCTGTTAACACTCGAGAATATTCTTTGGCTTCCCCTTGTGTCGAATCAAAAAATTTGGGTTGAATACTCTACCCTCGAAAACTGTTGCGATCCCCTATACTTGTGGGTTATCACGCGGTAGTACCACACTTCATCACGGTAATACCGCCTCGCCAGCGGTAGTAAAATTTTACTACCACTCGCTGGGCGGTTGTACCATTCGTCCAGCGGCAGAAGAAAATTCTGTCGTGATGGATGCAGTAGTACCGTGCCTGTGCTACGACTACACGAGTGCAGCAGTATTACCTCTCCATCGGTAGTACCGTGGCTATCCACGGTAGTACCACTTAGCCAAGAAAAGACAGGTTCATGCCTTTGCAAGAAACAACGAAGAAACACAACACTGCCCCAAGCGAAAAGGGACCCACACTAGGGAGCACAAACAAAGCAAATCAAACACGAACAACAAACACTGAAATGAATCTTCTTATGAAGAGAGGGCGGTGGCCGGAGCCACCTATGTTTGAGACAATTGGTATGACACCGTGAAGAATTATCCTTGGGTTCATGACCAAAGCTCGACTTTGAAACACAAGTCCCATCAACAATGGATAATGTGAAATACGTGATCAATTTACGCATAATGGGGGGAGGGAATGTTCACTGAGAGAACAACACTCCCCCTATGTCCATGCCTACACCTAGGGCAAGATATAATGATGAATGAGGTGTGGTGTGCCTAGTTTCAAGCCACATTGCTCGAATCAATGATATTTAGCTCATGCCTTAACTCACGAAACCTTGCTTCATCTAGAGGCTTTGTGAAAATATCTGCAAGTTGCTCTTGTGTGTTGATGTAGATGACCTCAATCTCTCCATGCTTGATGTGATATCGAATGAAATGATGACGAATGTCAATACGCTTGGTCTTGCTATGTTGCACCGGATTGAGAGAAATCTTGATAGCACTTTCATTGTCACATAGAAGAGGCACTTTGTCACAAGTGACACTGTAATCCTTGAAAGTTTGCCTCATCCATGGTAATTGAGCACAACAACTTGCAGCACCAACATACTCGGTCTGGGTGGAAGAAAGTGACACACAATTTTGCTTCTTCGAAGACCAACTTACCAAAGAGTGACCAAGGAATTGGCATCCTCCAGAAGTTGACTTTCTCCCCACACAGTCTCCAGCCCAATCTGAGTCAGAGTACCCCACAAGATCAAAGCTTGCTCCGTTGGGATACCATAAGCCAAAGTTTAGGGCATGAGCCAAATATTGAAAGATTCGCTTGACTGCCACATAGTGGCTTTCCTTTGGTGTGGATTAAAACCGTGCACAAATTCTCACACTTAACATGATATCTAGTCTGGATGCACAAATGTAGAGTAAGGATCCAATCATGGAGCGATATTCCTTTTGATCCACTGCTTTACCATTGTGATCACTGTCAAGTTTGCATTTGGTTGGCGTGGGAAACTTGACCGGCTTGACGTCCTCCGGCTTGAATCTCTTGAGCATGTCTTGGGTGTACTTGGCTTGGTTGATGAATGCTCATTCTCTTCTTTGCTTGACTTAGAACCCAAGAAAGAATTTCAACACTCCCATCATAGACATCTCAAACTTCTCAGTCGTTAGTGTATCAAACTCTCCATTGAAATATTTGTTAGGAGAACCGAGTATAATATCATCAATATATAGTTGGCATATGAACAAATCCCCTTTGACCCTTTTGGTAAATAGGGTGGGATCTATTTTCCCAATTTCAAACCCACGATCTTGCAACAACTACGTAAGGTGCTCATACCACACACATGGGTCTTGTTTAAGACCGTAGAGTGCCTTCTTGAGTTTGTATACATGAGTGGGGAACTTGGGATCCTCGAATCCCGGGGGTTGTTTGACATATACCAACTCATTAAGAGGACCATTAATAAATGCACTCTTCACATCCATTTGTTGCAATTTGAAATCATGATGAGATGCATATGCAAGCAGCATGCGAATAGATTCAAGACGAACAACGAGGGCAAAGGTTTCACCGTAGTCGATACCCTCGACTTGGAAGTAGCCTTGTGCCACCAATCTTGCCTTGTTTCGAACAACAACCCCATTCGTATCTTGTTTGTTCTTGAAGATCCAGTTGGTCCCAATGACATTACGTTCCTCCGTTGGCCTTGGCACTAATTCCCAAACTTGATTGCGGTCGAAGTTGTTGAGTTACTCATGCATGGCTTTGAGCTAATCCTCATCATTGAATGCTTCATGTACCTTTTGGGGTAAAACACACGAAACAAACATGTGATTCTAAAAAAAGTGACAATTGTTTATGAGTAGTTACCCCCTTTTTGAAGCTTCCAAGAACGTTTTCCAAGACATGTTGTTGATGCTCGAGCTTGGAAGCCACCTTGGCGACACGGCGCTCCAAGAGTTCCTTACTAGGTAATTGAGGATCATCATCTTGATCATCTTGAGCACCATCTTGATGTTTCTCACAAGCTTGCCCTTGATCTTGTGGTTGCACTTGATCTTGAGCAAGCTCGGAGTCTTGAGCATGAACTTGGACATCATTTGGTGCATCACCATCTTCATGAGGTTGATCTTGTCCTTGATCTTGCTCATCGGGTTGGGGCCCTTCACTTTGTTCTTCAAAAGCGTGTGGGTCTAGTGATTGTGATAGCTCCACTTGAGTAGAGCATTGTCCTTCTCCTTCGGCCATAAGGGGTTCCTCAATGGGGAGGATTTGACCAGTCCCCGTTCTTCTTATGGCTCGAGGAGGAATTTCATCACCTATATCACAAAGACCACTTTGCTCCACTTGGGATCCATTATTTTCATCAAACTCTATGTTACACGTCTCCTCAATGAGTCGAGTGGACTTGTTGAGGACACGGTAATCATGAGAGTTTGTAGCATAGCCAACAAATATGCCCTCTTAAGCTCTAGTTTCGAATTTAGACAAACGTACACCTTTCTTGAAAATGAAATACTTACAACTGAACACCTGGAAGTACTTGAGGTTGGGCTTGTTCTCGGTAAGAATCTCATATGGAGTCTTGTTCAAGCCTTTGTGGAGGTAGAGACGATTGGATGCATGACATGCGGTGTTAATGGCTTTGGCTCAAAAGTTGTACGGAGATTTGAACTCTGCCATCATGGTTCTTGCCGCATCCATCAACGTCCGGTTCTTCCTCTCCGCCACACCTTTTTGTTGAGGGGTATGTTGGGGAACGACGCATGGGAAACAAAAATTTTCCTACGCGCACGAAGACCTATCATGGTGATGTCCATCTACGAGAGGGGATGAGTGATCTACGTACCCTTGTAGATCGTACAGCAGAAGCGTTAGTGAACGCGGTTAATGTAGTGGAACGTCCTCACGTCCCTCGATCCGCCCCGCGAACAATCCCGCGATCAGTCCCACGATCTAGTACCGAACGGACGGCACCTCTGCGTTCAGCACACGTACAGCTCGACGATGATCTCGGCCTTCTTCATCCAGCAAGAGAGACGGAGAGGTAGAAGAGTTCTCCGGCAGCGTGACGGCGCTCCGGAGGTTGGTGATGACCTTGTCTCAGCAGGGCTCCGCCCGAGCTCCGCAGAAACGCGATCTAGAGGAAAAACCGTGGAGGTATGTGGTCGGGCTGCCGTGGAAAAGTCGTCTCAAATCAGCCCTAAAACCTCCGTATATATAGGTGGGAGGGAGGGGGCCTTGCCTTGGGGTCCAAGGACCCTCAAGGGGGTCGACCGAGCCAAGGGGGAGGACTCTCCCCCCCCCAAACCGAGTTGGACTAGGTTTGGTGGGAGGGAGTCCCCCTTCCTTCCCACCTCCTCCTTTTTTTTCTTTCTCTCTTGATTTTCTTCTCCTTGGCGCATAGGGCACTTGTGGGCTGTCCCACAAGCCCACTAAGGGCTGGTGTGTCTCCCCCAAGGCCTATGGGCTTCCCCGGGGTGGGTTGCCCCCCGGTGAACTCCCGGAACCCATTCGTCATTCCCGGTACATTCCCGGTAACTCCGAAAACCTTCCGGTAATCAAATGAGGTCATCCTATATATCAATCTTCGTTTCCGGACCATTCCGGAAACCCTCGTGACGTCCGTGATCTCATCCGGGACTCCAAACAACATTCCGTAACCAACCATATAACTCAAATACGCATAAAACAACGTCGAACCTTAAGTGTGCAGACCCTGCGGGTTCGAGAACTATGTAGACATGACCCGAGAGACTCCTCGGTCAATATCCAATAGCGGGACCTGGATGCCCATATTGGATCCTACATATTCTACGAAGATCTTATCGTTTGAACCTCAGTGCCAAGGATTCATATAATCCCGTATGTCATTCCCTTTGTCCTTCGGTATGTTACTTGCCCGAGATTCGATCGTCAGTATCCGCATACCTATTTCAATCTCGTTTACCGGCAAGTCTCTTTACTCGTTCCGTAATACAAGATCCCGCAACTTACACTAAGTTACATTGCTTGCAAGGCTTGTGTGTGATGTTGTATTACCGAGTGGGCCCCGAGATACCTCTCCGTCATACGGAGTGACAAATCCCAGTATTGATCCATACTAACTCAACGAACACCTTCGGAGATACCTGTAGAGCATCTTTATAGTCACCCAGTTACGTTGCGACGTTTGATACACACAAAGCATTCCTCCGGTGTCCGTGAGTTATATGATCTCATGGTCATAGGAACAAATACTTGACACGCAGAAAACAGTAGCAACAAAATGACACGATCAGCATGCTACGTCTATTAGTTTGGGTCTAGTCCATCACATGATTCTCCTAATGATGTGATCCCGTTATCAAGTGACAACACTTGCCTATGGCCAGGAAACCTTGACCATCTTTGATCAACGAGCTAGTCAACTAGAGGCTTACTAGGGACAGTGTTTTGTCTATGTATCCACACAAGTATTGTGTTTCCAATCAATACAATTATAGTATGGATAATAAACGATTATCATGAACTAAGAAATATAATAATAACTAATTTATTATTGCCTCTAGGGCATATTTCCAACAGTCTCCCACTTGCACTAGAGTCAATAATCTAGTTCACATCACCATGTGATTCCAACGAATCCAACACCCATATAGTTATGGGGTCTGATCACGTCTTGCTCGTGAGAGAGGTTTTAGTCAACGGTTCTGAAACTTTCAGATCCGTGCGTTCTTTACAAATATTTATGTCATCTTATAGATGCTGCTACTACGTGCTATTCGGAAATGCTCCAAATATCTACTCTACTATACGAATCCGTTTCACTACTCATAGTTATTCGGATTAGTGTCAAAGCTTGCATCGACGTAACCCTTTACGACGAACTCTTTAACCACCTCCATAATCGATAAAAATTCCTTAGTACATTAGTTACTAAGGATAAATTTTTACCGCTGCTAGTGATTCAATCATGGATCACTCTCTGTACCTCTCAACATACTTTGAGTCAAGGCACACATCAGGTGCAGTACACAGCATGGCATACTTTAGATTCTACGGCCAAGGCATAGAAGACGACCTTCGTCTATTCTCTTTATTCTGCCGGGGTCGGGTTTTGAGTCTTACTCAAATTCACACCTCACAACGCAACCAAGAACTCCTTCTTTGCTGATCTATTTTGAACTCCTTCAAAAACTTGTCAAGGCATGCATCTTGTTGAAACTTCCATTAAGCGCTTTCGATCTATCTCCATAGATCTTTGATGCTCAACATTCAAGTAGCTCAATCCAGGTATTCCTTTGAAAAACTCCTTTCAAACAACCTTGTATGCTTTACAGAAATTCTACATTACTCCTGATCCACAATATGTCAACCACATATACTTATCAGAAATTCTATAGTGCTCCCACTTACTTCTTTGGAAATACAAGTTTCTCATAAACCTTGTACAAACCCAAAATCTTTGATCATCTCATCAAAGTATATATATTCCAACTCCGAGATGCTTGCACCAGTCCATTGAAGGATCGCTGGAGCTTGCATATTTGCTAGTATCTTTAGGATCGACAAAACCTTCTGGTTGTATCACATACAATGTTTGCTCAAAGAAACCGTTGAGAGAACAATGTTTTGACATCCTATGTGCAATATTTCATAAATAATGCATCAACAACTAACATAATTCTAACAGACCTTTTAGCATCGCTACGAGTGAGAAAAAACTCATCATAGTCAACAGTTTGATCTTGTCGGAAACATCTTTGCGACAAGTCGAACTTTTCTTAATAGTGATTTATCACCATCATCGTCTGTCTTTCTTTTAAAGATCCATTTATTCTGAATGGCCTTGCGGCCCTCAGGCAGTACCTCCAAAGTCCACACTTTGTTCTCATACATGGATCCTATCTCGGACTTCATGGCTTCCAGCCATTTGTCGGAATCTGGGCCCACCATCGCTTTCTCCATAACTCGTAGGTTCACTGTCGCTCAACAACATGACCTCCAAGACAGGGTTACCGTACCACTCTGTAGTAGTACGCGACTTTGTCAACCTACGAGACTTGTAGTAACTTGATCCGATGCTCGATGATCACCATCATCAGCTCCCACTTCAATTGGTGTAGGCACCACAGGAACAACTTCCTGCGCCCTGCTACACACTGGTTGAAGTGATGGTTCAATAACCTCATCAAGTTCTACTACCCTCCCACTCAATTCTTTCGAGAGAAACATTTCCTCGAGAAAGGATCCGTTTCTAGAAACAAACACTTTGCTTTCGGATCTGAGATAGGAGATGTACCCAACTGTTTTGGATATCCTATGAAGATGCATTTATCCGCTTTGGGTTCGAGCTTATTAGACTGAAACTTTTTCACATAAGTGTCGAAGCCCCAAACTTTCAAGAAACGACAGTTTAGATTTCTCTAAACCTCAGTCTATACTGTGTCATCTCAACGGAAATACGCGGTGCCCTATTTAAAGTGAGTGCGGTTGTCTCTAATGCATAACCCATAAACGATAGTGGTAATTCGATAAGAGACATCATAGTATGCACCATACCAAATAGTGCGTGGCTATGACGTTCAGACACATCATCACACTATGATGTTCCAGGTGGCATGAACTGCGAAACAATTTCCACATTGTCTTAATTGTGTACCAAAACTCGTAACTCAGATATTCATTTCCATGATCATATCGTAGACAGTTTATCCTCTTGTTACGACGAACTTCACTCTGAAACGGAATTGAACTTTTCAACATTTCAGACTTGTGATTCATTAAGTAAATACTCCTGTATCTACTCAAATCGTCAGTGAAGTAAGAACATAATGATATCCACTGCGTGCCTCAGCACCCATTGGACTGCATACATCAAAATGTATCACTTCCAACAAGTTACTATCTTATTTCATCTCAATGAAAACAAGGCCTTGCTCATGTGGTATGATTTGCATGTCACTAGTGATTCGAAATCAGGTGAGTACAAAGATCCATCAGCATGGAGCCTCTTCATGCAATTTATACTAACATGACTCAAGCGGCAGTGCCACAAGTAAGTGGTACTATCATCATCAACTCGTATCTTTTGGCACCAATATCATGAACATGTGTAACACTACGATCGAGATTCAATAAACCATTGAAGGTGATTATTCAAGAAAATAGAGTAACCATTATTCTCTTTAAATGAATAACCGTATTGCAATAAACACGATCCAATCATGTTCATGCTTAACGCAAGCACCAAATAACAATTATTTAGGTTTAACACCAATCCCGATGGTAGAGGGAGCGTGCGACGTTTGATCATATCAACCTTGGAAACACTTCCAACACGTATCTTCACCTCGCCTTTAGCTAGTCTCCGTTTATGCCGTAGCTTACATTTTGTGTTACTAATCACTTAGCAACCGAACCGGTATCCAATACCCATATGCTACTAGGAGTACTAGTAAAGTACACATCAACATCATGTATATCAAATATACTTCTTTCGACTTTTGCCAGCCCACTTATCTACCAAGTATCTAGAGTTGCTCCGCCTCAGTGACTGTTCCCCTCATTACAGAAGCACTTAGTCTCGGGTTTGGGTTTAATCTTGGGTCTCTTCATTAGTGCAGCAACTGTTTTGCCGTTTCACGAAGTATCCCTTCTAGCCCTTGCCCTTCTTGAAACTTAGTGGTTTTACAAACCATCAACTATTGATGCTCCTTCTTGATTTCTACCTTCGCAGTGTCAAACATCGCGAATCGCTCAAGGATCATTGTATTTATCCTTGATATGTTATAGTTCATCACGAAGCTCTCACAGCTTGGTGGCAGTGACTTTGGAGAACTATCACTATCTCATCTAGAAGATTAACTCCCACTTGATTCAAGCGATTGTCGTACTCAGACAATCTGAGCACATGCTCAACGATTGAGCCTTTCTCCTTTACTTTGTGGACAAAGAATCTTGTCGGAGGTCTCGTACCTCTTAACAAGGGCACAAGCATGAAATCACAATTTCATCTCTTTAGAACATCACTTATGTTTCGCGACGTTTCAAAACGTTTTCGGTGCCTTGTTTCTAAGCCATTAAGTATTTTGCACTGAACTATCGTGTAGTCATCAGAAACGTATATGTCGGATGTTCACAGCATCCACAGATGACGCTCGAGGTGCAGCACACTGAGTGGTGCATTAAGGACATAAGCCTTCTGCGCAGCAACGAGGACAATCCTCGGTTTTACAGACTTAGTCTGCAAAGTTTGCTACTATCAATTTTCAACTAAATTTTCTCTAGGAACATATAAAAACAGTAGAGCTATAGCGCAAGCTACATCGTAATTCGCAAAGACCATTAGACTATGTTCATGACAATTAGTTCAATTAATCATATTACTTAAGAACTCCCACTCAAAAAGTACATCTCTCTAGTCATTTGAGTGGTACATGATCCAAATCCACTATCTCAAGTCCGATCATCACGTGAGTCGAGAATAGTTTCAGTGGTAAGCATCTCTATGCTAATCATATCAACTATACCATTCATGCTCGACCTTTCGGTCTCATGTGTTCCGAGGCCATGTCTGCACATGCTAGGCTCGTCAAGCTTAACCCGAGTGTTCCGCGTGCGCAACTGTTTTGCACCCGTTGTATGTGAACGTTGAGTCTATCACACCCGATCATCACGTGGTGTCTCAAAACGACGAACTGTAGCAACGGTGCACAGTCGGGGAGAACACAATTTCGTCTTGAAATTTTAGTGAGAGATCACCTCATAATGCTACCGTCGTTCTAAGCAAAATAAGGTGCATAAAAGGATTAACATCACATGCAATTTATAAGTGACATGATATGGCCATCATCACGTGCTTCTTGATCTCCATCACCAAAGCACCGGCACGATCTTCTTGTCACCGGCGTCACACCATGATCTCCATCATCATGATCTCCATCAACGTGTCGCCATCGGGGTTGTCATGCTACTCATGCTATTACTACTAAAGCTACGTCCTAGCAAAATAGTAAACGCATCTGCAAGCACAAACGTTAGTTATAAAGACAACCCTATGGCTCCTGCCGGTTGCCGTACCATCAACGTGCAAGTCGATATTATCTATTACAACATGATCATCTCATACATCCAATATATCACATCACATCGTTGGCCATATCACATCACAAGCATACCCTGCAAAAACAAGTTAGACGTCCTCTAATTTTGTTGTTGCATGTTTTACGTGGTGACCATGGGTATCTAGTAGGATCGCATCTTACTTACGCAAACACCACAACGGAGATATATGAGTTGCTATTTAACCTCATCCAAGGACCTCCTCGGTCAAATCCGATTCAACTAAAGTTGGAGAAACCGACACTTGCCAGTCATCTTTGAGCAACGGGGTTACTCGTAGCGATGAAACCAGTCTCTCCTAAGCGTACGAGTAATGTCGGTCCAAGCCGCTTCAATCCAACAATACCGCAGAATCAAGAAAAGACTAAGGAGGGAAGCAAAACGCACATCACCGCCCACAAAATTTTTTGTGTTCTACTCGAGAAGACATCTACGCATGAACCTAGCTCATGATGCCACTGTTGGGGAACGACGCATGGGAAACAAAAATTTTCCTACGCGCATGAAGACCTATCATGGTGATGTCCATCTATGAGAGGGGATGAGTGATCTATGTACACTTGTAGATCGTACAGCAGAAGCGTTAGTGAACGCGGTTGATGTAGTGGAACGTCCTCACGTCCCTCGATCCGCCCCGCGAACAATCCCGCGATCAGTCCCACGATCTAGTACCGAACGGACGGCACCTCCGCGTTCAGCACACGTACAACTCGACGATGATCTCGGCCTTCTTGATCCAGCAGGAGAGACGGAGAGGTAGAAGAGTTCTCCGGCAGCGTGACGGCGCTCCGGAGGTTGGTGATGACCTTGTCTCAGCAGGGCTCCGCCCGAGCTCCGCAGAAACGCGATCTAGAGGAAAAACCGTGGAGGTATGTGGTCGGGCTGCCGTGGAAAAGTCGTCTCAAATCAGCCCTAAAACCTCCGTATATATAGGTGGGAGGGAGGGGGCCTTGCCTTGGGGTCCAAGGACCCTCAAGGGGGTCGGACGAGCCAAGGGGGAGGACTCTCCCCCCCCAAACCGAGTTGGACTAGGTTTGGTGGGAGGGAGTCCCCCTTCCTTCCCACCTCCTCCTTTTTTTTCTTTCTCTCTTGATTTTCTTCTCCTTGGCGCATAGGGCACTTGTGGGCTGTCCCACCAGCCCACTAAGGGCTGGTGTGTCTCCCCCAAGGCCTATGGGCTTCCCCGGGGTGGGTTGCCCCCCCGGTGAACTCCCGGAACCCATTCGTCATTCCCGGTACATTCCCGGTAACTCCGAAAACCTTCCGGTAATCAAATGAGGTCATCCTATATATCAATCTTCGTTTCCGGACCATTCCGGAAACCCTCGTGATGTCCGTGATCTTATCCAGGACTCCGAACAACATTCGGTAACCAACCATATAACTCAAATACGCATAAAACAACGTCGAACCTTAAGTGTGCAGACCCTGCGGGTTCGAGAACTATGTAGACATGACCCGAGAGACTCCTCGGTCAATATCCAATAGCGGGACCTGGATGCCCATATTGGATCCTACATATTCTACGAAGATCTTATCGTTTGAACCTTAGTGCCAAGGATTCATATAATCCCGTATGTCATTCCCTTTGTCCTTCGGTATGTTACTTGCCCGGGATTCGATCGTCAGTATCCGCATACCTATTTCAATCTCGTTTACCGGCAAGTCTCTTTACTCGTTCCGTAATACAAGATCCCGCAACTTACACTAAGTTACATTGCTTGCAAGGCTTGTGTGTGATGTTGTATTACCGAGTGGGCCCCGAGATACCTCTCCGTCATACGGAGTGACAAATCCCAGTATTGATCCATACTAACTCAACGAACACCTTCGGAAATACCTGTAGAGCATCTTTATAGTCACCCAGTTACGTTGCGACGTTTGATACACACAAAGCATTCCTCCGGTGTCCGTGAGTTATACGATCTCATGGTCATAGGAACAAATACTTGACACGCAGAAAACAGTAGCAACAAAATGACACGATCAACATGCTACGTCTATTAGTTTGGGTCCAGTCCATCACATGATTCTCCTAATGATGTGATCCCGTTATCAAGTGACAACACTTGCCTATGGCCAGGAAACCTTGACCATCTTTGATCAACGAGCTAGTCAACTAGAGGCTTACTAGGGACAGTGTTTTGTCTATGTATCCACACAAGTATTGTGTTTCCAATCAATACAATTATAGCATGGATAATAAACGATTATCATGAACTAAGAAATATAATAATAACTAATTTATTATTGCCTCTAGGGCATATTTCCAACAGGGTATAGGGTGCCGAATATTGATGCTTGATCCCCTCGTCACTAAGGAACTCATCCAAGGTGTAGTTCTTGAACTCGGTGTCGTTGTCACGTCTAATCATCAATATGTTTGCTTCATGTTGACGTTGAGTTTCATTAGCAAAGTCGATGACGTTTTGTTGAGTCTCACTCTTCCTCTTGAAGAAGTACACCCAAGTGTATCTTGAGTAGTCATCCACAATCACCAAGCAATACTTTCTTCCCCTAATACTACCAACAGATGGAGGACCAAAGAGATCCATGTGAAGGATCTCCAAGGGCCTTTTAGAGTAGATGATAGTCGTGGGACGGTGAGCCATTTTATGAAGCTTTCCTTCAATACAAGCACTGCAAGCACGGTCTTTGATAAAACTCACATTTGTTAGTCCATGAACATGATCCTCTTTGAGGATACTTTGCAAAGATCTCATATTGACATGAGCTAGCCGGCGTTTCCAAAGCTAACCCACATCAACTTTAGCCATTAGAGAAGTCGCGGTCTTAGTGGGTCACTCGAAAAGTTCACCACATAGAGATCGTTCTCGACATGTCCAACAAAGGCTACTTTTAGAGTTTTGCTCCACAAAAGGGCCATGGTATAAAGATCAAAGAATGTTTCAAAGCCCATAACTGCAAGTTGACAAACGGAAAGCAAATTCTATGCAAGATACTCAACAAGCATGACCTTCTCTATAGATAAATCTTGAGAGATGACCACCTTGCCAAGTGCCAATACCTTAGATGTTGAGGCATCAACAAATTGGACATGGGTGGGCATAGATGTAATTGGATGCACATCCACCACCAAGTCGTTGCTCCCGGTCATATGATTTGTGGATCCACTATCGAGCAACCATGACACCCCATCGGAAGCAACCTCCTACAAGAGATCAATGCTTGGATTTAGGTACCCATTCTTGAATGGGTCCTTTAATGTTAGAAACAAGGGTCTTAGGAACCAAAATAGACCATTCAATGTACTCATAATAAGAACCAACAAATTTAGCATAAACATGCCCATCACTAGCACGACATAAAACATAAGAGGGGTTAAAGTCGCCAACTTTGTTGGTAGGGACGGTTTTGCCCTTCTTGGCATTGCCACCCCCTTCCTTATTCTTATTCTTCTTCTTCTTATGAGTACTCTCACCCTCTTTGACAAATGTGTCCTTGAGAGGAAGAGATTACTTGGTCTTGTTCTTCTTTTTCTTCTTAGACTTGGGTGCAAATCCAAGTCCCTCCTTTCCTACAACTTCCTTTTGATTACTCAAAAGGCCATTTAGGTTCTTCTCGCCTTGGATGCATGACACAAGGCCCTTCTCTAGTTGTTCTTTCAACTTGGCATTCTCCTCCACAAGATGCACATGCTCACAACAAGGGTTAGTAGCACAAGCACTATCAATTAGAATGAAGGGGGACAAATAGAGATCTCCTTGGTTAGTTTTCCTTGGAGTTGATCATGAGACTCCTTAAGAGAGGAATGAACACCTTTCAAGACCTTATGGGCCTTGTCAAGTGTGTCAAACTCTTCCATGAGTCTATCATGGCCAACTCCAAGTGCAACTTTCTCGGACTTAAGCACACGGGTAAGATTGTTGGCATTATCGACATCTTTTTGCAATTTAGCATGATCAACATTGTGTGACTCCTCAAGAGCCAAACGAAGACCACACTCTTCCTCTAGAGCAATGGATAGTTTCGCAATCTCATCGGCATATTCGCGACTATGTACCTCCATCTTGGAGATAGTATACTCATGATATTCAATGATATCATTGGCCTCACCAAGTTGTTCCAAAAGAGCAACAAAGTGCTTCTTGGGTTCACCTTTGAGCTTACTCAAGAATTTGTCAAACCCATTCTCATCAAGCTCCACTACTTCACTATCATCAACACAATCTAACAATGAAGGAGTAGTAGTTATAGTGGTATTGATGTCGGGGGTTACCTTATTGATACCTTTGGCCATAAGGCACTTGGCGATGCGGTTCTCGTTGGCGGTGCCGAAGAGAGACACCTTGGGGGCGGATGTAGCAATGTCCACGGTAGCCGTTGCCATCCCCTCACGGCTTGTATCATCCTCATCATCATCGGAGCTGTACTCTTCAAGGGCCACCAAACCCTTTGGATGAGTCTTCTTGGTGAAGTTGTTCTTGTTTGGGAATGACTTGGATTTGTCTTTGCGAATGAGCTTTCCCCCGTTGTCTTACCCCTTCTCATACAGACAGTCCACCACAAAGTGACTCACATTGCCACAATTGTAGCATGTCCTCACTCGTTGCTTGTTCTTGGACCCACTAGATTTGTTCTTGGAGAAGTTGGGCCTTGAGTTTCTCTTGTTGCCCCAAAATTGCCTGGATGCAAGAGCCATGTGCTCGTGATAAGCATACTTTGTGTCTTCGGGGCAGCCCTCTTCTTCATTCGATATGTCCTTGGCTCTCAAGGCAAGGTTGGGTGATACTTTCTTTGATCGGACACGAGCAACATCATTGTCAGCGGTCTTGTTCATGATATTCATGGCAATGAACTCATCCAACACTTCAGTTGAGGTCAAGGTGGGGAAATCCAGCCTTTGACAAATTACGAAGGACATGGCTTTGTTGGAAGGCATGATGGCCTTGAGAAACTTGCACTTGATCCAAGTGTCATCCCTATCCTTGCTCCCATGATCTTGGAGAGGAATGACAAGAGTAGTCACCCTTCGGTAGAGATCACGAGGATCCTCATATTCTAGCATTACAAACTCATCAACCTCATCAAGTACCACTTCAAAGTTGGACCATTGAATGCTTGAGATCCCTTTGTACAACACCATGATGTGCTCCCAACAATCCTTTGCACGAGTGAAGGGACGCAACTGAGATAGATCTTCAGGAGGAACCACAAATTGAAGGATGAACAACACGGAATGACTGTATTGATTGCCCGCCTCTTCTCTTGGAGTGAAGTTGTTTGGATCATGTGGGTAGCAGCCTTGTTCAACGATTCTCCAAAGATTTGCTAACCTATGATTCAAATGAGACTTGATGCAGAAAACCCAATTAGCAAAATTACCTTTAACAAGCTTAGGAGGAGGACCAAGGTTATTAATATGTGGTGTAGGGACCAGTCCTCCATAGACCGGGGGAGGAGGAACCAAGGCAAAGGTTCCCGTCCCATTCTTGTCAAGAGGGGAATAAGTTCGAGTACCTCTGGCCGCTTCCTTTTTGTAATTGGCCTCTGACTCCGATGTGGTGGCTTTAGCCACAAGCAACGGTTCACGAGAATTCTTCAATACCTCAAGTAATTGTTTAAGCCTGGACTTGACTTCGATCATCATGGACGTCTTGAGTGAGGCCATAGCCTCATTCAACTCGTCGCGTGTGATCGAATTCAATTCTAGGCCTCGTACACTTCACTCCCACTACCACCGTCGTCAACCACACTCTTCGGGTGGTGAAACCCTTAATAAAGATACGTGGCTCTGATACCAATTGAAAGGATCGATATGGTTGACTGGGGGGGGGGGTGAATAGGCAACTACCAATTTTTAACTTTTCTTAACAAATTAGGGTTAGCAAAAAACTGTTCTATAGATGAAAAACTAGGTGAGCAACCTATATGATGCTAACAACAATAACAACTAGTGCAATCAAGGAATACAACACAACAATAATAAGCACAAAGTAAAGGTAAGAGATAACCAGAAGTGGAACCGGTGGAGATGAGGATGTGTTACCGAAGTTCCTTCCCATTGAGGGGAAGTACGTCTCCATTGGAGCGGTGTGGAGGCACAATGCTCCCCAAGAAGCCACTAGGGCCACCGTATTCTCCTCACGCCCTCACACAATGCGAGATGCCGTGATTCCACTAGAGGTGCCCTTGAAGGCGGCGACCGTACCTTTACAAACAAGGTTGAGGCAATGTCGACAAAAAGCTTAGAGGCTCCCAACAAGACCATGGAGCCTCACCACAATGGAATGTAGCTCCGGGGTGACCTCAACCATCTAGGGTGCTCAAAACACCCAAGAGTAACAAGATCCGCAAGGGATTAGTGGGGGGAATCAAATTTATCTTGGTGGAAGTGTAGATCGGGGCCTTCTCAACCAATCCCTAGAAAATGAACAAGTTTGTTTGGCTAGGGAGAGAGATCGGGCGAAGATGAGCTTTGGAGTAACAATGGAGTTTTTGGAAGGGGACATGTAGTCTTCCTGGGGAAGAAGACCCCTTTATATAGTGGGGGAAAGAATCTAACCGTTACCCCCACTTTCAACACGAGCAAAGCGGTACTACCGCTGCTAGGAGTGGTACTACTGCTGCCACATGTGGTACTGCCGCTGCCTGGTGCGGTACTACCGCATGCACGGTAGTGGTAGAGAGAGGAACTACTGCACGAGGCAACGAGCGGTACTACGGAGCGCCCTTACGGTACTATCACAGGGTTGTGTCTAAGTGCCACAAGAGGTACGCGGAAGTAAAAAAAAATACTTTTGTGTCTACCTCCGCCGAGGCTATGGCTATGCAAATATCTGACATAGTAGTACCGTACAAAGTTGCGGTACTACCGCCTGAGAGCGGTAGTAAAAAACTACGTCCGCTCTTACTACTGTAGGTGCTCGGAGTAGAGACAGGTGACAGTGGTACTACCGCTGGCACCTGTGGTAGTACCTCTCCCTTGAGCGGTATTACTGCCGGCCACTGAAAACAAGCGCCTTGCTACTTTCCCTTTGCACAGACACGGGGAAACGAACTGGAGCTTCATTGAATCGAAGGAAAGGCGGTGGAAAAGAACATATGTGTACGTGCTGATTCCACCCAAACCTTTCGAAGTGGACCCCTCTTAATTGTACAGCTTTCCGAACTGTCTTTGAAAGACTCTGAGGGGCACCAAATCGTCTCGTTCCTAGACATGAATTACCTGAAATGCTCACATGATTAGTCCGCACAAGCATTGTCATCAATCACCAAAACCACTTAGGGAGAATTATGCCCTAACAATAGTAATGGTATCTAGGGAAATGTTCATCTTACCTGTGATCGCGCTTGGAAGAAGAACGACTCCGTGAAGCAGATGAAACAATGTAGTCGAACGGATCCTCACATTCTGGCATGTTGTGGAACTCTATCGAGAAGAAACAAACCGGAAACAAGAATCAACACACGATATTCACCATGGCACATGCACGATATGATTCACAACCAAATGTGATGCATGTATTTTTCAATTATGCACGATATGGCAATTCACAATAATCAAACGCTACACATTAAGTGAAGCTCAATATGCAACGAGTTGCATATTAACGAAACTCTACATATGAATTATTTAGTTCACTACCGTTGAGGTACACGACAATATTAAATGTTGTTTAAACATGGCAAGAGGTGAGGCACAAATAAACTACATATCTAGGCATTTTTAAATGAGGTCGGAAACGACATATAACATTTCCAAAATGACCCCACACGTTAACTGTGAAATCTATCGAGATGTGTTCTAAACATATTTTATTTTTGTTAAACAACAAATAAAGGGGAGCATGCAAAACTATACATCATTCTAGTTGATTTACATATATAGTTCATCTCCAACGGAGCTATGGTCAACTAGCTACGAATTAAATCATTTTAGCATGGCTTCATGCAAAATGATGCAAACAGAAAGGTTTAATAGTTTTAAATATGCGTGATAGTTGGAAAATATTAATCTACATGAAATTCTACATGTTTTACATATATAACTTATTATGATCCGATGGAGGGTTTAAAAGTTATGGGCGTTTGAAAATAGGAATCTAATGTGTAATTCGGAAAAATCGCTCCAAAATTAGCTAAGACTGCAATAGAAAAAAAAGACAACGGGTCGAATCTAGATCTGGCCCAATAGTGCTCAGCGGGCGTAACATAGCAAAGAGGTGCACTGAGCGAAGCATAGCAAAACAATGCGTGGGGGAGCTCACCCATGGGCTTCGACCCGATGGTGCAGTCTTGGGACTGTGCCGACTCAAGGCTGGGACGGTTGGTGGCTTTGGCTGGGCCGATGCGGTCGGCTAGGCCGACTGAGGGCATGTTGGGCCACGGCACTGGATGTCCATGGCTTGGCCTAGGCACTAGCGTCTCTCTAGTCTCGATAGGAGGCGACCAAGTCCGGCGACGCTAGTTCTTGGGCTCCGGCGAGGTGCAACACGCCGGCGGGGCGACTCGCGCGTCGGAGGCCCTTGGATCTGGGCAGATCCGACGGGGCTGGGCCCCCGGTGGCGGACGGCAAGCCACAGGCAGCGGTGCTTGGCTTGTCCTGCGGAAGAGAGGGGAAGGAGAGATTAGAGAGAGGGAGGAGGAAAGAAAAGGGAGGAGAGGATCGGGGGAGGCTCCGGCTTGGCGGTGGCGGCGGTTCGGCGAGGGGGTAACGCTTCGGCGACCCTCCGGTGGCCGGCTGGCGGGGCACAATACGGCGGCATGGAGGGGTTACGAGGGGCTTGCGCGACAGTGGGAGGAGAGCACGGGAGGAGTTGCCCGGCTCCTCGGGCTGGCGACAATGACCTTCATGCCCGGGAGGGCCTAACCCGGGCTCGGGAGGGCCTAGGCGGCTGGGAGGATAGAGGAGGTGGGAGAGGTGGCGATTGGCTATTGGCTTGGCATGGAAATCGATGCAGGGGCTAGAGTTTTCATATTAGGAAGGCTAGGCCTTCCTTATATAGACACGGATCTAGAGTTAGGGGGTTTTGCACCATTTTTGGGCTGTCGTATCTTTATGGGACGGTCCAAAACAGAGGGGTAGGCTAGGTGGGTGGTGTTGGGATGTGTAGAATAGGTTGGACTGAGAAGAGAGGGAGATTTGCGGCCCCACAAGGTTTTACAACACCAAAAAATTTCCGCTCATAAACCAATGACGGTGCCACCACGGTCGACTGTTTGGGTATCAAACAGACTCCGATTGCAAAGAAATTTGGCAGGCGGCCTACCTATATTCAAATAAGACCGCACCCCCAGTTTCAACCCAATCCGCGAAATTTTTATACACACTTTTAAAAGCAATATTTTAAATGATGCCGCGGGCGCGTGCGTGTGTGGTTGGTCCCGAAATGGTCAGCAATAAAACGTAGAGAACTGGCAACTAATAGCGGATGCAAGTTTTGAAAACTAACAAACACGAAGTGCTGATGCAATGCGAATGATGCGATGATGAATGTGACAAACAATCTAATCAAATGGTGGCAACAAAATAAGAGGGGAATCTTCTGGAGCATCGGTCTCGGGCTCTTACAACTCTCCTACACTAACAAGAGATCTCACCCTGAGATCTAAGAATGAAAAGGGGAAGAGGAAGAGAAAGAGCAATATGTAAAACTTAGTTACTTCATTGATAAACGGGTGAAAGCAATGAAACTTAGAGGTATCAAAGAGATGAAGAATGACATGAGGAACAAGCAAGAATTCAAAAGAAATTTCGGCAGCACTTTGATAGGAAAGAGGGTGAAATTTTTAAAAGATGGAAAGATCTTGAAAAGATTCACAACAGTCCAGTTAACTGACAAGCAATGAAAGAACATGATCTTGACAACATGAGATGGTAGATTCAAAGAGAGCAACACCACCAAAACTCCGGAACAAGAGAATATAAACTAGATCATTGGAAAGAAAAGAACAAAGAAGAAAATGACACATTCTACCACAATAGTACTAGAAGAGCACTATTGTTGGAAAACCAACAACGGAAAGAACAAGCTTGTAGTGGACTTATAAGAACCATCTCAAATAGTGAGGTGACAACCAACCACTAACGGAAACAATGATTGCTTGGAAGCAACAATATATGGAGAAATTCTTCCACGAAGAGCATACATTGAGAACTTGGATAAATGATAATCACCTTAATAGCCCCAATCCTTAGAAAAAGCTTTAGGTGAAATCTAAACCAAGATAGCTTAATGAAGAAATCATGGGTTGAAAATATCTCATGATCAAAGAATTGGTGGATTTAAATATCTCATTATTGAAATAAATTCTCTTCGAGACTCCTCCACTAACAAGAACGATATAACACCACCTTAAAGGATAAAGGAGGAAGAATTGCTCTTTGAAATACAGGACAAAGAATACTTGAGGTACTCCAACCAGAATCTTGAAGAACACATTGAGAAAGAATTACAACCTTGAAGAACCACCATGACGAACCTCTTGGAGAACATCGGAATGAAAGGATGATGGAAAATAGTTGAAGGTAGAAAAGAATAAGATTAAAGCCTTGCCAGATTTAGATGAAGCTTCACGAAGAGATACTTGAGTAAACTTGGAACTCCAAAAAAGAAAAGATAAGAACACTTGGGATAAAGAATTTGATGTCATGACCAACTCTGGAAGAAGGATTGAAATCATCTTAATGAACAAGTATAAGAATTATGTTATGCTTATCCTTCATGAAGTTTAAATTGATGACAAGTAATGGATTTAGAACACCACTTATTCTTCTTGAAAACAATATATTGAAGAGAGAGATAGATAAGGCACACACTGAAAAAGTCTTGAAGGAACCACCGGTAAGAATTCACAAATGATTGAGGATAATACAAATGAACTGGGCTCAATGAGGACAATGAGAGCATGATTCGATTAGAGAATACTTGAACAAGCCATCGATAAGAATTTCAAATGAATGGGGACACCAAGAATGAATTAAGATACATGAGAGCGAAGAGATCATGCTCAACCTGAAGAATTTAAAACATATGGGGATATTAGAAATGAATGGAAAACATGAGAATGAAAAGATCTTGAGCCGCCTAACAGAAAACTTGAATGAGGCACAAGAATAATTGAGATACAACGAAGAGACAACAATTGAGAAGAATTTGAGATTGAAAGCTGAAAGCTGAGAACGAAAAAATCTTCTGAAATGATGGCATTCGTAGGATCAAGAAGAGAAAACAATTCGAAAATGCACCAGATAGATATGGAAGGAATTACTCATGAGTGGAAACAAGTGAGAAGATAACACGAAGCTCAGATGACAATCTTCAAAAGAATGGACAAAGATTTGAGAGAAACACTCCTTCGGTCTTCAAGATGAGAATTATGAGAAGAACACCACCAAAAATTACCGAGACACTCCGGAATAAAGAATATGAAAAGGTTGAGCCAATGATGAAAATAAATAAATTTGAAACGATCTTGGAGAAGGAATATGACTGATGAAAATCATACTTACGTCATACATGAAAAGAGCTTGAGATCTCCGAAAAAGATTAGAAGAGCCACGTAAGATCCTGGGAAGAGCGTGTGGGTTATGGGCCCACTCAAAAGAAAACACCATTGAATGGATTGCTTAGAAAGAGAGATATTGCACCGGTATAAATGAAAACTTGATGGGCTGAGAAGCTCGAAATAATTGAAAGGATCGAAAACAAGAAACTTCTGAGATATCTTCAGCACTTCAGATAGAACATAGAGATGAATAAGAAAGAGAGACTTGATTAAGAATTTCTAACAATAAAATCATTGAACGAATGAAAAGGTATGCTGAACACTGAAAGCATGAATTGAATTGAATCCACCGGAGAAGAAAAACAAGAACAAAAAATGATGAACTAGAAACTCGTGAGAATCTTCACAAACAATCACCGGATATGATACAGAAGAAAAGATAGTGGAAGCATTAATAAATTGAACTGCACTTGGATGATAATCAAATCATAGAACAAAAAGGGAAGGAGGGCGGAGAAAAAAAACCACTTGGGAAATATGAGACAAACTCCAGAAAGAAATGAGAGATTGACCTTGCAAACATTAGGGAAGATAGAATTATCTTGAAGAGAAGCACACCGATTGAAAGAATTTCACTTGACAACTCCGGTTTGAAAAGAATTGATAAGGCAATGTGATTGAGAAAAATGATTAGCACTCACATAGAGAACACCACTTGGAAAAGATATGAAATCACCAATTGACACGAAGCAACTCGAATTACCATACTCCGACACAACAAAGGATGAGGCTTACGGAACAAGCCAGACCAAACTCATGATAGAGATTTCACGCGATATTTTTGTGGTAAGGTTCACACTGGCTCGATCGTACATTGGATTGTCATATTGAAATGATGCTCGAATATTCTCCCTAGGCGTAGCGAACTACAGGTGAAAGAACATGGATGTCGCCTAGAAGGGGGGTGAATAGTCGCGTTAAAATAATTACAGTTTAGGCTTGAACAAATGCGGAATAAAACTAAGTTTAATTTGTGAAGCACAAAACCTAAAACAACTAGGCTCACCTATGTGCACCAACAACTTATGCTAAGCAAGATAAACAACTAAGTGACAACAAGATATATAACAAGAAACAATATGGCTATCACAAAGTAAAGTGCATAAGTAAAGATCTTGGGTAAGAGACAATAAAGGCACGCGGAGACAACGATGTATCCTGAAGTTCACACCCTTGCGGATGCTAATCTCCATTTGGAGCGGTGTGGAGGCACAATGCAGCCACACATGCCACTAAGGCCACCGTAATCTCCTCACGCCCTCACACAATGCAAGATGCCGTGGTTCCACTAAGGGACCCTTGAGGGCGGTCACGGAACCCGTACAAACAAGGTTGGGGCAATCTCCACAACTTAATTGGAGTCTCCCAACGACACCACGAAGCTTCTCCACAATTTCATATGGCTTTGAGGTGACCTCAAATGCTCGGGGCAATCTCCACAACTTAATTGGAGACCCTGATGCTTGCCGGGAGCTTTACACCACAATGATTGAGCTCTGAGGCACCACCAAGCTTCTAGGACACCAAAGCATCCACGAAGAGCAATTTCTAGGGTACCAAGCACCAAAGGGTAATAACATTCTCAAACTAGACTTCCACGTAACACCGTGGAGAACTCAAACCTATGCACCAAATGCAATGGCAAGGGCACATGGAGTGGCCAAGTCCTTCACTCCCAGATCCCACCACAACAACTAATGCTATGGTGGAAAATGAGAGGAAGAACAAAGAAGAACGCTAAGAACTCCAAGAACTAGATCCAAGGGGTTCCCCTCACATAGTGGAGAAAGTGATTGATGGAAATGTGGATCTAGATCTCCTCTCTCTTTCCTCAAAAAGGAGCAAGAATCATTGGAGGGATTGAGAGTTAGCAAGCTCTAAGAAAGTCAGCAATGGGGGGAAACAAGCTCAAGAGGTGGGGAACCATTGGGGAAGAAGACCCCCTTAAATAGGCCCCCACAAATCTGCCCATTATGTGCAGAAATACACACGGGCGGTACAACCGGTGATGCGGGCAGTACAACCAGTTTATGTAGTATAGCGGTACAACCGCCCAAGAACCACACCAAAACAAGAAACTTGGCCGTTGGGCGTTGCTAAGTCCCAAGTGGTACAACCGCTTGGAACACCGGTAGTACCGACTATATTTAATATAGTAGTACAACCGGGCCACCACCACCCAACTACCACACCTAAATAGAGTTTTGACCGGTTGTGGACCGGTGCTGGGCTGGTACAACCGCCCAGGGGTTGAGCGGTACAACTGCCCCATGGCAGCGGTACAATTGGTCAGAGAGGAAGAGAACACGAAAAACTAGAACTGCCATAACTTTCGCATATGAGCTCCGAACTGAGTAAACTCAAGCTTGTTGGGTTCAGGACGACAAGAGCTATCCAAATCTTAAGAACATGCAGTTATGAAAAATGCCAATGATATAGAGATGTGAGACCTCTATGAATGAAGAATCGACAAAAACTTCCAATCAAAAACATCATAGAAGATGCATATGGACTTCGTTTTCGATGAACTCGAGCTTGTCATGAAGATGACCATAAGCTCTAAAACTCACAAAGAGAAACACCAAACAAGAACCAAGAAATATGATGAAAGGATGCAAATGGTTTGAGCTCTCAACGAACGATACGATCAAGCTACTCACTTGAGAGCCCCCTTGACAGTATGACAATCTATTCTAAAATAGAAAAATCTATCAAGGGCAAACCTATACATTGCACCTAGTCCTCTTGAGCTAGATGATGATGATCTTGGCTTCCTCAAGATGGACGACCTTTCTTGATTGTGTTGGCTTGATGAAGTAGAGTAAATTTCCCCCCATACCCCACTATGGGCGATCCACTCTTCAACACATCTTCATAAGTCCATTGCCATCATAATGGACGACAAGCTTCAAACATGATATCTTCATGATGCTCCACTTGAACTTGCACACCGCAATCTTGATGATGATCACCACTTGATGTCATCCTTCATGGGTTCAATGAGATCTTCCTCTTGACGCAAGCCCATGGAAACACACCTAACCCCACATAGAACTCTCACGAAGACCACGGGTTAGTACACAAAAGCGTAATGGACAATGCTTACCATACCATGGGATCACTTGGTCCCCCTCGGTACATCTTGTACACTTTGTGTGCTGATCAACTTGATTTACTCTTTGACTTAGTCTTGATCAACCTTGAGTCTTTATGACCACTCTTTGGATAATACCTTGAATACCACCTTGGTCATCATATAAACTCCTTGAAACCAACAGATAGACTTCAAGAAGTTCCTATGGACAAATCCTTCAAATATAACTTAAGGCAACCATTAGTCCATAGGTATTGTCATCAATTACCAAAACCACATATGGAGAAATATGCCCTAACAACAAGGCTTGACGAAGCATATCTGATGACATATATCGAGACTGTCCTCTGTAAAAACGACCGTGAACAAACGATTCCACTAGATGTCGAACCCCAACCTCACATCATGCATCTGTTGGAAGATTATCCTATTGCTAACTACTTGAATTCCCACCTAAGAACTTCCAAAACTATCTGGTCATGCAATCGGTCCACGGATATAAGGTGTAAAATCCATCACTCAACTCCTAGCAATAACACTACCCGTCTAGTGTATCACATCCATCATCACATAACCAGAGATCATGGAAACTCATCGATCTCAGATCCTAAAAAACACAACGATACTAAGTATGGCAATACCCCGAACTCTCTGCACTAGTACTAGGGATGCCGGGTTTATCTCTCCACCACTAGTATTGAAGCAATTTCGAACATCCTCCATCCTGAGATACTAAGAAATTTGAATGATAACGATGTGCTGAAGAATCCCGTGGAGCTCAGCTCCCCGGAAGAAATCAAGTCACATAGGAGGCACCGAGACAGAACTCCATCACATCGACATCATATAGATTCCAAAAATATCTGCGTGATCCTAAAAAAATGAGTGAGAAGAGGAGTAGAATTAAAATTCTTACATCAAGATTCCTCACCAGAGCATAGAAGAGAAGAAAAAAGAGTCCTACTCTCAGATATATAACTAGACTCAAAGTATTTTTTCACAAGATTCGACTCGGCCAAGTTCGATCAATCAAGGGGGCTCCTAGGTTGGAACTGCTCTGATACCAAGTTATAATGCCCAAGATGTGATCCTATCCTTATTTTGGCATGAGGGCCTCGACAGGGATAGAAGCGTATCTTGTTGTTTCGCAAGAATGAATATCGTTACAAGTACATGTACAAAAGAGATCAATATATGGAATTGGCTTACACTTGCCACAAGCTACAACATGATCACATCTAGACAATAACATATTCAATCACCATGTAGAAGAGCAGGGTCCGACTACGGACAAAAACAAACGATAAAAGAACGACGTCCATCCTTGCTATCCCAGGCTGCCGACCTGGAACCCATCGTAGATCAACGACGACAAAGAAGAAGAAACTTCAAATAGAACAATCATCACGCTCATGTCAAAGTATCGCTTTACCTGTACCTGCAACTATTGTTGTACTAATCTATGAGCCAAAGGGACTCAGCAATCTCATTTTCCAAGGTATCAAGACTAGCAAAGCTTAATGTGTGAGGTATGGTTAAGTGGTGAGGCTGCAACAAGCGACTAGGAATTTATTTGAGTGGCTAACTTATGCGTACAAGAATAAAATGGGGGATGATATACGCGTAAACGGACGTGAACTAATGATGATAAAATGAATGATCCTGAACACCTACTTACGTCAAACATAACCCCACCGTGTCCTCTTCCGAATGCAGAACTCACGATAAGAGATACTCACGGTTACACACAGCCGACAAGTTATAATTAAGTTTACTTTAAGTTATCTATAACCGGATGTTAAACAAGTTTCCAAGTTTGCGACATAACCGCGGGCACGGCTTTCCGAAAGATTTAATCCTGCAAGGGTGTTCCAACTAGTCCATCACAAACTACCACACGTTGCCCCAGAATTACCTTGATCAGGAAAAGTCCGTGATCTCCTCGGGTTCATATGGGAAAACATCAACCTAAGGATAGCCCAAAGTATCGTCGGAATTCCATGCACAAGACGCTCGATAAAGGTTAAAAAAGTCCATCAAGGCCGCCCGACGTGTCGATGATCCGGATAGGAGCCGCGTATCTCGTTCTCACGACACGACGGATGAGCGACGCGTACTATGGCATGATAGAAATCTCCCGAGTTGCCCCGGGTTGGCCCCGCACAGTGCTCTTTTTAGGACCAGCACTGGCCCTTCCCGTATTATGTTGAATTACTCCTCGGGTTCATCATGCCCTATGCTTTTAACGATGTTCAATATTATTATATTGGGTAAATATAGTACCAATGATGGGCCTTGCCAGACGATTTTTATCCCAAAACAAAAATCTAGGGGGTCCCCATAACCACCCCAAGCATGTTAGGAGCTCTCATTTATGGAACATAACACCGGTAGCCTAAACTAAGGCGGCAAAGATGGAACAAACACCAGGCTAGAAAAGCCAAGCCTTCCACCATTTACCAAGAATGTAGGTGCATTAAATTAAATAGCAATTATATGGTGATATAACAAGGAACCCATGTTTCACATGGAAGCAACTGCACGTGCAACTAGAAACACTATCAAAAGCTTGAGCAAGCGGTAACATAGCTAAACAGTGGTTTTCTGGGTTGTGGAAAAGGTTAAAGGTTCTCATGGCAATGTTGGGAGGCTGACATTTAAGTGGTAGGCAGCAAGACATGTTGAAAGAAACGAGAAAACTGGCTGTCATTGATAGTAATGGTATTTAGAGAAATGGTCATCTTACCTGTGATGCCGCTTGGAAGAAGAATTACTCCATGAAGCAGACGCGACAACGTAGTCGAACGGATCCTCACATTCCGACACGTTGCGGAACTCTATAGAGAAGAAGCAAACCGAAAACAAGAATCAACACATGATATTCACCACGTCACATGCACGATATGATGCACAATCAAATGTGATGCATGTCTATTTCAATTATGCAAGGCATGGCATGGCAATTCACAACAATCAAACACCACACATTAAGTGAAGCTTGATATGTATTAAACGTATCTATAATTTTTGATGGTTTCATGCTATTATCTTATCAAACTTTGGATGTTTTGCATGCCTTTTATATATTTTTTGGGACTAACTTATTAACTCAGTGCCAAGTGCCAGTTCCTATTTTTTCCATGTTTTTGACCCCTTTCACAGGAGATTTTGAAACGGAGTCCAAACGGAAGAAAATCCCCGAAAAGATTTTTTCCGGAACGGAAGAAGATCGGGAAGCTTGAGAGCCAAGGCAGGGGAGCCTCAGGGGCCCCACAAGCCCCCACCCCGTGGCCAGGGGGGTAGCCCGTGCCACCCAGGCTTGTGGGCCCCTTGAGCGTCCCCTGACCTAGGGGTTGCGCCTATAAATTCCCTAAAAATCAGGAGATTATCGAAATCACTTTCCCGCCGACGCAAGCTTCTGTCTCCGCAAGATCCCATCTGGGGCACGTTCTGGTGCCCTGCTGGAGGGGGGATTCGGACACGGAGGGCTTCTTCATCAACACCATGACCTCTCCAATGATGCGTGAGTAGTTCACCATAGACCTACGGGTCCATAGCTAGTAGCTAGATGGGTTCTTCTCTCTCTTGGATCTTCAATACAAAGTTCACCATGATCTTCATGGAGATCTATCCGATGTAATCTTCTTTTGCGGTGTGTTTGTCGAGATCCAATGAATTGTGGATTTATGATCAGATTATCTATGAATCTTATTTGATTTTCTTCTGATCTCTCTTATGCATGATTTCACATCCTTGTAATTCTCTTCGAGTTGTGGGTTTTGTCTGGCGAACTAGATCTATGATTCTTGCAATGGGAGAAGTGCTTGGTTTTGGGTTCATACCATGCAGTGACCTCACCCAGTGACAGAAGTTGTAGCGAGGCACGCATCATGTTGTTGTCATCAAGGGTAAAAAGATGGGGTTTTCATCATTGGTTTGAGATTATCCCTCTACATCATGTCATCTTGCTTAAGGCGTTACTCTGTTCGTCATGAACTCAATACACTAGATGCATGCTGGATAGCGGTCGATGTGTGGAGTAATAGTAGTAGATGCAGAAAGTATTGGTCTACTTGTCTCGGACGTGGTGCCTATATGTATGATCATTGCCTTAGATATCGTCATGACTTTGCACTATTCTATCAATTGATCGACAGTAATTTGTTCACCCACCTTGAGATTTGCTATTATGGGAGAAGCCTCTAGTGAACACTATGCCCCCCAGGGTCTACTCCACACCATATTTTCAGCCTTACACATTTTACTTCGTTGCACTTTCCGCCTTCAGATCTCACTTTGCAAACAATCTTGAAGGGACTGACAACCCCTTTGAAGCGTTGGGTGCAAGCTTGTTTGTGTTCGCGCATGTACTCTGGACTTGACGGGATTCTCCTTTTGGATCGATACCTTGGTTCTCAAACTGAGGGAAATACTTACTGCTCCTGTGCTGCATCACCCTTTCCTCTTCAAGGGAAAAACCGACGCAAACCAGAGAAGTAACAAGAAGAATTCCTAGCGCCAAGGAAGGACTTTTGTTGCCGCAGCAGAAGAATTTCTGACGCCGTTGCCGCGGAGGAAGATCAAGTCAAGGACTCATCCAAGTAGGTGTCACAAACTCATCTCTTGCATTTACTTTGTTTGCCAGTTGCCTCTCGTTTTCCTCTCCCCCACTTCACCAATTTGCCTTTTTCGTTTCCTTTTCGTTCGCCTTTTTGTTCGCCCTTTTTCTCGCCTGCTCTTTGTTTGCTTGTGTGCTTGCTTGCTTGCTGAAGTCACCATGAATGAAAACACCAAACTTTGTGACTTATCAAATACTAATAATAATGATTTTATTAGTACTCTGATTGCTCCCGCCACTAGTGCGGAGTCATACGAAATCAATGTCGCTTTGCTGAACTTGTTATGAAAGAGCAATTCTCTAGCCTTCCTAGTGAAGATGCCACATCCCATCTCAATACCTTCATTGAGCTTTGCGATATGCAAAAGAAAAAAGATGTGGATAATGACGTGATTAAATTGAAGCCTTTTCCTTTCTTGTTGCGAGATCGTGCAAAAACTTGGTTTTGTTCTTTGCCCAAAAATAGTATCGATTCTTGGGATAAGTGCAAAGATGCTTATATATCCAAGTATTTTCCGCCGGCTAAGATCATCTCTCTCCGTAATGATATCATGAATTTCAAGCAACTTGATCATGAACATGTTGCACAATCTTGGGAGAGAATGAAATTAATGATTAGAAATTGTCCAACTCATGGCTTGAGTCTTTGGATGATTATTCAAATCTTTTACGTTGGCTTGAATTTCGCTTCTATAAATATCTTGGACTCCGCCTCAGATGGAACGTTCATGGAAATCACGTTAGGGGAAGCCACAAAGCTCTTAGACAACATCATGACGAACTACTCTTAGTGGCACACTGAAAGGTCACCTACTAGTAAGAAGGTACATGCTATAGAAGAAATTAACTCGTTAAGTGCTAAGATGGACGAGTTAATGAATTTGGTTGCTGGTAGATGTGCTCCTTTGGATCCTAATGATATGCCCTTGTCTTCTTTGATTGAGAGTAGCAACGCTAGCTTGGACGTTAATTTTGTTGGTAGGAATAACTTTGGCAACAACAATGCTTTTAGAGGAAACTATGTTCCTAGGCCTTTTCCTAGTAACTCCTCTAATAACTTTGGCAACTCCTACAACAATACTCATGGAAATTACAATAGATTACCCTCTGATCTAGAGACTAATATCAAAGAGTTCATCAACTCTCAAAAGATTTTCAATGCGTCCATAGAGGAAAAACTTCTCAAAATTGACGATTTGGCTAAGAGCGTTGATAGAATTTCTTGTGATGTTGATGCTTTGAAAGTTAGATGCGCTCCTCCCAAAATCAACATGGATGAAACTTTGAAAGCTATGCGTGTTTCCATGATTGAGAGCCAAGAAAGAACCGCCCAAATTCGTGCTAGACCTGAATGGCTTAAAAAGGCGTGTTCTCGTGATGAGAATCACGAAGATCTTAAAGTTCTTGGTGTGACTCCCATTGGATCTTTGTTTTCTTGTGTCAAACCTAATGATTATGGGGCTGGATATGAATCCACTATGGTTGAAAAGTGCCCCAATGATTCGGAGTCCATCTATCTTGATGCTAAAAGCATTGAAAGTGGAGTAGAAGATATTAGAACTTTGAGTTGTAATGAAATTACTACCATGGATTTCAAGGAACTCAATTATGATAGTTTCTCCCTGATTGAATGCATTTCTTTGATGCAATCCATGTTAAACTCTCCACACGCTTATAGCCAAAACAAGGCCTTTACCGATCATATCGTCGAAGCTATGATAAAATCTCTTGAAGAGAAATTTGAATTGGAAGTCTCTATCCCTAGAAAGCTTCATGATAAGTGGGAACCTACCATCGAAATCAAAATAAAAAACTATGAGTGCAATGATTTGTGTGATTTGGGTGCTAGTGTTTCTGCGATTCCAAAGTCTTCATGTGATGTTCTGGGTTTTAATGAGATTGAAGAGTGTTCTCTTAATTTGCATCTTGCTGATTCTACTGTCAAGAAACCCATGGGAAGGATCAATGATGTTCTTATTATTGCAAATAGGAACTATGTACCCGTGGATTTCATTGTGCTTGACATTGATTGCAATCCCACATGCCCTATTATTCTTGGTAGACCTTTCCTAAGGACTATCGGTGCTATCATCGATATGAAGGAAGGGAATATTAGATTTCAATTTACCTTAAGTAAGGGCATGGAACACTTTCCTAGAAAGAAATTAAGATTGCCTTATGAATCCATGATGAGGGCCACTTATGGTTTGAGCACCAAAGACGACGATATGTGATTCTATCGCTTTTATGCCTAGCTAAGGGCGTTAAACAATAGCGCTTGTTGGGAGGCAACCCAATGAATTTATCTTTTTTCTTTCTGTTTTGTTGCGTCCACACTTTCATAATTCTGTTGTGATTGTGTTTTTTGTGTTTCTTTTTGTGTTTGAGCCAATCAAAACCTTTATGACTAGTCTTGGTAATGGTTGTTTGATCCTGCTGGAAAAAGACATAAACTTTTTACTCATGAGATGATTTTTCATTTTTATTCAGAAGGAGTTTTTGAGTTGATTCTTTTTTCTTCTGGTTTATATGCTTTTTCCCCAGGCCTTCATAATATTGCAGATTTTTTGAGGTACCAGAAGTATACGAAGTATACAGATTGCTACAGACTGGTCTGTTTTGACAGATTCTGTTTTTGTTGAGTTGGTTGCTTGTTTTGATGAAACTATGGTTAGTATAGGAGGGTACTAGCCATGGAAAAGTGAGAATACAGCAGCCCATCATCAATATAGATATAATTCAAGTTTTCTACAGTACCAAAAGAAGTGGTAGTTTGTTTTCTTGTGCTAATGTGATCACAAGTTTCTGTTTAAGTTTTGTGTTGTGAACTTTTCAAGTTTTGGGTGATGTTCTCATGGACAAAGAGACAATGAGTGGAAAGAGCTCAAGCTTGGGGATGCCCAAGGCGTCCCAAGCCAAATTCAAGGACACCAAAAAGCCTAAGCTTGGGGATGCCCCGGGAAGGCATCCCCTCTTTCGTCTTCAATCCATCGGTAACATTACTTGGAGCTATATTTTTATTCACCACATGATATGTGTTTTTGCTTGGAGCGTCTTGTATCGTAGGAGTCTTTTCCTTTTGTTGTGTCACAATCATCCTTGCTGCACACCTTTCTGAGAGAGAGAGAGACATGCACTCATCGTGATTTTGCTAGAATGCTCATAGTGCTTCACTTATATCTTTTGAGCTAGATACTTTTGCTCTATGTGCTTCACTTATATCTTTTAGAGCACGGCGGTGCATGATTTGGTAATTGGCTTATGCTATGAAAGTAGTCCCAAAAGTGATAGATACCCAAATAGGATGCAAAAACCTCCATCTTCATGTGCATTGAGTAGAAAGAGAAGTTTTGATTCCTCTCAAATAGTTTTGAGACATGGATTTGGTAATATTAAGAGTTATGTTAGTAGGGTGTTGTGAATCTAGAAATACTTGTATTGAAGTTAGTGATTCTCGTAGCATGCACGTATGGTGAATCGCTATGTTAGGAAGTCAGAGCATGATTGATCTATTGATCGTCATCCTTTGTGTTGAGGTCGGGATCGCGCGATGGTTTACACCTACCAACCCTTCCCCTCGGAGTATGCGTTTAGCACTTTGTTTTGATTACTAATAAAAACTTTCGCAACAAGTATGTGAGTTCTTCATGACTAATGTGAGCCCATGGTATAGATGCACTTTCACCTTCCACCATTGCTAGCCTCTCTAGTGCCGCGCAATTCTCGCCGGTACACAAACCCACCAAATTCCTTCCTCAAAACAGCCACCATATCTACCTACTATGGCATTTTCATAGCCATTCCGAGATATATTGCCATGCAACACCCACCGTTCCGTCTCATGACTTGCCGTCACTCTCATATTTCCATTGCATGATCGTAAGATAGCTAGCGAGATGTTTCAACGTCATACGCCATGCTAGACCGTTGCACATCCCGGTACACTGCCGGAGGCATTTCCTATGGAGTCATCATCATTGTGATCTTTGAGCTGTGAGTAACTAAAAGTGTGATGATCATCATTATTAGAGCATTGTCCCATGTGAGTAAAAAAAAGAGAGGCCAAAGATCCCAAAATAAAAAGAAAGAGAAAAGAAAAAAAAATAAAAAAAAGAGGCCTAAGAGCCCAAATTAAAAAAAAGAGAAAAAGAGAGAAGGGACAATGCTACTATCTTTTTCCACACTTGTGCTTCATGATAGAACCATGTTCTTCATGATTGAAAGCTTCTTTCTTTGTCACTACCATATGCTAGTGGGAATCTTCATTATATAACTTGGCTTGTATATTCCAGTGACGGGCTTCCTCAAAATTGCCCTAGGTCTTCGTGAGCAAGCAAGTTGGATGCACACCCACTAGTTCTCCTTTTGAGCTTTCACATACTTATAGCTCTAGTGCATCTCTTGTATGGCAATCCCTACTCATTCACATTGATATCTATTAATGGGCATCTCCATAGCCTATTGATACGCCGAGTCAATGTGACTATCTCCTCCCTTTTTGTCTCACAACCACCACCACACTCTATTCCACCTATAGTGCTATATCCATGGCTCGCGCTCATGTATTGCGTGATAGTTATAAATTTTTTGAGAAAGTAAGAGTGCGAAAACAATTACTTGGCCAATACCGGCTTGTGCATGATTTACATTAGTTGTGTGAGGATGATGGAGCATAGCCAGACTATATGATTTTGTAGGGATAACTTTCTTTGGCCTTGTTATTTTGAAAGTTCATGATTACTTTGCTAGTTTGCTTGAAGTATTACTGTTTTCATGTCAATAGCAAACTATTGTTTCGAATCTTACGGATCTGAACATTCATGTCACGTGAAAGAAGTTGAAAAGGACAACTATGCTAGGTAGCATTCCACATCAAAAATTCGTTCTTTATCACTTCCGTACTCGAGGACGAGCAGGAGTTAAGCTTGGGGATACTTGATACGTCTCCAACGTATCTATAATTTTTGATGGTTTCATGCTATTATCTTGTCAAACTTTGGATGTTTTGCATGCCTTTTATATATTTTTGGGACTAACTTATTAACTCAGTGCCAAGTGCCAGTTCATGTTTTTCCATGTTTTTGACCCCTTTCAGAGGAGATATTGAAACGGAGTCCATACGGACGAAAATCCCCGTTTTTTTTTCCGGAACGGAAGAAGATCAGGAAGCTTGAGAGCCAAGGCAGGGGATCCTCAGGGGCCCCACAAGCCCCCACCCCGTGGCCAGGGGATAGCCCGTGCCACCCAGGCTTGTGGCCCCCTGAGCGTCCCCTGACCTAGGGGTTGCGCCTATAAATTCCCTAAAAATCCCCAAAAAATCAGGAGATCATCGAAATTACTTTTCCGCCGCCGCAAGCTTCTGTCTCCGCAAGATCCCATCTGGGGCACGTTCTGGTGCCCTGCCGGAGGGGGGATTCGGACACGGAGGGATTCTTCATCAACACCATGACCTCTCCGATGATGCGTGAGTAGTTCACCATAGACCTACGGGTCCATAGCTAGTAGCTAGATGGTTTCTTCTCTCTCTTGGATCTTCAATACAAAGTTCACCATGATCTTCATGGAGATCTATCCGATGTAATCTTCTTTTGCGGTGTGTTTGTCAAGATCCAATTAATTGTGGATTTATGATCAGATTATCTATGAATCTTATTTGAGTTTCTTCTGATATCTCTTATGGATGATTTCATATCCTTGTAATTCTCTTCGAGTTGTGGGTTTTGTCTAGCCAACTAGATCTATGATTCTTGCGATGGGAGAAGTGCTTGGTTTTGGGTTCATACCGTGCGGTGACCTCAGCTAGTGACAGAAGGGGTAGCGAGGCAAGCATCGTGTTGTTGCCATCAAGGGTAAAAAGATGGGGTTTTCATCATTGGTTTGAGATTATCCCTCTACATCATGTCATCTTGCTTAAGGTGTTACTCTGTTCATCATGAACTCAATACACTAGATGCATGCTGGATATCGGTCGATGTGTGGAGTAATAGTAGTAGATGCAGAAAGTATCGGTCTACTTGTCTCGGACATGATGCCTATATGTATGATCATTGCCTTAGATATCGTCATGACTTTGCGCGGTTCTATCAATTGCTCGACAATAATTTGTTCACCCACCGTGATATTTGCTATTATGAGAGAATCCTCTAATGAATACTATGGCCCCCAGGGTCTACTCCACACCATATTTTCAGCCTTACACTTTTTACTTCGTTGCACTTTCCGCCTTCAGATCTCACTTTGCAAACAATCTTGAAGGGATTGACAACCCCTTTGAAGCGTTGGGTGCAAGCTTGTTTGTGTTTGCGCAGGTACTCTCGACTTGACGAGGCCCTCCTTCTGGATCGATACCTTGGTTCTCAAACTGAGGGAAATACTTACTGCTCCTGTGCTACATCACCCTTTCCTCTTCAAGGGAAAAACCGACGCAAAACAGAGAAGTAACAAGAAGAATTCCTAGCGCCAAGGAAGGACTTTTGTTGCCGCAGCAAAGCTCAATATGCAACGAGTTGCATATTGACGAAACTCCACATACGAATTATTTAGTTCACTCCCTTTAGGTACACGACAATATTAAATGTTATTTAAACATGGCAAGAGGTGAAGCACAAATAAATTACCTATCTAGGCCTTTTTATATGAGGTCGGAAATGACATATAGCATTTCCGAAACGACCCCACACGTTAACTGTGAAATCTGTCGAGATGTGTTCTAAACATATTTTATGTTTGTTAAACGACAAATAAAGGGGAGCAAGCAAAACTATACGTCATTCTAGTTGATTTACATATATAGTTCATCTCCAACGGAGCTATAGTTAACTAGCTACGAATTAAATCATTTTATCATGGCATCATTGTGACATCCCCGGATTAGGCTACACTAACCCTTGTAATCAAGCTGCGGTAATCACACGCTAATGGTGCCACATCATCAAGGTTAACCGAGCCAAGTCTCCACTTGATAAAAAACAAAGCCAAATTTAAATTTAAGATAAAGTACATAAATTAGTTCTTGAAATTATAAAATAAAAATCATCATTGGGTTGACATTGTTCCCTAAGTAATTGTCAATACAAAAGCAACATTTTACCAAGTATTTACATTCCCTAATTTATTAAAAGCAAAGGCCAGAGCTAGTGTATTAAATGCCTTTTTAAATTCTACAAATCCCGTACTACCATAATTAATTGCTAAACTTTTTTTGTACGTGCAGAAAAATGCAATGCTATATATGATCGAGGCTCCACATTTTTGCAAAGTCATCTGATGGCAGTTTATAATGTATAACAGATTTAATAAATAAAACAAAAATAAAAAAGTAAAAGAATAAAAGAAACCCCCCTCTACCTGGGCCGACCCAGTCAAAGCGGCCCACCTTGGGCTAACCCAACTGGCCCACTCCACCTGGGGGTATTAGACCCCAAGGGAAAACCCTAAACACTCCCCTCCGCACTCCTTTGTTGGGGAACGTTGCATGGGAAACAGAAAAATTCCTACGCACACGAAGACCTATCATGGTGATGATCATCTACGAGAGGGAGATCGGATCCACATACCCTTGTAGATCACTAAGCCAAAGCGTTAATAAACGCGGTTGATGTAGTGGTACGTCTTCATGATCCGTCCCACGATCCGTCCTGATCAAGTGCCGAACGGACGACACCTCCGCGTTCCGCACACGTACAGCCCGATGACGATATCCACCTTCTTGATCCAGCAAGAGGGGGCAGAGAGGTATATGAGTTCTCCAGCACGACGGCGTTGTGGTGGTGGTGGTGGTGCTATTCCAGCAGGGCTTTGCCTAAGCACCACTGAAACTAGAGGAGAAACAAATCTAGAGAGAGAGAGAGAGGGAAACACGTGGTTGTTTTCTGTTGTGACTAAAACCCTCAAAACCCTTAGTATATATAGGAGGAGAGGAGGGAGAGGTCTGCGCCCTAGGGATGCCTTCTCTTCCCTTGCGCAAGGGAGAGACGAGGAGTCCTACTCAAATCCTATTTGGAGTAGGATTCCTCTTTCCCACTTGAAAACTCTTTTCACCTTGTGTTTTTTCCTTCTCAAACCTTATGGGACTTAGTGGGAACTTATTCCAGCCCTCTAGGGGCTGGTTTATCTCTTCCCACAGCCCATGAGGCCCCTTGGGGCGTGACACCCCTCCTGATGGTCCGTGGCACCCCTCCCGGCACTCCCGGTACACTACCAATGAGCCCGAAACTTTTCCGGTGACCAAAACAGGACTTCCTATATATCAATCTTTACCTCCGGACCATTCCGAAGCTCCTCGTGACGTCCCGGATCTCATCCGGGACTCCGAACAACCTTCGGTCAGCAACACCTATAACTCAACTACACCGAAACGTCACCGAACCTTAAGTGTGCAGACCCTGCGGGTTCGAGAACTATGTAGACATGACCTGAGACACTCTCCGGTCAATAACCAATAGCGGTACCTGGATGTCCATATTGGCTCGCACATATACTACGAAGATCTCTATCGGTTGAACCACTATGTCAAGGATTCAGTTAATCCCGTATGATGTTCCCTTTGTCCTTCGGTATGTTACTTGCCCGAGATTCGATCGTCGGTATCTCCATACCTAGTCCAATCTCGTTACTGGCAAGTCTCTTTACTCGTTCCATAATACAAGATCCCGTAACTAACTCCTTAGTCACATTGCTTGCAAGGCTAGTTGTGATGTTGTATTACCGAGTGGGCCCCGAGATACCTCTTCGTCACACGGAGTGACAAATCCCAGTCTTGATCCATGCGAACCCAACAGACACCTTTGGAGATACCTGTAGAGCACCTTTATAGTCACCCAGTTACATTGCGGTGTGTAATATACACAAGGTATTCCTCCGATGTCCGGGAGTTGCATGATCTCATGGTCATAGGAACAGATACATTGACATGCATAAAAACAATAACAATAAACTGACACAATCATATGCTACGTTTTATAGTTTGGATCTTGTCCATCACATCATTCTCCCAATGATGTGATCCCGTTATCAAGTGACAACACTTGTCTGTGGTCAGGAAATCTTGACCATCTTTGATCAACAAGCTAGTCAACTAGAGGCTCACTAGGGACAGTGTGTTCTCTATGTATTCACACATGTATTTGAGTTTCCAATCCATACAATTCTAGCATGGATAATAAATGATTATCATGAACAAGGAAATATAATAATAACAAATTTATTATTGCCTCTAGGGCATATTTTCAACAGTCTCCCACTTGCACTAGAGTCAATAATCTAGTTCACATCACTATGTGATTGCAATGAATCTAACAACCATACAGTTATGGGGTTTGATCTTATCTTGCTTGTGAGAGAGGTTTTTAGTCAATGGGTCTAAACCTTTCAGATCCGTGTGTGCTTTACAAATCTCTATGTCATCCTATAGATGCTGCTAGCACGCGCCATTTGGAACTATTCCAAATGACTGCTCCACTATACGAATCCCGTTTACTACTCATAGTTATTTGGATTAGTGTCAAAGCTTGCATCGACGTAACTCTTCATGACGAACTCTTTAATCACCTCCATAATTGAGAAAAAAAATCCTTAGTCCACTAGTTACTAAGGATAACTTTGACCGTTGTTTAGTGATTCAATCCTGGATCACTCTTTGTACCCCTTGACAGACTCATGGAAAGGCACACATTAGGTGCAGTACACAACATGGCATACTTTAGAGCCTACGACTAAGGCAGAGGGGATGACTTTCGCCCTTTCTCTTTCTTCTGTCGTGGTCGGGCTTTGATTCTTACTCAAATTCACACCTTACAACACAACCAAGAACTCCTTCTTTGCTGATCTATTTTGAACTCCTTCAAAAACTTGTCAAGGGATGCATTTCATTGAAAGTTCTATTTAGCATTTTGATCTATCTCTATAGATCTTGATGATCAATGTTCAAGTAGCTTAATCCAGGCTTTCATTTGAAAAACACCTTTCAAACAACACTTTATGCTTTCCATAAATTCTACATTATTTCCGATCAACAATATGTCTACCACATATACTCATCAGAAATCCTATAGTGCTCCCACTCACTTCTTTGGAAATACAAGTTTCTCACAAACCGTGTATAAACCCAAAAAACTTTGATCATCTCATCAAAGTGTATATTCAAACTCCGAGATGCTTGCTCTAGTTCACATAAGGATTGCTGGAGCTTGCTTACTTGTTAGCATCCTTAGGATTGACAAAACCTTCTCGTTGTATCACATACAACCTTTCCTCAAGTAAACCGTCGAGGAAACAATGTTTTGACATCCTATGTGCAATATTTCATAAATAATGCAGCAGCTGCTAACATAATCCCAACAGACTTTTAGCATCGCTATGAGTGAGAAAGTCTCATCATAGTCAACTCTTTGAACTTGTCAGAAACATCTTTGCGACAAGTCGAGCTTTTCTTAATGGTGACTTTTTACCATCATCGTCGGTCTTCCTTTCAAAGATCCATCTGTGCTTAATAGTCTTACGACCATCAAGTAGTTCTTCCAAAGTCTACACTTTGTTTTCATTCATGGATCCTCTCTCGGATTTCTTGGCCTCCAGCCATTTGCCGGAATCCGGGCCTACCATCGCTTCTCCACAGCTCGTAGGTTCATTGTTGTTCAACAACATGACTTCTAAGACAGGGTTACCTTACCACTCTATAGCAGTACGCGACCTTGTCGACCTACGAGGTTTGTAGTAACTCGATCCGAAGCTTAATGATCACTATCATCAGTTTCCACTTCAATTTGCGTAGGCGCCACAGGAACAACTTCATGTGCCCATCTACACACTAGTTGAAGTGACGGTTCAATAACCTCATCAAGTTCCACCACCCTCTGACTCAATTCTTTCGAGAGAAACCTTTCCTCGAGAAAGGACCCATTTCTAGAAACGAACACTTTGCTTTTTTGCATCTGAGATAGAAGGTATACCCAACTATTTTGGGTGTCCAATGAAGATGCATTTATCCGCTTTGGGTTCGAGCTTATTACACTGAAACTTTTTCACGTAAGCGTCGCAAGCCCAAACTTTAAAGAAACGACAGCTTAGGTTTCTCCAAACCATAGTTCATATGGTGTCATCTCAATGGAATTACGTGGTACCCTACTTAAAGTGAATGCGGTTGTCTCTAATGCCTAAGCCAAAAACGATAGTGGTATTCGATAAGAAACATCATAGTATGAACTATATCCAATAGGGCGCGGCTATGACGTTCGAACACACCATCATATTATGGTGCTCGAGGTGGCATGAGTTGCGAAACAATTTCCACATTGTCTTAACTGTGTACCAAACTCGTAACTCAGATATTCATCTCTATGATCATATCGTAGACATTTTTATCCTCTTGTCACGACGATCTTCACTCTGAAATAGCTTGAACTTTTCAATATATCAGACTTGTGATTCATCAAGCAAATACTCTTATATCTACTCAAATCATCAGTGAAGTAAGAACATAACGATATCCACTGCGTGCCTTAGCACTCATTGGATTGCACACATCAAAATGTATTACTTCCAACAAGTTACTTTCTTGTTCCATCTCACTGAAATAACGAGGCCTTCAGTCATCTTGCCCATGTGGTATGATTTGCATGTCTCAAGTGATTCAAAATCAACCGAGTCCAAACGATCCATCTGCATGGAGTTTCTTCATGCGTTTATACCAATAGGTATGGTTTGCATGTCTGAAATGTTTCAAAAATGAGTGAGTACAAAGATCCATCAGCATGGAGCTTCTTCATGCATTTTATACCAACATGACTCAAGCGGCAGTGCCACAAGTAAGTGATACTATCATTACTACTTTGTATCTTTTGTCATCAATATTATGAACATGTGTAGCACTACGATCGACATTCAATAAACCATTGAAGGTATTTATTCAAGCAAATAGAATAACCATTATTCTCTTTAAATGAATAATCCTATTGCAATAAACACGATCCAATCATGTTCATGCTCAATGCAAACACCAAATAACAATTATTTAGGTTTAACACCAATCCCGATGGTAGAGGGAGTGTGCGATGTTTGATCACATCAACCTTAGAATTACTTCCAACACACATCGTCACCTCACCCTCGCTAGTATCCTTTTAATCCGTAGCTATAATTTCGAGTTACTAACACTTAGCAACTGAACTGGTATCTAATACCCTGGTGCTACTAGGAGTACTAGTAAGGTACACATAAATATTAGGTATATCCAATATACTTTTGTCGACTATGCCAGCCTTTTCATCTACCAAGTATCTAGGGTAGTTCTGCCTCAGTGACCGTTCCCCCCATAACAGAAGCACTTAGTCTCAGGTTTGGGTTCAACCTTGGGTGTCTTCACTAGAGCAGCAACTGATTCGTCGTTTCATGAAGTATCCCTTCTTTCCCTTGCCCTTCTTGATACTAGTGGTTTTACTAACCATCAACAATTGATGCTCCTACTGATTTCTACTTTCGCGATGTCAAACATCGTGAATAGCTTAAGGATCGTCATATCAATCCTTGATATGTTATAGTTCATCACGAAGCTCTAGTAGCTTGGTGACAGTGACTTTGGAGAACCATCACTATCTCATCTGGAAGATTAACTCCCACTCGATTCAAGCGATTGTAGCACTCAGAAAATCTGAGCACATGCTCAACGATTGAGCTTTTCTCCCTTACTTTGTAGACAAAGAATCTTTCCGGAGGTCTCTGATACGTCTTCGTCGTATCTATTTACCAAACTCTTTTGCCCTTGTTTTAGACTCTAATTTGCATGATTTGAATGGAACTAACCCGGACTAACGCTGTTTTCAGCAGAATTGCCATGGTGTTGTTTTTGCGCAGAAATAAAAGTTCTCAGAATGACCTGAAAATTTACGGAGATTTTTTTTGGAATATATAAAAAATACTGGCGCAAGAATCAACGGAGGAAGTGGAGCGTGGAGCCCACAAGCCCACCAAGCGCGACCCCCCTGGCCGCGCGTGGCAGGCTTGTGGGGCCCACGTTGCTCCACCGCCTCAAATCTGAGGTCTATTTAGTCCCTTTCATCCGAAAAAATAAAGGTGAAGAGTTCATCGTGTTTTACGATACGGAGGCGCCGCCACCTCATGTTCTTCCTCTCGAGGGTAGATTTGGAGTCCGTTCTAGGCTCCGGAGAGGGGAGACCGTCGCCATCGTCATAACCAACCTTCCTTCATCGTCAATTCCATGATGCTCTTCACCGTTCGTGAGTAATCTCATCTTAGGCTTGCTGGACGGTGATGGGTTGGATGAGATCTATCATGTAATCGGGTTAGTTTTGACGGGGATTGATCCCTAGTATCCACTATGTTCTGAGATTGATGTTGCTACTACTTTGCCATGCTTAATGCTTGTCACTAGGGCCCGAGTGCCATGATTTAAGATCTGAACCTATTATGTTGTCGCCAATATATGTGTGTTCTTGATCCTATCTTGCAAGTTGTAGTCACCTACTATGTGTTATGACCCGGCAACCCCGGAGTGACAATAGCCGGAACCACTCCCGGAGATGACCATAGTATGAGGAGTTCATGTATTCACCAAGTGTTAATGCGTTGGTCCGGTTCTTTATTAAAAGGAGAACCATAATATCCCGTAGTTTCCATTAGGACCCCGCTGCCATGGGAGGGATGGACAATAGATGTCATTCACGTTCTTTTCCCTAAGCAAGTATGACTACATACGGAATACATACGTACATTACATTGACGAACTGGAGGTAGTTACAGATCTCTCCGTGTTATAACTGTTGCATGATGAATAACATCCGGTAGAATCATCCATCACCTATGAGTTTTTCATACTGGTCCTTGCTACTGTTACTTTGCCGCTACTGCTGTCACTATTGCTACTGGTTACCGTTTCTATAGTTGCTATCACACTACCTTGCTACTGATACTTTGCTGTAGATACTAAATCTTTCAGGTGTGGTTGAATTGACAACTCAACTGCTAATACTTGAGAATATTCTTTGGCTTCCCCTTGTGTCGAATCAATAAATTTGGGTTGAATACTCTACCCTCGAAAACTGTTGCGATCCCCTATACTTGTGGGTTATCAAGACCATTTTCTGGCGCCGTTGCCGGGGAGGCATAGCTATATTCTATGAGTCACTTGGGATTTACGTCTGCTGGTCACTATGAGGAATCCGAAAGATCCAGGAACTAAAGCCTTGCCCTCAACTATGAGGACAAGTAAGGAACTGCCATCTAGCTCTGCACTTGATTCACCTTCAGTTATGAGTAAGTTTGCGACACCACCTCGTGCTAGAAATCATGATATGTCGCCTGTGCTTGATGATGCTACTTCTGCTGCCCATGATGCTTATGATGATGTTATGCTTGATACTGCTTTGCCACTAGGTGCATTCCTTGATGCACAAATTGCTAGAGTTGCTGATAGATGTGATGATACTTCTGAAACTACTGATACTATTGAAGTAGAACCTCCTATTTTGCCTGATAGAACTAGCTCTCCTAGATATGAATTGCCTGATATGCCTAAGTGTTATGTTATGGAGGGAGAGATAGTTGAGGACTTTCTTGCTTTTAAGGATAGCTATAATGTTGAGAACTTACTGCGCAAGTGGAAAGAAAAATCTTGGAACGCTAGGATGAAATACGACCCGAAGTTTGCCCCTTCGCCTATCTTTGTGACCGATAAGGATTATGAATTCTCCGTCGACCCTGAGTTAATCACTCTGGTCGAATCTGATCCTTTTCACAGTTATGAGTCTGAAACGGTTGTAGCACATATTAATAAGCTGCACGATATAGCCACCCTATTCATGAGTGAGGAAAAGATCCGCCACTACTATATCCTTAAGCTATTTCCTTTCTCGCTAAAGGATGATGCTAAGACCTGGTTCACTTCCCTTGCTCCTGGTTGTGTGCGTAGCCCCCAGGATATGATCTACTACTTCTTTGAGAAATATTTCCCTGCCCATAAGAAGCAAGCTGCCTTGCAGGAAATATACAACTTTGAGCAATTTGAAGAAGAGAGTCTCCCACAAGCTTGGGGGAGGCTCGTCCAGCTACTGAATGCTTTGACTAATCACCCTCTTGAGAAGAATGAAATACTTGATATCTTCTATAATGGACTTACCGATGCTTCTAAAGACCACCTAGATAGTTGTGCCGGTTGTGTTTTTAGGGAACAAACCGTAGAACAAGCTGAGATCCTATTGAATAATATCTTGTGCAATGAGAATGCTTGGACTATTCCCGAACCACCTCCGAAGCCAACTCCTAGGAAAAGAGGTATTCTATTCCTCAGTCCTGAAGATATGCAAGAAGCTAAGAAATCTATGAAAGAGAAAGGCACTAAATCTGAAGATGTCAAAAATCTACCACCTATCAAAGAGATCCATGGTCTTGATAACCCGGTACAGGTAGTAGAAGTAAATTCTCTGCCTAGATTCAATGAGAGTGACATTCCTTTTGATAAACCTCCTATGCCTGGATGAATTTGATAACTTTGTTGCCAAACAACAAAGTTTCAATGATTATGTTAGCAAACAATTGGAACAAAATGCTCGTATGCTTAGTCATTTAAGTGCTTGTGTGGACAGAAATGTCAATGATCTTAAGCTCCTGAGTAAACATGCCTCTATGGTTACTACTAAGGTAGAACAAGTATTTAAGTCTCAAAATGACTTGCTCAATGAGTTGAATGACAATTTTGTTAGAGTCATCACTAGAGGCGGTAGAATGACTCAGTAACCTTTGTATCCTGAGGGTCAGCCTAAGAGAATTGAACAAGATTCTCAAGGAGTTAGCACTGATGCACCTAGTCATCCTAGGAAGAAGAAGAAAGATGATAGGAATTTGCACGCTAGCAACCCTGTTGCTGTTACACCTGAGAATCCAAACGATGTCTCTGTTTCTGATGCCGAAACACAATCTGGTGATGAACATGAGCCTAATGATAATATCAATAGTGATGTTCATGAAGATGCTCAACTTAGCAATGATAAGGATGTGGAGATTGAACCTGTTGATCTTGATAACCCGCAGCCTAAGAATAAGAGATACGATAAGAACGACTTCCTGCTAGGAAGCATGGTAAAGAAAGGGAACCATGGTTTCAGAAGCCCATGCCCTTTCCTCCCAAACCATCCAAGAAAAAGGATGATGAGGATTTTGAGCGATTCGTTGAAATGATTAGACCTATCTTTCTGCAAATGCGTTTGACAGATATGTTCAAAATGTCTCCGTATGCTAACTACATGAAGGATATTGTGACTAATAAGAGGAGGATACCTGAGGTTGATATTTCCACCATGCTTGCTAACTATACCTTAAAGGGTGGAACTCCTAAGAAACTAGGTTATCCCGGAGTGCCCACTATACCTTGTTCCATTAAAAGCAACCAAGTTAGAACTGCTTTATGCAACCTTGGAGCCAGTGTTAGTGTAATGCTTCTCTCTCTTTATCGTAGACTTGAATTGGATAAGTTGACACCCTCTGAAATCTCTCTACAAATGGCCGACAAATCAACTGCTTTCCCTATCGGCGTTTGTGAGGATGTGCCTGTTGTGGTTGCAAACGTCACTATCTTAACATACTTTGTTATTCTGGATATTCCTGAGGATGATGCCATGGCGGTCATCCTTGGAAGACCCCTTTTAAACACTACAGGGGCTGTTATAGATTGCAACAAAGGCAATGTCACTTTCCATGTCAACGGCAATGTCACTTTCCATGTCAACGGCAATGTCACTTTCCATGTCAACGGCAATGAGCATATGGTGCACTTTCCAAAGAAACAATATCTAGTACATTGCATCAATACTATCGAAAAGACTTCATCGATTCTTATTGGGAGCTTTGAATGCCCTATACCTCCTGTTAAGATGAAGTATGATTTGCTTGTTAGGGAGATGCACATCCCCATTGAGGTAACCTAGTGACTATTCGAAAATTCTCCGTTTTCTTTTGCGATTAGAAATAGTTTGTCAAGGAGACTTGATCAACCTCATTGACGGATTTCATTCGATGACCATGAGACGAATGAATCGAGGAGTCACAAACCTGTGTTCCAAGCTTTCACCTTCGTTTCTTAGAAGAAAAATGACAGATTTAGTTTAGTTTTCCCTGTTTTCTGCTTTTAGCGTCTTGTAGAAAAGTACCCCGAATAGAAAAGTGCTTCAAATGCCGTGAAAATCAAGTATGATTTTTTCTGGAATTTTTGAAAAATACTGAGATAGAGAGCTAGTCAGGGGGTTGCACCAGTGAGCCACAAGCCCTGGAGGCGCGGGCACCCCCCTGGCCGCGCCTACTAGGCTTGTGGGGCCCACGTGCACCCCCTCCACTCATTCCAGCTCCCATCTGCTTCTCCTACCTCCAGCAAAAATCGTTTCGCAACTCAAACTCGTGTTCTTGCTCTTCTTGCTGGGATTTTCGATCTCCTTGTGCAAAGCATCATTCACCAAGCTGTTTTGGGGAAATTGCTCCTTGGTAAGTGACTCCTCCATTGGTCCAATTAGCTTTTGCTCTAGTGCCTTATACATCGCGTATTTTTGCTGCCTTGGTGACCTTGTTCTTGAGCTTTGCATGCTAATTTTAGCTCGTCCCAAGTAGTTTTGATGCGTAATATGGCCTCCAGGCACTTGTTGGAGTAGTTGCTATGAGTTCCGTTGGGCCTTATCCACTTTTCCTTAGAATCACTAAAAATTTCAGAAATTTCCAGAGATAGAAAAAGGAAAAGATGAGGAGGTTCTTAAGAGGCTCTTGAAGCCGTGACCCCAAAGATGATGGGAATGAGAAAAAGAAACCCAAGTATCCGGTCCCCCGAGTTGCAGAAGTTCGAGCGTGCGAGTGGCCAAGCGATGTGTTCTTACGCGCCACCGGACTTTATGAGGACTTCTATTACTTGGTGGAGAACGCAGGCCTTACCGCCTTCGTTGAAGATAAGTGTCCGCAATACCTCCTCCTCACTAATATTTTCGTGCAAAGCTTTAACTTCTATCCAAGGAAGAATCCTCCTATGGTTGAGTTCAAATTATATGATATCCCCCAGCGCATGTCACTTCAGGATTTTCGCAATGTTTGCAAATTACCTTATGTTGGGGATATTCATGAACCTCGTCCATGGGACATGGAGGCTTTCATAGATACTATTGCTGTAGGAGAGGGGAGAGGAGTGTCTTGCGATCGAGCTGCTAGCATACATTTTCCCATGCGTCGGTACTTCTCATTATTCGTGGGAAAATGTTTGATTGTCCGTGGGAAAGCTGGGTCCCTTAGCTCCCCAGATCTTGCGGTCTTGCGCGAAGCCCTTTATAATGATAAAACTTATTGCGTGGGCGCTATAGTAGCTCAACGGTTGAACAGGAACCGTTCTAAAGGCGTTGTGTATGGAGGTATCTATACTACCTGTCTTGCTAGACACTTTGAGATACCTATTATACTGGACAAGGAAGAAGATATTCTTCTTCCCGAGAGATATCTAGATTTTTATAGCATGCTTCGCCATGACTTTCTTGATAGAGATATAAATAGAAGGATGATTTATAACGTGGTATTTAGTCAGGGTACTCGTGAGACTATTACTTTGCCTGCTCCTTCTTTGTTCAACCTTCATGCAGGCAGGTACATTATTATGCCCTCGTACATCTACGCATATTGGGGCATAGCCCAACCACAGGCGCCCGTGCCCGAGCCACCAGTTGACTACCAGACGCCAGTTTATCAGTGGGAGCCAGAGGAGCTCACACAGCTGTGGCACCCACAGTACACTCCGGAGTACCCCGGAGCTGGTTATTTCCCTCCTTGGGAGTAGACCAACTTAGGCCAAAAGCCTAAGCTTGGGGGAGTACGTGTTTCTCACCGATTTATATTCTTGCTTACGCTTTCACTTTGTTAGTCGGTGTTCACACTTTGCCACTGTATCATCCACGCTAGTTTATTTCTTTTTCTCGCTTTCTTTTGGTGTGTTTGTCTAGTTTGAGAAAACCCAAAAGATTTTCCGTTCTTCTTTTGCTTGTTGGGAGCTTTCCCGTGTAAATAGTTTTCTTTTTTTCTTTGGGTCAAGGTAGAAGATCATGGTTACAATGTTTATTGGCTCTCGCATGCATATCTGTTTACTGTTAAAGAGCCATATTACTTTGTCTTCTCCTATGTGTTTGCTTGCAGATTCCAGCTTAGTCCAATGCACGAGCACGCTTATTATTTTTCACATCATTCGGTCGTGCAAGTGAAAGGCAATAATGACGATATATGATGAAGTGACTGAACCTGGAAAAGCTGGTATGAACTCGATCTATTTTGTTTTTGTAAATATGACTAGCTCATCGTTCCTGATTCAGCTTTGTTGTGAGAGAAACATGTTTGCAATGACAACTTAGAGATCATAGTTTCTGATGCCATGCTTAATTAGCTAGGAGCTTATAATGGTTTGTCTTGGATGCCAACATGAATCTTGAGATGACTATGATGTAGTATGATAGGATGGTATCCTCCTTTGAATGATTCAAGTGACTTGACTTGGCGCATGTTCACGCATGTAGTTGAAACAAAATCAAGATAGCCTCTATGATATTCATGTTCATGGTGATTTATGTCCTACTCATGCTTGCACTCAATGTTGGTTAATCTCAATGCATGTTGATGACTGTTGTCGCTCTCTAGTTGGTCTATTCCCAGTCTTTTGCTAGCCTTCACTTGTACTAAGCGGGAATACTGCTTGTGCATCCACTTCCATAAACCCAAAGTTGTTCCATATGAGTCCACCCTACCTACCTATATGCGGTATCTACCTGCCGTTCCAAGTAAATTTCCATGTGCCACTCTCTAAATCTTCAAGAAATAATCTATTTTGCATGCCCGAACCGCTCATGTGGTGACAAGGGGCTATCAGTATCTTCCATGCTAGGCGTGTTATCCTCGATATGTGTTTATTCACTATCACTCACGAGAAAGGGGCCGGTAATTGGAATGCCCAGTTCCATGCTCAAATCGAAAGATAATTGCAAACAAAACTCCCCCTGGATTGATGTTGGTATGGACGGCACCCGAGGATTCGGCTACTCGTGGAGTGTGATTGATCGGTGGTGGGGGAGTCAAAACTTTACTTTTCTATTTGGGGACCGCCTATAGCATGTGTAGCGTGGAAGATGGTGAGAACTCTTGGTCATTGCGTTGACAATGAAAGCATGCCACCCAAAATTATTATCCTGTTTTCAAAGCTTGAGCTCTGGAACCTCTACAAATCAATGCTTCCCTTTGCAAAGGGCCCGTCTAGTTATGTTTCTGTTGAGTCATCCTCTTCTTATAAAAGCACCAATTGGAGAGCACCTCTGTCATTCTTATGCTTTGCTTTTAATTGTTGTTGAGTATGACTGTGACTGGATCTTCTTTGCCATGAATTACAATATTCAGTCAGCCCTTGGTCTTTGAAGGTGCTATGCATTTATGTTTTGCAGTATCACAAAGAGCTAGCAAGATACCACCTGTTCATACTGCTTCATGACTTTTTTGATTGAAGTGTTGACATTTGAAACTCATTATTATTGCTCGCTAGTTGATTATTCCACTGATATGAGTTCACCATGAGACCTAGATGTCATTGCTTATGTAGTTACCTTATGATCTTGCTAAAATTCTGGATATGAGTTAGAAATCATTGCAACAACAAGATCAAGCAGAGTTCATAAAAGTTCTTCTTTTGTCTCTTTCAGTTTGTCAACTGAATTTCTTGAGGACAAGCAAGGCTTTAAGCTTGGGGGAGTTGATACGTCTCCGTCGTATCTACTTTTCCAAACTCTTTTGCCCTTGTTTTGGACTCTAAGTTGCATGATTTGAATGGAACTAACCCGGGCTAACACTGTTTTCAGCAGAATTGCCATGGTGTTGTTTTTGCGCAGAAATAAAAGTTCTCGGAATGACCTCGAAATTTACGAGGATTTTTTGTGGAATATATAAAAAATACTGGCGAAAGAGTCAACCGGAGAAGTGGAGCGTGGGGCCCACAAGCCCACCACGTGCATCCCCCTGGTCGCGCCTGGCAGGCTTGTGGGGCCCACGTTTCTCCACCGCCTCCAATCTGAGGTCTATTTAGTCCCTTTCGTCCGGGAAAAAATAAAGGAGAAGAGTTAATCGCGTTTTACGATACGGAGGTGCCGCCACCTCGTGTTCTTCGTTTGGAGGGCGGATCTGGAGTCCGTTCTAGGCTCCAGAGAGGGGAGATCGTCGCCATCGTCATCACCAACCTTCCTTCATCGCCAATTCCATGATGCTCTTCACCATTCGTGAGTAATCTCATCGTAGGCTTGCTGGACGGTGATGGGTTGGATGAGATCTATCATGTAATCGAGTTAGTTTTGACGGGGATTGATCCCTAGTATCCACTATGTTCTGAGATTGATGTTGCTACTACTTTGCCATGCTTAATGCTTGTCACTAGGGCCCGAGTGCCATTGATACGTCTCCATCGTATCTACTTTTCCAAACTCTTTTGCGCTTGTTTTGGACTCCATTTTGCATGATTTGAATGGAACTAACCCGGACTAACGCTGTTTTCAGCAGAATTGCCATGGTGTTGTTTTTGCGCACAAATAAAAGTTCTCGGAATGACCTGGAAATTTACGGAGAATTTTTGTGGAACATATAAAAAATACTGGCGCAAGAATCAACGGAGGAAGTGGAGCGTGGTGCCCACAAGCCCAACAGGCGCGGGGCCCCCCTGGCCGCGCCTGGCAGGCTTGTGGGGCTCACGTTGCTCCACCGCCTCCAATCTCAGGTCTATTTAGCCTCTTTCATCTGGAAAAAAAATCAAGGAGAAGAGTTCATCGTGCTTTACGATACGGAGGCGCCGCCACCTCCTATTATTCCTCTGGAGGGCCGATCTGGAGTCCGTTCTGGGCTCCCGAGAGGGGAGATCGTCGCCATCGTCATTACCAACCTTCCTTCATCGCCAATTCCATGATGCTCTTAACAGTTCGTGAGGAATCTCATCGCAGGCTTGCTAGATGGTGATGGGTTGGATGAGATCTATCATGTAATCGGGTTAGTTTTGACGGGGAGTGATCCTTAGTATCCACTATGTTCTGAGATTGATGTTGCTACTACTTTGCCATGCTTAGTGCTTGTCACTAGGGCCGAGTGCCATGATTTCAGATCTGAACCTATTACGTTGTCGCCAATATACGTGTGTTCTTGATCCTATCTTGCAAGTTGTAGTCACCTACTATGTGTTATGACCCGGCAATCCCGGAGTGACAATAGCAGGAACCACTCTCGGAGATGACCAAAGTATGAGGAGTTCATGTATTCACCAAGTGTTAATGCGTTGGTCCGGTTCTTTATTAAAAGGAGAACCTTAATAACCCGTAGTTTCCATTAGGACCCCGCTGCCACGGGAGGGATGGACAATAGATGTCATGCAAGTTCTTTTCCCTAAGCACGTATGACTACATACAGAATACATGCCTACATTACATTGACGAACTGGAGCTAGTTACATATCTCTCCGTGTTATAACTGTTGCATGATGAATAGCATCCGACATAATCATCCATCACCGATCCAATGCCTACGAGTCATTTCCTACTGGTCCTTGCTACATTACTTTGTCACTACTGCTGTCACTGCTGCTACTGTTACTCTGTTGCTACTGTTGTTACTTTGCTGTTACTGCTGTCACTTTGCTGCTACTGGTTACTGTTGCTACTGCTGCTATCATACTACCTTACTACTGATACTTTGCTGCAGATACTAAATCTTTCAGGTGTGGTTGAATTGACAACTCAACTGCTAATACTTGAGAATATTCTTTGGCTTCCCCTTGAGTCGAATCAATAAATTTGGGTTGAATACTCTACCCTCGAAAACTGTTGCGATCCCCTATACTCGTGGGATATCAAGACTATTTTCTGGCGCTGTTGCCGGGGAAGCTTAACAATAATCTCTGAGTCACCTGGGATTTACGTTTGCTGATCACTATGAGGAATCCGAAAGATACAAGAACTAAAGTCTTGCCCTCAACTACGAGGACAGGTAAGGAACTGCCATCTAGCTCTGCACTTGATTCACCTTCAGTTATGAGTAAGTTTGCGACACCACCTCCTGCTAGAAATCTTGATATGTTGCATGTGCTTGATGTAGCTACTTTTGCTGCCCATGATGCTTATGATGATTCTATGCTTGATACTGCTTTACCACTAGGTGCATTCCTTGATGCACAAATTGCTAGAGTTGCTGCTAGATGTGATGATACTTCTAAAACTGCTGATACTATTGAAGTAGAACCTGCTATTTTGCCTGTTAGAGCTAGCTCTCCTAGATATGAATTGCGTGATATGCCTGAGTGTTACGTTATGGAGGGAGAGATAGCTGAGGACTTTCTTGCTTTTCAGGATAGCTATGATGTTGAGAATTTACTTCGCAAGTGGAACGAAAAATCTGTGAACGCTAGGATGAAATAAGACCCGAAGTTTGCTACTTCGCCTATCTTTGTGACCGATAAGGATTATGAATTCTCTGTCGACCCTGAGTTAATAACTCTTGTCAAATCTGATCCTTTTCATGGTTATGAGTCTAAAACGGTTGTAGCCCATCTTATCAAACTGCACGATATAGCCACCCTATTCACGAGTGAGGAAAAGATCCGCCACTACTATATCCTCAAGCTATTTCCTTTCTCGCTAAAGGATGATGCTAAGACTTGGTTCACTTCTCTTGCTCCTGGTTGTGTGCGTAGCCGCTAGGATATGATCTAATACTTCTGTGAGAAATATTTCCCTGCCCATAAGAAGCAAGCTGCCTTGCAGGAAATATACAACTTTGCGCAAGTTGAGGAAGAGAGTCTCCCACAAGCTTGGGGGAGGCTCATCCAGCTACTGAATGCTTTGCCTGATCACCCTCTTGAGAATAATGAAATACTTGATATCTTCTATAATGGATTAACCGATGCTTCTAGAGACCACCTAGATAGTTGTGCCGGTTGTGTTTTTAGGGAACGAACTGTAGAACAAGTTGAGATCCTATTGAATAACATATTGTGCAATGAAAATGCTAGGACTATTCACGAACCACCTCCAAAGCCAACTCCGAAGAAAAGTGGTATTCTATTCCTCAGTCCTGAAGATATGCAAGAAGCTAAGAAATCTATGAAAGAGAAAGGCATTAAATCTGAAGATGTCAAAAATCTACCACCTATCGAAGAGATCCATGGTCTTGATAACCCGATACAGGTAGTAGAGGTAAATTCTCTTCGTAGATTCAATGAGAGTGATATTCCTTTTGATAAACCTGCTAGCTTATGCCTGGATGAGTTTGATAATTCAATGATTATGTTAGCAGACAATTGGAATAAAATGCTCGTATTCTTAGTCATTTAAGTGCTTGTGTGGACAGAAATGTCACTGATCTTAAGCTCTTGACTAAACATGCCTCTATGGTTATTACTCAAGTAGAACAAGCACTTAAGGCTCAGAATGACTTGCTCAATGAGTTGAATGACAATTCTGTCAGAGTCGTCACTAGAGGCGGTAGAATGACCCAGGAACCTTTGTATCCTGAGGGCCATCCTAAGAGAATTGAACAAGATTCTCAAGGAGTTAGCACTGATGCACCTAGTCATCCTAGGAAGAAGATGAAAGATGATAGGGATTTGCGCGCTAGCAACCCTGTTGCTGCTACACCTGAGAGTCCAAACGATGTCTCTGTCTCTGATGCCGAAACATAATCTGGTGATGAACATGAACCTAATGACAATATCAATAGTGATGTTCATGATGATGCTCAACCTAGCACTGATAAGGATGTGGAGATTGAACCTATTGATCTTGATAACCCACAACCTAAGAATAAGAGATACGATAAGAAAGATTTCGCTGCTAGGAAGCATGGTAAAGAAAGGGAACCATTGGTTCAGAAACCCATGCCCTTTCATCCCAAACCATCCAAGAAAAAGGATGATGAGGATTTTGAGCGCTTTGTTGAAATGATTAGACCTGCCTTTCTGCAAATGCGTTTGACAGATATGCTCAAAATGTCTCTGTATGCTAAGTACATGAAGGATATTGTGACTAATAAGAGGAGGATACCTGAGGCTGAGATTTCCACCATGCTTGCTAACTATACCTTCAAGGGTGTAACTCCTAAGAAACTAGGTGATCCCGGTGTGCCCACTATACCTTGCTCCATTAAAGGAAACTACTTTAGAACTGCTTTATGCGACCTTGGAGCCGGTGTTAGTGTTATGCCTCTTTCTCTTTATCGTAGGCTTGAATTGGATAAGTTGACACCCACTGAAATCTCTCTGCAAATGGCCGACAAATCAACTGCTTCCCTATCGGCATTTGCGAGGTTGTGCCTATTTTGGTTGCTAACGTCACTACCTTAACAGACTTTGTTATTATGGATATTCCCGAGGACGATGCCATGGCGGTCATCCTTGGGAGACCCTTTTTAAACACTGCAGGGGCTGTTATAGATTGCAACAAAGGCAATGTCACTTTCCATGTCAACGGTAATGAGCATACGGTGCACTTTCCGAAGAAACAATATCGAGTACATTGCATCAATGCTATCGAAAAGACTTCATCTATTCTTATTGGGAGCTTCAAAGGCCCTATACCTACTGTCAAGATGAAGTATGATTTGCTTGTTGGGGATATTCATATCCCCATTGAGATAACCTAGTGGCTATTCGAGAATTCTCCGTTCCTTTTTATGCAATTCAAAAAAGTTTGTCAAGGAGACTTGATCAACCTGATTGACGGATTTCTTTCGATGACCATGGGATGGATGAATCGAGGAGTCACAAACCTCTGTTTCAAGCTTTCACCTTCGGTTGCTTAGAATAAAGATGATAGATTTAGCTCAATTTTCCCTATTTTCTGCTTTTAGCGCCATGTAGAAAAGTACCCCGAAAATAAAATTTCTCCGAACGTCCTAAAAATCAAGTTTGATTTTTTTGGATGTTTTGAAAAATACTGAGACGGAGAGCTAGTCAGGGGGCTGCACCAGTGGGCCACAAACCCTGGGGGCGTGGGCACCCCCTGGCCACACCAACTAGGCTTGTGGGGCCCACGTGCACCCCTCCACTCATTCTAGCTCCCATCTGCTTCTCCTACCTCCAGAAAAAATCGTTTCGCAGCTCAAACCCGTGTTCTTGCTCTTCTTGCTGGGATTTTCGATCTCCTTGTGCAAAGCACCATTCACCAAGCTGTTTTGGGGAAATTACTCCTTGGTAAGTGACTCCTCCATTGGTCTAATTAGTTTTTGCTCTAGTGCCTTATACTTCGCGTATTTTTGCTTCCTTGGTGACCCTGTTCTTGAGCTTTGCATGCAAATTTTAGCTGGTCCCAAGTAGTTTTGATGCGTAATATGGCCTCTAGGCACTTGAGGGAGTAGTTGCTACGAGTTTCATTGAGCATTGTTCACTTTTCCTTAAAATCACTAAAATTTCAGAAATTTTCAGAGATAGAAAAAGGAAAAGATGAGGAGGTTCTTAAGAGGCTCTTCAAGCCGTGACCCCAAGGATGATGGGAATGAGAATAAGAAACCCAAGTATCCGGTCCCTCGAGTTGCAGAAGTTCGAGCATGTGAGTGGCCAAGTGATGTGTTCTTACGCGCCGCCGGACTTTATGAGGACTTCTATTACTTGGTGGAGAACGCAGGCCTTACCGCCTTCGTTGAAGATAAGTGTCCGCAATACCTCCTCCTCACCAATATTTTCGTGCAAAGCTTTAATTTCTATCCAAGGAAGAATCCTCCTATGGTTGAGTTCAAATTATATGATATCCCCCAGCGCATGTCACTCCAGGTTTTTTTGAATGTTTGCAAATCGCCTTTTGTTGGGGATATTCATGAACCTCGTCCACAGGACTTGGAGGCTTTCATCGATACAATTGTTGTAGGACAGGAGAGAGGAGTGTCTTGCGCTAGAGCTGCTAGCATACATTTTCCCATGCTTCGGTACTTCTCATTATTTGTGGGAAAATGTTTGATTGGCCTTGGGAAAGTTGGGTCCCTTAGCTCCCCAGATCTTGCGGTCTTGCGCGAAGCCCTTTATAATGATGAAACTTATAGCTTGGGCGCTATAGTAGCTCAACGGTTGATCATGAACCGTTCTAAAGGCGTTTTCTATAGAGGTTTCTATGCTACCCGTCTTGCCAGACACTTTGAGATACCAATTAGACTGGACGAGGAAGAAGAGATTCTTCTTCCCGAGAGATATCTAGATTTTTATAGCATGCTTCGCCATGACTTTCTTGATATAGATATAAATAGAAGGATGATTTATAACCTGGTATTTAGTGAGGGTACTCGTGAGACTATTACTTTGCCTGCTCCTTCTTTATTCAATCTTCATGCAGGCAGTTACATTATTATGCCCTCAGACATCTATGCATATTGGGGCATAGCCCAACCACAGGTGCCCGTGCCTGAGCCACCAGTCGAGTACATGACGCCAGTTTATCAGTGGGAGCCAGAGGAGCTCACACAACAGTGGCACCCTCAGTACAGTCCGGAGTACCCCGGAGCTGGTTATTTCCCTCCTTGGGAGTAGACCAACTTAGGCCAAAAGCCTAAGCTTGGTGGAGTACGTGTTTCTCATCGACTTTATATTCTTGCTTACGCTTTCACTTTGTTAGTCGGTGTTCACACTTTGCCACTGTATCATCCATGCTAGTTTATTTTCTCTTTTCACGTTTTCTTTTCGTGTGTTTGTCTAGTTTGAGAAAAACCCAAAAATATTTTCTTGTTCTTCTTTTGCTTGTTGGGAGCTTTCCCGTGTAAATAGTTTTCTTTTTCTTTGGGTCAAGGTAGAAGACCATGGTTACAATGTTTAGTGGCTCTCGCATGCATATCTGTTTATCTGTTATAGAGCCATATTACTTTGTCTTGTCCTTTGTGTTTGCCTACAGATTCCAGCTTAGTCCAATGCATGAGCACTCTTATTATTGTTCACATCATTCGTTCGTGCAAGTGAAAGGCAATAATGACGATATATGATGAAGTGAGTGAGCCTGGAAAAGCTGGTATGAACTATCTCTATTTTGTTTTTGTAAATATGACTAGCTCATCGTTCCTGATTCAGCTTTGTTGTGATAGAAACATGTTTGCAATGACAACTTAGAAATCATAGTTTCTGATGCCATGCTTAATTAGCTAGGAGCTTATAATGGTTTGTCTTGGATGCCAACATGAATTTTGAGATGACTATGATGTAGTATGATAGGATGGTATCCTCCTTTGAATGATTCAAGTGGCTTGACTTGGCGTATGTTTATGCATGTAGTTGAAACAAAATCAACATAGCCTCTATGATATTCATGTTCATGGTGATTTATGTCCTACTCGTGCTTGCACTCAATGTTGGTTAATCTCAATGCATCTTGATGACTGTTGTCGCTCTCTAGTTGGTCGCTTCCCACTCTTTTGCTAGCCTTCACTTGTACTAAGCGGGAATATTGCTTGTGCATCCACTTCCATAAACACAAAGTTGTTCCATATGAGTCCACCATACCTACCTATATGCGGTATCTACCTGCCGTTCCATGTATATTTGCATGTGCCACTCTCTAAACCTTCAAGAAATAATTTGTTTTGCATGCCCGAACCGCTCATGTGGTGACAGGGGGCTATCAGTATCTTCCATGCTAGGCGTGTTATCCTCGATATGTGTTTATTCACTATCATTCACGAGAAAGGGGCCGGTAATTGGAATGCCCAGTTCCATGCTCAAATCGAAAAGATAATTGCAAACAAAACTCCCCTTGGATTGATGTTGGTATGGACGGCACCCGAGTATTCGGCTAGTCATGGAGTGTGATTGATCGGTGGTGGGGGGGGGTCAAAACTTTACTTTTCTGTTTGGGAACCGCCTATAGCATGTGTAGGGTCGAAGATGGTGAGAACTCTTGGTCATTGCGTTGACAATGAAAGCATGCCACCCAAAATTGTTATCTCTGTTTTCAAAGCTTGAGCTCTGTCACCTCTGCAAGTCAATGCTTCCCTCTGCGAAGGGCCTATCTATTTATGTTCCTGTTGAGTCATCCTCTTCTTATAAAATACCAATTAGAGAGCACCTCTGTCATTTTTATGCTTTGCTTTTGACTGATCTTGAGTATGACTATGACTGGATCTTCTTTGCCATGAATTACAATGTTTAGTCAGCCCTTGGTCTTTGAAGGTGCTCTGCATTTATGTTTTGCGGTCTCAGAAAGAGCTAGCGAGATACCACCTGTTCGTACTGCTTCATGATTGTTTTGATTGAAGTGTTGACATTTGAGACTTATTATTATTTGCTCTCTAGTTGATTATGACATTGATATCAGTTTACCGTGAGACCTAGATGTCATTTGCTTATGTGGTTAGCTTGTGATGTTGCTGAAATTCTGGATATGAGTTAGACATAGTGGCAACAACAAGATCAAACAGAGTTCGTAAAAGTTTTTCTTTTGTCTCTTTCAGTTTGTCAACTGAATTGCTTGAGGACAAGCAAGGTTTTAAGTTTGGGGGAGTGGATACGTCTCCATCGTATCTACTTCTCCAAATTCTTTTGCCCTTGTTTTGGACTCCAATTTGCATGATTTGAATGGAACTAACCCGAACTAACACTGTTTTCAGCAGAATTGCCATGGTTGTTTTTGCGCAGAAATAAAAGTTCTCGGAATAACCTGAAAATTTACGGAGAATTTTTGTGGAATATATAAAAAATACTCGCGCAAGAATCAACGGAGGAAGTGGAGCGTGGAGCCCACAAGCCCACCAGGCGCGGGCCCCCTGGCCATGCCTGCAGGCTTGTGGGGCCCACGTTGCTCCACCGCCTCCAATCTCAGGTCTATTTAGCCTCTTTCGTCTGAAAAAAATCAAGGAGAAGAGTTCATCGCGTTTTACGATACGGAAGCACGGCCACCTCCTGTTCTTCCTCTGGAGGGCAGATCTGGAGTCCGTTCTGGGCTCCGAAGAGGGGAGATCGTCGCCATCGTCATCACCAACCTTCCTTCATCGCCAATTCCATGATGCTCTTGAGAGGGGAGATCTGAACCACTCCCGGAGATGACCATAGTATGAGGAGTCCATGTATTCACCAAGTGTTAATGCGTTGGTCCGGTTCTTTATTAAAAGGAGAACCTTAATATCCCGTAGTTTCCATTAGGACCCCGCTGCCAGGGGAGGGATGGACAATAGATGTCATGCAAGTTCTTTTCCCTAAGCACGTATGACTACATACGGAATACATGCCTACATTACATTGACGAACTGGAGCTAGTTACATATCTCTCCGTGTTATAACTGTTGCATGACGAATAGCATCCGACATAATCGTCCATCACCGATCCAATGCCTACGAGTCTTTTCCTACTAGTCCTTGCTACGTTACTTTGTCGCTACTGCTGTCACTGCTGCTACTGTTACTCTGTTGCTACTGCTGTTACTTTGCTACTACTCCTGTCACTTTGCTGCTACTGGTTACTGTTGCTACTACTGCTATCATACTACCTTTCTACTGATACTTTGCTGCAGATACTAAATCTTTCAGGTGTGGTTGAATTGACAACTCAACTGCTAATACTTGAGAATATTCTTTGGCTTCCCCTTGAGTCGAATCAATAAATTTGGGTTGAGTACTCTACCATCGAAAACTGTTGCGATCCCCTATACATGTGGGTTATCAGCCATGATTTCAGATTTGAACCTATTATGTTGTCGCCAATATATGTGTGTTCTTGATCCTATCTTGCAAGTTGTAGTCACCTACTATGTGTTACGACCCGGCAACCCCGGAGTGACAATAGCCGGAACCACTCCCGGAGATGACCATAGTATGAGGAGTTCATGTATTCACCAAGTGTTAATGCATTGCTCCGGTTCTTTATTAAAAGGAGAACCTTAATATCCCGTAGTTTCCATTAGGAGCCCGCTGCCACGGGAGGGATGGACAATAGATGTCATGCAAGTTCTTTTCCCTAAGCACGTATGACTACATACGGAATACATACGTACATTACATTGACGAACTGGAGGTAGTTACATATCTCTCCGTGTTATAACTGTTGCATGATGAATATCACCCGGTATAATCATCCATCACTGATCCAATGCCTACGAGTTTTCCCTACTAGTCCTTGCTACTGTTACTTTGCCGCTACTGCTGTTACTCTGCTGCTACTGCTGTCACTATTGGTACTGGTTACCGTTGCGACTGTTGCTATCACACTACCTTGCTACTGATACTTTGCTGCAGATACTAAATCTTTCAGGTGTGGTTGAATTGACAACTCAACTGCTAATACTTGAGAATAGTCTTTGGCTTCCCCTTGTGTCGAACCAATAAATTTGGGTTGAATACTCTAACCTCGAAAACTGTCGCGATCCCCTATACTTGTGCATTATCAGTCTCATACCCCTCAACAAGGGCACGAGCATGAAATCCCAATTTCATATCTTGGAACATCTCACATGTTCCGTGATGTTCAAACGTCTTTGGTGCCTCAATTCTAAGCTGTTTAAGCATTACACACTGAACTATCACGTAGTCATCAAAAACGTGTATGTGAGATGATGGCAACATCCACAGACGACGCTCGAGGTTCAGCACACCGAGCGTTGCATTAAGGACATAAGCCTTCTGTGCAGCAATGAGGACAATCCTCTCTTTCGGACCCAGTCCGCATAATTTGCTACTATCATCTTTCAAATAAATTTTCTCTAGAACATATCAAAACAATAGAGCTACAATGCAAGCTACAACATTGTTTGCAAAGACCTTTTGACTATGTTCATGATAATTTAGTTTAGCTAATCATATTACTAATAACTCCCACTCAAATAGACATCCCTCTAGTCATTCGAGTGGCGCATGATCCAAATCCACTAACTCAAGTCCGATCATCACGTGAGTTGAGTATAGTTTCAGTGGTGAACATCTCCATGTTGATCATATCGACTATATGATTCATGCTCGACCTTTCGGTCTCTTGTGTTCCGAGGCCATGTCTATACATGCTAGGCTTGTCAAGTTTAACCTGAGTGTTCCGCGTGTGCAACTGTTTTGCACCCGTTGTATGTGAACGTTGAGTCTATCACACTCGATCATTACGTGGTGTCTCGAAACGATGAAGTGTCGCAACGGTGCACAGTTGGGGAGAACACAATTTTATCTTGAAATTTTAGTGAGGGATCACCTTATAATGCTATCGTCGTTCTAAGCAAAATAAGGTGAATAAAAGGATTAACATCACATGCAAATCATAAGTGACATGATATGGCCATGATCTTGTGCTTCTTGATCTCCATCACCAAAGCAGCGACATGATCGTCATCGTCACCGGCGCCACACCATGATCTCCATCATCATGATCTCCATCATTGTGCCGCCATCGAGGTTGTCGTGCTATCTATGCTATTACTACTAAAGCTACTACCTAGCAATATAGTAAACGCATCTGCAAGCACGAACGTTAGTTTAAAGACAACCCTATGGCTCCTACCTGTTGTCGTAGCATCGACATGCAAGTCGATATTTAACTCTTACAACATGATCATCACATACGTCCAATATATCATATCATGTCTTTGGCCATATCACATCACATGCATACCCTGCAAAACAAGTTAGACGTCCTCTAATTTGTTGTTGGACGTTTTACGTGGCTGCTATGGGTATCTAGTACGATCGCATCTTACTTACGCAAAGCCACAACAGTGATATGCAAATTGCTATTTAACCTTCTCCAAGGACCGCCTCTGTCAAATCCGATTCAACTTAAGTTGAAGAAACAGGCACCCGCTAGTCATCTTTATGCAACAAGTTGCATGTCAGTCAATGAAATCGGTCTCTCGTAAGCGTACGAGTAAAGTTGGTCTGGGCCGCTTCAATCCAACAATACCGCCAAATCAAGAAAAGACTAAGGAGGGCAGCAAATTGAACATCAACGCCCACAAACTCTTTTGTGTTCTACTCGAGATATCATCTACGCATGAACCTAGCTCATGATGCCACTGTTGGGGAACGTTGCATGGGAAACAAAAAATTTCCTACGCGCACGAAGACCTATCATGGTGATGATCATCTACGAGAGAGAGATTGAATCCACATACCCTTGTAGATTGCTAGGCGGAAGCGTTAATAAACGCGGTTGATGTAGCGGTACGTCTTCACGATCCGTCCCACGAACCGTCCCGCGAACCATCTCATGATCCGTCCCACGATCCGTCCCGATCAAGCTCCGAACGGACGGCACCTCCGCGTTCCGCACATGTACAACCCGATGACAATCTCCACCTTCTTATCCAGCAAGAGGGGGTGCAGAGGTAGATGCGTTCTCCAGCACGACGGCGTGGTGGTGGTGGTGGTGGTGCTATTCCAGCAGGGCTTCGCCTAAGCACCGCCGAAAGTAGAGGAGAAACAGATCAAGAGAGAGATGGCGGCACGTGGCTGTTTTCTGTTGTGTCTAAAACCCTCAAAACCCTTAGTATATATAGGAGGAGAGGAGGGAGAGGGCTGCGCCCTAGGGCTGCCTTCTCTTCCATTGCGCAAGGGAGAGACGAGGAGTCCTACTCCAATCCTATTTGGAGTAGGATTCCTCCTTCCCACTTGGAAACTCTTTTCACCTTGTGTTTTTTCTTTCTCAAACCTTATGGGCCTGAGTGGGAACTTATACCAGCCCTCTAGGGGCTGGTTTATCTCTTCCCATAGCCCATGAGGCCCCTTGGGACGTGACACCCCTCCCCGAACTCCCGGTACACTATTGATGAGTGAGAAACTTTTCCGGTGACCAAAACATGACTTACTATATATCAATCTTTACCTCCGGACCATTCCGTAGCTCTTTGTGACGCCCGGGATCTCATCCGGCACTCCGAACAACCTTCGGTCACCTACACCTATAACTCAACTATACCGAAACGTCACCGAACCTTAAGTGTGCAGATCCTGCGGGTTCGAGAACTATGCAGACATGACCTGAGACACTCTCTGGTCAATAACCAATAGCAGGACCTGGATGTCCATATTGGCTCGCACATATTATACGAAGATCTCTATCGGTTGAACCTCTATGTCAATGATTGAGTTAATCCCGTATGATGTTCCCTTTGTCCTTCGGTATGTTACTTGCCCGAGATTCAATCGTCGGTATCTCCATACCTAGTCCAATCTCGTTACCGGCAAGTCTCTTTACTCGTTTTGTAATACAAGATCCCTTGACTAACTCCTTAGTCACATTGCTTGCAAGGCTTCTTGTCATGTTGTATTACCGAGTGGGCCCCGAGATACCTCTCCGTCACAAGGAGTGACAAATCCCAGTCTTGATCAATGCCAACCCAACAGACACCTTTGGAGATACCTATAGAGCACCTTTATAGTCACCCAGTTACGTTGTGATGTTTGATACACACAAGGTATTCCTCCAATGTCCGGGAGTTGCATGATCTCATGGTCATAGGAACAGATACATTGACATGCAGAAAAACAATAGCAATAAACTGACACAATCATATGCTATGTTTTATAGTTTGGGTCTTGTCCATCACATCATTCTCCCAATGATGTGATCCAATTATCAAGTGACAACACTTGTCTATGGTCAGGAAACCTTGACCATCTTTGATCAACGAGCTAGTCAACTAGAGGCTCACCAGGGACATTGTGTTGTCTATGTATCCACACATGTATTTGAGTTTCTAATCAATACAATTCTAGCATGGATAATAAACGATTATCATGAACAAGGAAATATAATAATAACCAATTTATTATTGCCTCTAGGGCATATTTCCAACATCCTTTCCCCTGCCCCGACGCCATAACCAGCCGAGGAGTTGGTTCCGCTCGACCTCATCACCCTGCCCTCGTCTCCCACCCCTCGTATCCCCTCGTCACCTCTCCCTGTACCGAAGGCCTCCCCCTCGTCGCTCCGTCTCCTCGCCACCTCCCGTTACCCCTCGAGCGCCTGCCCCCCGGAGACCCCGTCGATCGAGCCCCCCACTGCGAGCTACCTCACCCCATGCACCAACCAGAGTCCCTTCTCCTCCCTGGCGCCTTGTCCCTCCGCCTCATGCCCAGCCCCTCATGGCTCCATCCCTGTCGCCCCCACAACACCGCGCCGGAGCCTCCCCTCCCTCCGTCACCGTAAGAGGGCCCCTTCTCCGTCGAAGCTTCCTGGTGCCGGCCCGTGCCTCCCATGATCGAACGTTCCCTAGCGCCAGCCCCCTCGTCAGATCCCCATCGAGCTCCTCCTCGGCCCTCGCCGGATCCACCTCGCCGCTCCGCCCTGACTGCGCGTACCACCTCAACCGCCGGTCCACCCCGACCGCTCCCACGTCGTCGGTCGCCGCACCTATGAGCACCACCCCTCACTCCCCTCATTTATCGCCCCGGCAATGGCCACGGCTCGGCCCCATGCTCCTCTTCCCCCTTTTTTGTCAGAATGACTGAGGGGGCCGAGGAATCCCCCCTAAAAAATTGTTAAAAAGAAAAGATGGAATTTAAAATATTATTATAAAAATAGGATTTTAAATAAATATATTTATGTTTTAAATAAATGAAAGTAATAATAATAAAATAGATAAATAAATAATTACTTATGCTAATTAAATTAATTAGTTAGTTAATTAAATAGATAATTAAGGATTAATTAGACTGGCTAATTATATGTTAATTAGATAATTGAATTATCCTATTAGAGTATGACATGTGGGCCCCGCATTAAATTAAATTAATTAATTAATAATTAACCTAATTAAAAATTGTGTCTATGACACATGGGATCCACTGGTCAGTTTGACCACTCAACTGATGATGTGAGCATGACATCATGCTGATGTCATAATAGCATTTAATTGAATTAATTAAATCTGTTTTTAATTCCTAAATATTAATAAAACTTTGAAAATTAATATAAAATAAACCCTAGCTCAGATGAAAATATTTTCAACATGAAAGTTGATCAGCACAACGAGCGAACCCGGATACGTTGTCGATTCGTTTGTCACGCGCCCCTAGCATAGCAAACGTGGAACTTTTCCATCGTTTTCCGTTTTACCGGTAGTAGCCACACACTCGGGAAATATCATGTGATATTTTTCCGACCCGTCTATGACTTATGTTACTGCGTTAGGTCACCCCCCTAGCTCAGTGTATTACCTTGTCATGCTTTGTAATGCATTTGATTGCTCTCTTATTTATTTAGTTCCCCCTCCGTTACTTCCTTTCCAGTAGACCCTGAGACCAATGATGATCCGGTGATCGACTACTTCCCGGTCGAGGATCCGTTTTGTCTGCAAAACAACCAGGCAAGAAAACCCCCTTAATCATCCCTATATCGCCTATGTCTTTCTTCCTCCTTCTTGCATTAGAATTTTGCTACTATTGTAGTGAGCTCCTATATCTGATGCATAGCCTATTTTTGATGAACTACTACTTTCAGTACTGCAACTTAAAACTTCTTAGTATAGGTGGAGTAGTCATCCCCTCTGACCCCTTAGTCCAGTTGCCCCGCTTTGTCATCAAATCACAATCCCTGATCCCTGATCGACGAGCCAAGATACGACACACAACTTACACCCCCTTAGTTGTGCGGCGCTACAGAGCTACTATCGGGTAACGAGGGTGACACCTCGCGAAGTACTCATGATCATACCTCAGCAGTATAGCTAGTCGGTCGTGATTATCGAGGGTGATTCCTCCTTCACCACTCCCAACGACGACTCTGTCGTGCAACCCCTCAAGTGTGGACCCCTCGAGGTTGATTCCTCTAATTCCACCTTGATGGTTACATTGTTCTGGATCCAACAAGTGTGATGCCTCAGATTCCCCCTGATGTTACAACCACACAGTTATTTGACCATGCTACTGATATCTTTGATGAATAGATGTTAGGCGAGTGGATTCCCGCGTGGATGTGTCGATGACTTAATTAAAATGATAATGGATTTGGGTATTTGATCTGGGTTGGTCGGAAGGCCTCATTACGCAATAACCATCTAAGTGGGAAGAATTATGGGTACTCGACGTCGTGGTATCAGGCGAAGCTTTTCAGACGTCAACAATGGAGCGGCGCGCGCCCGAGTGGTCCCGAGATGTATCGCGCTTGTAATAAGCGTTGCTAGGACTGACATCGGCCGCCTTTGTAGCGTGCAAGAGCGCAGAGGGAAAGTGGGCCCACGACCCCTTTGTGCTTAGGAGTTAGACCGGCGGGCTGGCCTCTGTGTTGAGCTTAGGTGGGGCTGCCACGTGTCGATATTTCGAAGCCGGGCATGACCCAGAAAAGTGTGTCCCGCTAGAGTGTCATCGGGCGAGACGGGGAATATGTTGTGCATCCCTACAGGGAAGAACTTATCTATTCGAATAGCCGTGTCCACGGTTACATGAAGACTTGGAGTTGTGCCCCGATCTTATACAACCACAACTGTTACTTAATTGGAATTAGTTGCCCCGGGGAATGCTTCCTCGCAGGGAGTCGAGGGAGGATCTCTGGGCGTGATCCCATATTTATATTGCTGCAACAATATGACTATTATTTGTGTTACCTGTTCTACTCTCGTCTATTGCTGCAAGACCCTGAAGATGCTAGTCTTTGATAGGACTAGGCCTTCTCTCTCTATTCTCGCACTGCTACAGTGAGTCCACATATAACCCCCTTCTTTGATACTGATGCATACTAAGCTTAGTTCTGATGTAAGTCTTGCGAGTACTTTGGATGAGCACTCACCGTTGCGTTGCTCCCCCTTTGTCCCCTTGATCCGCTGCTGCGACCAGATGATGGAGCCCAGGAGATGGAGTTTCCTGCCGACGCCTGCCACCCCGATGGTGACTTTTTTGTGGATGCCGCTGAAAACTAGGAGTAGTTTAGGAGGTTCCCAGGCGGGAGGCCTCACCTCGTTCGATCGTGTTTCTTTTGTGCTAGCCTTCTCTAAGGCACCTCATCATTAATTTTTGTACTCAGATATTGTTGCTTCCTCTGACTCGTGTGTTTTTCGAGCTTTCGTATTCTAGCCCTCGAGGCCCCTGGCTTGTAATATGAAGCTTGTATGTTTTATTTATGTCTTGAGTTGTGTTGTGATATCTTCCCGTGAGTCCTTGAGTTTGATCATACGCATTTGCGTGTATGATTAGCATACGATTAAATTGAGGGCTTCACAAGTTGGTATTAGAGGCAACTGCGTTTAGGTGGCCCTCTTTCCAACTCCTTGGACGAAGTTGAGTCTAGTACTTGAAAAACTTACTAACTTTGATACTTTGGCTTACGGGCCCACGTCTCAATCGGGTGGTATTAGTATCTTTTACTCCTTTCCTATACTCTAGGCTCTACTCTCTTTTCTATTTCGGGTTAAAGATTTTACTAACTCTAACTCTAGGTTCTCGTAACTAATTCCTCCTGAAGAGCCCCTCATCCCAGATGATGACCTGACTTATTAGAAGACTCCGAAGATACTCTCTGATGTTCTCTCGAGGACTTGTGCTTATCGCTCGTGTGATTTCCCTCACTCCGTTAACCCCTATGGATGACGACATACAAATGTCGTTCATACTTTCTTTTCCAATTGCTCTTGTTTTACGAGATGCAATGAATTATCTTATCGGGGATTCGTCCGTCATCAATTGTCATGGGTTTCGAAAGTCCTTCGAATTACTATTCGATCTTTTGGAATCCCCAGTAGCTTATTGCTTTTGACCTTTCTCACCTGCTTGTGTTATGGTTAAATCCATATGTCTAGCAACATTCATTATAAATCCTTTGTGATTTTCCTATGATCTTATTGATTCTACCTTTGTGTGAATGCACACAATCATCTGTTCATACTCACAAATTATTTTCTGGCTTAGACGTCCTTCCAGACAGAGCTGGTTCTCGACAAATCAACCTTGATTGATTGTCCATCTAAGTCCATTCAACTTGCTTGTATTTGATCGGAGCCTCTGAATCTGATACACCAATCTGGAAATCATAAATTCCTTTGGTATTTACGTATCAGTATTTTTCAGATGTTCTATTAACCCGATGCATTGCATCCTATTCCTCTTTCATTGAGTACCGATACTCACATCAGGTCCCTTATGGACTGCCAGACCCATTGCTGGGTTATTATCCGATGGCATCCTTTACATTAAAAAAAATTCTCGTGATATTGTTCCCCTGATATATAATGCCTTGGTAAATTGTGTCTTCTCCATGTGATGAATTGCATCCTATGCTTTTTTCGACATACTCTGTTGTCAAGCATGTGTTGATTACTCTTGAAGTTTGTGGTATATGTTCCTAAGATGCCCCGATGAGTTGAACCTATGCCTTCCTAAATCAATATGACCAGAAGATTTTTCACGAGTCTTGCTCTTCTGGTGTTTTGCCGGATATTCTTTCAAGGCTACAACCTCATCAAAGGCGAGGAATAAATGGCAGGTGATGCATTGATAAAGTGGAAGTCGACCTTGAACTTTCTGTTCATGCCCATGGAAACAACGTTGATCCTACCATAGAAACTTCTCGTATCAATAATCATTCATTCTGTGATTTAATCCGGTATCTGTGCTCTTGTCCTTTGCAATCGCGGTTCCGACCATGTTGTCCTACCTCGATTTCGTTCTTAGACGAGTTAAAGTACTTTTCTTCTTTAGACCAATACATCGGTCCTAGCCTTGATGTTGATCGACCTTCGAGTAATATCCCTTGTAGCTCGAGGATATCATGGAGCTACATAACTTCTTGTGAGCTCCTCCTCAACTATGATAATTCCATTAATTTCAGTTTCTTCATGTTTTGAGTTGTTGAACACGCAAGGACACCGATCACTGAATCGAGTACGCATTGTGATTCGACAACTCTTAGCAATCTTCTTTGCTTACAAGTTTGTACTCGCTCATGTCTTTCCAGGATATTAGGCTACACCATCTTCGTTATACTAGAGCTTGACCATGCTATCTATGTCCTCCATCCCTGGAGCACATTTCCGACTATGCGTTAAGCTTACATCGGGCTTTCAATATCATGTTGGTTGTCTTGAAAGGCAATCTCGATTCGGAATTAGCGGTCTTATCTATGATTCCGACAACCTTTCGCTGCATCATTCCCTTCTTGATGTCGTCGATGAACGATTACGACTTCATGAAACTACTCGACAAATGTGTCGTGATCAATCATCAGCATTCTGAGCTCCTTCCAGGGCATCGATCGAATGCATGATGAGAAATACCATCCTTGCCCCTCGATGATTTTTATTATCATCGACATCCTTGTTGCCTTCACTTCGACACAAACTTGATCATGTTTTGTGTTGTCCTTTAAGTTCCTTGCTCTTCAGCTTATGTTATCTTACACCTTCTAGTATTACCATCTTTATGTTAAGAATGTTGTGAGCATCATTGCACCTCTTAAAGAATTCTTGATATAGGTGATATTTCTCGCCATGGCCATTCATTTCTTGGTCCCGTGTTGTTTCAAACCAGAATACCAACAAGTGAACTTTGATGTGTGATCCCAATGCTTTTGGCAGCCCTATTGCCTCGAGGTTAACAACTGATTGTTTCATTCTTGGTGTGTTGGCTGTTGACTAACTATTTTTAGCATTCGTCGTGCTACTCAACTGTATTTCCGAGTGCACCCTTCGACCAATGTTTAATTGTTGTTGTTCCCTTGAGCATACGACATTTTACCATTTGACTTGACAAATGCTATCTCCTTGATCTTGTAATTTTTGGAAATTCATCCCTATCAATATTTTGAGGGATTGTTGTTGAGCCCATTAGCCACACTCTCAACTTCTCCATGTTCCGCTATGAAGCTCTTGAAAGCATTATCCTCGTGCCTAGCTCATGAAGAATGTGCTTGATAGCAGAAATGCTTTCCCAAAGTTTATTTGCATTCTTGCCATCGTGAATATGTGAAAGTTTTGTTTTGCTTCCTCTAGGATCTTCCCAAGTCATTCACTCATGTGCGAAGTGTTATATGTTTTGAAGATTTGCTATCTTCACTCCATATAAATTCTCTTAGCACCCCAAGCCACTGACTGATTCGATCAAGCGAAAAGAAGTTCCTTCATAAGAGCTAATCCAGACTTACACATGAAAATGTGTTATCCTCGACGATGGTTTTCAAATGAGAACTCTGTTGCATTTTGACGTAAGAATTCTATGTGTGAACGAATGTATTGACGTTGTGTTCATATGTCTTACAGTCGAACTCATGATTCAAGAATTGCCTGTGTTGCTCATATCATGAGAATCTTGCATCTTCATTTTCTTCTCACGCATCTTGAGCCTGAGGTGTCCTGACACCAATCAGATCTGAATCTCGGGCAGATATGATGGTTGGAACATTTTTCAATAGTTATAACTTTGGTCTTATGTAACCCGGTACGGTGATGTCTTGTCTAGCACACCGGGCCGAAGGACCAATTGTTGTAAATTCTTCCATGCAGAAACTATATGACTTATTTTACAAGTTAATTTTGGTGAATCCTTTATGTACCCAAGTCCGGCCTTTACCTGGTGACCATGTCGACGCTACCCTGCAGCACGGATGTGGTACTTCAAATTTCAACTGGAACATTGGAAGCGCAATGCTAAATCGTTCTTGATCGATGCTACTTCTTGAGCTTGCGTTGGTTTTTCCCTTGAAGAGGAAATGGTGATGCAGCAAAGTAGAGATAAGTATTTCCCTCAGTTTGAGAACCAAGGTATCAATCCAGTAGAAGTATCAAGATGAGGCACCAATGAACCTACGAAAAACAAACAAACTTGCACCCAACGCGATAAAGGGGTTGTCAATCCCTTCATGATTACTTGCAAGGTGAGATCCGACAGAGATGAAAGGTAAATAAGTAAAAGTGCAGCAAGGTATTTTTGATATTTTTATATGTAGAGCTGAATATATAATGTGTAAAATAGACCCAGGGGCCATAGTGTTCACTAGAGGATTCTCTCATGATAGCAAGTATTATGGTGGGTGAACGAATTACTGCCGAGAAATTGATAGAATCGCACAAAGTCATGACGATATCTAAGGCAATTATCATACATATAGGCATCACGACCGAGACAAGTAGACCGATACTGTCTGCATCCACTACTATTACTCCACACATCGACCACTATCCAACTTGCATCTAGTGTATTAAGGTCATAACAAATAGAGTAACGCCTTAAGCAAGATGACATGATGTAGAGGGATAAATTCATGCAATATGATATAACCCCCATCTTTTTACCCTTGATGGCAACAACATGATGCGTGCCTTGCTACCCCTTCTGTCACTAGGTGAGGACACTGCACGGTATGAACCCAAAACCAAGCACTTCTCCCATTGCAAGAATTATGGATCAAGTTGGCCAAACGAAACCCATAACTCGAAGAGAATTACAAGGATATGAAATCATGCATATAAGAAATCAGAGGAGACTCAAATAATATTCAGAGATAATCTGATCATAAATCCACAATTCATCGGATCTCGACAAACACACCACAAAAGAAAGTTACATCCGATAGATCTCCATGAAGATCATGGAGAACTTTGTATTGAAGATCCAAGAGAGAGAAGAAGCCATCTAGCTACTAGCAATGGATCCGTATGTCTGTGGTGAACTACTCATGCATCATCGGAGAGGTGATGGTGTTGATGAAGAAGCCCTCCGTGTCCGAGGCCCCCTCCGGCAGGGCACCAGAACGGTCCCCAGATGGGATCTCGCGGAGACAGAAGCTTGCGGCGGCGGAAAAGTATTTTCGTGGCTCTCTCTGTTTGTTTCGGGATTTTGGGAATTTATAGGCGAAAAGTTAGGGCAAAGGAGGCAAGGGGGGCCCACGAGCCTGCTAGGCGCCTCCCCCTATGGCGCGCCTAGGGGGCTCGTGACCTCCCATGAGACCTCCTGCCTTGGTTCTCAAGTCTTCTGGGTATGTTCTGTTATGGAAAAATCATAGCGCAGGTTTTATTCTGGTTGGACTTCGTTTAATATTCTTTTCTAAAAAAGGTCAAAAATACGTAAAAACAGAAACTGGCACTAGGCACTGAGTTAATAGGTTAGTCCCAAAAAAGATATAAAATGGCAAATAAATGCATATAAGACATCCCAAGTTGATAATATAATAGCGTGGAACAATAAAAAATTATAGATACCTTGGAGACGTATCAAGCATCCCCAAGCTTAACTCCTGCTCGTCCTTGAGTAGGGAAGTGATAAAGACCGAATTTTTGATGTGTAATGCTACCTAACATATTTGTTCTTCGTAACTTCTTTATTGTGGCATGAATGTTCAGATCCATAAGATTCAAAACAATAGTTTAATATTGACATGAAAACAATAATACTTCAAGCATACTAGCAAAGTAATCATGAACTTTTGAAATAACAAGGCCAAAGAAAGTTATCCCTACATAATCATATAGTCTGGCTATGCTCCATCATCCCCACACAAATAATTTAAATCATGCACAACCCCGGTATTGGCCAAGTAATTGTTTTCACACTCTTACTTTCTCAAACTTTTTCAACTCTCACGCAATACATGAGCGTGAGCCATGGATATAGCACTGTAGGTGGAATAGAGTGTGGTGGAGGTTGTGAGGCAAAAAGGAGGAGATGGTCACATCGACTCGGTGTATCAATGTGCTATGGAGAAGACCATCAATAGATATCAATGTAAATGGGCAGGGATTGCCATGCAACGGATGCACTAGAGCTATAAGTGTATGAAAGCTCAAAAAGAAAACTAGTGGGTGTACACCCAACTTGTTTGCTCACGAAGACCTAGGGTAATTTTGAGGAAGCCCATCATTGGAATATACAAGCCAAGTTATATAATGAAAATTCCCACTAGTATATGAAAGTGAAAAAACAAGAGACTCTCTATCATGAAGAATATGGTGCTATTTTGAAGCACAAGTGTGGAAAAAGATAGTAGGGTTGTCCCTTCTCTCTTTTTCTCTCATCATTTTTTTGGTTGGGCTCTTTGGCCTCTTTTTTTCATTTCATTTTTTTGTGGGCATCTTTGGCCTCTTTTTTTAATTTCCTCACATGGGACAGTGCTCTAATAATGATGATCATCACACTTTTATTTACTTACAACTCGATACTTAGAACAATAAAGACTCTATATGAAATGCCTCCGGCAGTGTACCGGGATGTGCAACGATCAGGCTTAGCGTATGACGTTGAAACATCTCACTAGCTATCTTACGATCATGCAATGGCAAAATGAAAATGACGGCACATGTCATGAGACGGAACGGTGGAAGTTGCATGGCAATATATCTCGGAATGGCTATGAAAATGCCATAACAGGTAGGTATGGTGGCTGTTTTGAGGAAAGTATATGGTGGGTTTGTGCAACGGCGAAAGTTGCGCGACACTAGAGAGGCTAGCAATGGTGGAAGGTGAGAATGCATATATACCATGTACTCACATTAGTCATGAAGAACTCATATACTTATTGCGAAAGTTTTATTAGTAATCAAAACAAAGTGCTAAACGCATACTCCTAGGGGAAGGGTTGGTACGTGTTAACCATCGCGCAATCCCGACCGCCACACAAAGGATGACAATCAATAAATCAATTATGCTCCGACTTCCTAACATAGCGGTTCACCATACGTGCATGCTACATAAATCACTAACCTCAACACAAGTATCTCTAGATTCACAACACCCTACTAACATAACTCTAATATTATCAAATCCATATCTCAAAACTAATTGTGAGGAATCAAACTTCTCTTACCAATCAATGCACTTGAATATGAAAGTTTTTATTATATCCTCTTTGGATGCCTATCATATTTAGGAGTAATTTCATAGCACACGCCAATTACCAAGTTACTTAGAGAGAGAGAGAGCACTCTCAAAATGATATAAGTGAAGATCGAGAGTTTTTATTTCTACAAAATATGACACCGCTGTGCTCTAAAAAGATTTAAGTGAAGCACTAGAGCAAAATTACCTAGCTCAAAAGATATAAGTGAAGCTCAATGAGTATTCTAACAAATTCACGATGAGTGCATGTCCCTCTCAAAAAGGTGTGCATCAATGATGATTGTGACAAAAACAAAAAGCAAAGACTCCTATAATACACGACGCTCCAAGCAAAACACATATCATGTGGTGAATAAAAATATTGGTCCAAGTAACGTTATCGACGGATTGAAGACAAAAGAGGGGATGCCTTCCCGGGGCATCCCCAAGCTTAGGCTCTTTCCACTCTATATTCCATTGTCCATAAGAACATCACCCAAAACTTGAAAACTTCACAACACAAAACTTAAATAGAAACTCGTGATATCATTAGCATAAGAAAACAAACCACCAACTTTTAGGTACTATAGTAAACTTGATTTCCATTTAGATTGATGTTATATTACTGTATTCTCACTTCTCCATGGCTCATACCCCCCGATACTAACCATAGTTTCATCAAAATAAGTAATGAACACAACAAAAACAGAATCTGTCAAAAACAGACCAGTCTGTAGCAATATGTATATTTCGTATACCTATGCTATCCCAAAAATTCTGAAACATTATGAAAATTAGGGAAATTTGCATATCAATCAGCAGGAAAAAGAATCAACTCAGAATCTCTTTCTGGATAGGAATTAAAAATAATTTCGTGAGCACAAAGTTTCTGTCTTTTTCAGCATGATTAAACAACTATCACAAAAACTAATCATAAAGGTTCTACTTGGCACAAACACTAATTAAAACATAAAAAACACAATCATAACAGAATCATGATGGTGTGGACTCAACAAAACTGAAAGTGAAAAGCAAAAATAAATTTATTCATTGGGTTGCCTCCCAACAAGCGCTATCGTTTTACGCCCTTTTAGCTAGGTATTAATAATTCAATGATGCTCACACAAAAGACAAGAATTGAAGCACAACAAGAGCATCATAAAGCGTGTGAAAATCAAATCTAAGTCTAACATACTTCCTATGCATAGGAATTTTGTGAGCAAACAATTTATGGGAACAAGAATTAACTAGCATAGGAAGGCAAAACAAGCATAACTTCAAAACGTTGAACACATAGAGAGGAAGCTTGATATTATTGCAATATGTAAAGGCATATGTTCCTCTCTCATAGTAATTTTCAGTAAAATCATGAAGGAATCTTACAATATAACTTTCGCACAAAGCATTCTTTTCATGATCAATTATAGCATAAGGGTCATCACCAAAACTTGGGAAACAAAAAATATCATCTTCAACAAGCATAGCATTCCCAAGCTTGTGGTTTTGCATATCATTAGCATCATAGATATTCAGAGAATTCATACTAACAACATGGAAATCATGTTTTTAATTCAAGAAGATATCATGAACCACTTTATAATTTTCTTCTTTCAACACTTCATCAAAAATTTTAGATTCATGATTTTCAAACAAAACTCCATAGAGATAGTCAAGTGCAATCAACTCACTAGCAACTTGTTCATTATAATTTGGTATTTTGAAATGATTAGCAAGTGGATGATGATGCATATCAATAGATTTTTAGCATGCGAAGATGCAAGCAAATAGAAGGCACATCGCAACACAAGCAAACATAGCAACAAAAAGGCGAATGGAAGAAGAGCGAATAAAAAGGAAAATCTTTTTGGTATTATCGGAAAATCGTTTGAGAGGCAAATGGAAAATAATGTAAATGCAAGTGATGAGTTTGCGATAGGTACTTGGTAGATATGGTTCACTTGAATACTCCCCGGCAACGGTGCCAGAAATTCTTCTTGCTACTTCTTGAGCTTGCGTTGGTTTTCCCTTGAAGAGGAAAGGGTGATGCAGCAAAGTAGAGATAAGAATTTCCCTCAGTTTGAGAACCAAGGTATCAATCCAGTAGGAGTATCAAGATGAGGCACCAATGAACCTGCGCAAAAACAAACAAACTTGCACCCAACGCGATAAAGGGGTTGTCAATCCCTTCACGATTACTTGCAAGGTGAGATCTAACAGAGATCAAAGGTAAATAAGTAAAAGTGTAGCAAGGTATTTTTGGTGTTTTTGTATGTAGAGCTGAATATATGATGTGTAAAATAGACCCGGGGGCCATAGTGTTCACTAGAGGCTTCTCTCATGATAGAAAGTATTATGGTGGGTGAACGAATTACTGTCGAGCAATTGATAGAATCGCGCAAACTCATGATGATATCTAAGGCAATGATCATACATATAGGCATCACGTCCGAGACAAGTAGACCATTACTATCTGCATCTACTACTATTACTCCACAAATCGGCCGCTATCCAGCATGCATCTAGTGTATTAAGTTCATAACAAACAGAGTAACGCCTTAAGCAAGATGACATTATGTAGAGGGATAAATTCATGCAATATGATATAACCCCCATCTTTTTACCCTTGATGGCAACAACATGATGCGTGCCTCGCTACCCCTTCTGTCACTAGGCGAGGACACCGCACTGTATGAACCCAAAACCAAGCACTTCTCCCATTGCAAGAATTATAGATCAAGTTGGCAAACGAAACCCATAACTCGAAGAGAATTACAAGGATAAGAAATCATGCATTTAAGAAATCAGAGGAGACTCAAATAATATTCATAGATAATCTGATCATAAATCCACAATTCACCAGATCTCGACAAACACACCACAAAAGAAAGTTATATCGGATAGATCTCCACAAAGATCATGGAGAACTTTGTATTGAAGATCCAAGAGAGAGAAGAAGCCATCTAGATACTAGCTATGGACCCGTAGGTCTGTGGTGAACTACTCACGCATCATCGGAGAGGCAATGGTGTTGATGAAGAAGCCCTCCGTGTCCGAATCCCCCTCCGGCAGGACACCAGAATGGTCACCAAATGGGATCTCGCACAGACAGAAGCTTGCGGCGGCGGAAAAGTATTTTCGTGGCTCTCTCTGTTTGTTTCGGGTTTTTTGGGAATTTATAGGCGAAAGAGGTAGGGCAAAGGAGGAAAGGGGGGCCCCCCTAGGACGCGCCTAGGGGGCTCGTGACCTCCCACGAGACCTCCTGGCTTGGTTCTCAAGTCTTCTGGGTATCTTCTGTTATGGAAAAAATCATCCCGCAGGTTTTATTCCGTTTGGACTCCATTTAATATTATTTTCTGAAAAGGTCAAAAACACGGAAATAACAGAAACTGGCACTAGGCACTGAGTTGATAGGTTAGTCCCAAAAATGATATAAAATGGCATATAAATGCATATAAGACATCCCAAGTTGGTAATATAATATCATGGAACAATCAAAAATTATATATACGTTGGAGACGTATCAATCGATTATCCAACCCATATGGTATCGGTAAACATCATGATTCTTCTTCCTCTTTGTATAAATGGTTATGTATTTGATGACCTATCATGTATACCATACCCTATTTTTCCTCGGAAATCGTATACCTTAATACTTGTGTGTGTGAACACATTTTCCTTCCCATTGGTCTGTTTGACCTTTCTTGTGGCATAACTTATCTAAGCAGCTTTGATTCCCTACTTAGGTAAAAACCTCGGTATATAACTCTGTTAGTAAGACCCTGTTACTATTGTGGAAAACATTCCGGTAGCCGCCGGTGGTCGAGAGCCTTGCCTATTGGTCCGCCTAGTTTCAACGAGCAGGAAAAATGGTTCTATTCGTCCCCCGCCCTTGGTACCGATGTTCTTACCATCATAACTGACAGGTTATCCTCTGACATGTCTTGCTACCAATACCGTACAATATGCCACCCCTCTACCTACTCCTGACCCACATGGTTGACCCATAACCCAAAGATCCACAGGATTGAAACCTGACTCTCCTGTATATCTTTGACTCCAAGGTATCCTTTACAGTTGGCTTCGTATGGAATTCCAGAGCCACCGTTCAATGGACCGATCACTTTTCGGTCTAGATGTTATCCAACATGCAGAGGATGAAGTCCATAGTATCCATGAGAATCTGACGGTTGCTCAGTCTCGTCAGAAGATTCAGTATGACCGTCATCATCAAGATATGGCCTATAAACCTGGCGAAAAGGCTTATGTTCGTGTCACACCAATGAGAGGTGCACACCGTTTTGGGATCAAGGGCAAGTTAGCTCCTCACTATATTGGTCCTTCCACTGTTCTCGAAAGGCGCGGAAAAGTAGCTTATCAAGTGAAACTATGGGCGAACCTTTCTCAGGTTCACGATGACTTCCAAGTGTCTTAGCTCCGTCGCTGCTTCAAGGATCTTATTCGAGCAGTGGATCATGAAATGCTTGATATGCAACAAGACCTCTCTTATAAAGAGCATATGGTCCGCATTCTCGACCAAGCTGAATGTCACACTCGTCGCAAAGTCACCAAGTTCATCAAGGTGCAGTGGTCAAATCATTCTGAAGATGAAGCCACTTGGGAACGCGAGGATCATCTTCGTGATGAATACCCCGAGCTCTTTCCTTCTACCTCTTCATTCTCCGGACGAGAATTCTTGGTAGTAGCTAGGGAGAGTTGTGACATCCCCGGATTAGGCTACAGTAACCCTTGTAATCAAGCTGCGGTAATCACACGCTAATGGTGTGTGATAGCCTGGCTTATTAGGGATCATAGACTACTCATATCAATTAGGAATTCCTTCTTTTCCGGGAGCCCATTCGAATAAACTCTCAGGTTAAGCGTGCTCAGCTTGGAGTAGTTCTAGGATGGGTGACCGACCGGGAAGTTAATCCCGGGTGCGCATGAGTGAGGACACGGGCCAGTCTAGATCCCGTCAGGAGTAACGACCGTCGGCGGGTGTGTGCGGGGCGTTACATGGTGCTACATCATCAAGGCTAACTGAGCCAAGTCTCCACTTGATAAAAAAACAAATACAAATTTAAATTTAAGATAAAGTACATAAATTAGTTCTTAAAATTCTAAAATAAAAATCATGATTGGGTTGACAAAGTTCCGTAAGTAATTGTCAATACAAAAGCAACATTTTACCAAGTATTTACATTCCCTAATTTATTAAAAGCAAAGGCCACAACTAGTGTATTAAATGCCTTTTTAAATTCTACAAATCCCATACTATCATAATTAATTCCTAAACTTTTTGTGACAATGCAGAAAAATGCAATGCTATTTATGATCCAGGCTCCACATTTTTGCAAATTCATCTGATGGCAGTTTATAATGTATAACAGAGTTAATAAATAAAACAAAAATAAAAAAGTAAAAGAATAAAAGAAACCCCACTACGTGGGTCGACCCAGTCAAACCGGCCCACCTTGGGCTAACCCAACCGGACCACTCCACCTAGGGGGTATAAGACCCCCAGGGAAAACCCTAAACGCTCCCCTCCCCACTCCTTTCCCCTGCCCCGCCACCAGAACCAGCCGAGGGGCTTGTTCCCCCCGACCTCGTCACCCTCCCCTCGTCTCCCACCCCTCGTCACCTCTCCCTGGACCGAAGGCCTCCCCCTCATCGCTCCCTCCCCTCGCCACCTCCTGTCACCCCCTCGAGCGCCAGCCCCCCTGAGACCCCGTCGACCAAGCCCCCCCACCGCGAGCTACCTCACCCCCCTGTGCCAACTGAGTCCCTTCTCCTCCCTGGCGCCTTGTCCCTCCGCCTCACGCCCCAGCCCCTCATGGCTCCATCCCCATCGCCCCCACAACACCACGCCAGAGCCTCCCCTCCCCCTGTCACCGTGACAGGGCCCCCTTCTCCCTCGAAGCTTCCCGGCGCCGGCCCGCGCCTCCCACGACCGAACGCTCCCTAGCGCCAGCCCCCTTGTCAGATCCCCATCGAGCTCCTCCTTGGCCCCCGTCGGATCCACCTCGCCGCTCCACCCCGACTCCGCGTGCCACCTCAACCGCCGGTGCACTCCGATCCATCCCATGTCGCTCGCCGCCGCACCTGTGAGCACCACCCCTCACTCCGCTCATTTCTCGCCCCGGCAATGGCCACGGCTCGGCCCCGTGCTCCCCTTCTGCTGTTTTGGTTAGTGGGGGATTAAGCTTCCCACTAATCCCCCTTTTTTTATGAGAATGACTAAGTGGGCCGAGGACCCGCCCCCTCCAAAAAAAATTGTTAAAAAGAAAAGATGGAATTAAAAATATTACTACAAAAAAACAGGATTTTAAATAAATATTTTTATGTTTAAATAAATGAAAATAATAATAATAAAATAAATAAATAATTAATTAGTAATTAACTAGTTAATTAAGTAAATAGATACTTAAGGATTAATTAGACTAGCTAATTATATGTTAATTAGATAATTGAATTATCCTAGTAGAGTATAACACGTGGGCCCTCATTAAATTAATTTCATTATTTAATAATTAACCTAATTAAAAATTGTGTCTATGACACATGGAACCCACTCGTGAGTTTGACCAGTCAACTACTGATGTCAGCATGAAATAATGCTGATGTCATAACAGCATTTAATTGAATTAGTTAAATCTGTTTTTATTCCTAAATATTAATAAAACTTTGAAAATTAATATAAAATAAACCGTAGCTCACATGAAAATATTGTCAACACGAAATTTGATCAGCGGAATGAGACGAACTCGGATACATTGTCGATTCGTTTGTCACACGCCCTAGCATAGCAAACGTGGAACTTTTCCATCGTTTTCCGTCTTACCGGTAGTAGCCACACACATGGGAAATATCATCTGATATTTTTCCGACCCGTCTATGACGTATGTTACTGCGTTAGGTTACCCCCCTAGCTTAGTGTATTACCTTGTCATGCTTTGTAATGTGTTTGATTGTTCTGTTATTTATTTTGTTTCCTGTCCGTTACTCCCTTTCCGGTAGACCCCGAGATCGATGATGATCTAGTGATCGACTACTTCCCGGTCGAGGATCCGTTTTGTCTGCAAAGCAACCAGGCAAGCAAACCCCCTTTATCATCCCTATATCGCCTATTTCTTTCTTCCTCCCGCTTCCATTACAATTTTGCTACCGTTGTAGTTAGCTCTTGTATCTGATGCATAGCCTATTTTTGATGAACTGCTACTTTCAGTACTGCACCTTAAAACTGCTTAGTACAGGTGGAGCAGTCATCCCCTCTGACCCCTTAGTCCAGTTGCCCCGCTTTGTCATCAAGTCTCAATCCCTGGTCCCTGATCGACGAGCCAAGATACGGCACAACACTTACACCCCCTTAGTTGTGCGGCGCTACAGAGCTACTATCGGGTACCGAGGGTGACACCTCGCGAAGTACTCATGATGATACCTCTGCAGTCTAGCTAGTCGGTCGTGGTTATTGAGGGTGATTCCTCCTTCACCACTCCTGACAACGACTCTGTCGTGCAACCCCTCAAGTCTGGGACCCTCGAGGATGATTCCTCTAAGTCCACCTTGACAGTTACATCGTTCGGGATCCAACGAGGGTGATGCCTTAGATTCCCCCTGATGTTACAACCACACAGTTATTTGACCATGTTACTGAGATCTTTGATGAATAGCTGTTAGGCGGGTGGATTCCCGCGTGGATGTGTTGATGACTTAATTAAAACGATAATGGATTTGGGTATTTCATCTGGGTTGGTCAGAAGGCCTTATTACGCACTAACCGTCTACGTGGGAAGAATTATGGGTACTTGAGACGTCAGCAATGGAGCGGCGCGCGCCTGAGTGGTCCCGAGATGCATCGCGCTTGTAATAAGGGGTGCTAGGACTGACATCGGCCGCCCTTGCATCATACAGAAGCGTAGAGGGAAAGTGGGCCCACGACCCCTTTGTGCTTAGGAGTTAGACCGGTGGGCTGGCCTCTGTGTTGAGCTTGGGTGGGGCTACGACGTGTCGATATTCTAAGGCCGGGCATGACCCAGAAAAGTTTGTCCGGCCAGAGTGTTATCGAGCGTGACGGGGAATATGTTGTGCACCCGTGCAAGGAAGAACTTATCTATTCCAATAGCCGTGTCCACGGTTACAGGACGACTTGGAGTTGTGCCCCGATCTTATACAACTACAACTGTTGCTTAGCTGGAATTAGTTGCCCCGGGATTGCTTCCTCGCAGGGACTCGAGGGAGGATCTCTAGGTGTGACCTCATATTTATATTGCTGCAACAATATGAATATTATTTGTGTTATCTGTTCTACTCTCGTCTATTGCTGCAAGACCCTGAAGATGCTAGTCTTCGATAGGACTAGGCCTTCTCTCTATATTCTCACATTGCTGCAGTCAGTCCACATATAACCCCCGTCTTTGATACTGATGCATACTTAGCTTAGTTCTGATGTAAGTCTAGCGAGTACTTTGGATGAGTACTCACCGTTGCTTTGCTCCCCCTTTGTCCCCTTGATCCGTTGCTGCGACCAGATGCTAGAGACCAGGAGATGGAGTTTCCTCCAGACGCTTGCCACACCGATGGTGACTTCTTCGTGGAGGCCGCTAAAGACCAAGAGTAGCTTAGGAGGTTCCCAGGTAGGAGGCCTCGCCTCGTTCGATCGTGTTTCTTTTGTGCTAGCCTTCTCTAAGGCACCTCATGTTTAATGTCTGTACTCAGATATTGTTGCTTCCGCTGACTCATGTGTTTTTCGAGCTTTCTATTCTAGCTCTCGAGGCCCCTGGCTTGTAATATGAAGCTTGTATGTTTTACTTGTGTCTTGAGTTGTGTTGTGATATCTTTCCGTGAGTCCTTGAGTTTGATCGTACGCATTTGCGTGTATGATTAGCCTACGATTAAAATGAGGGCATCACAATCATGCAAAACAATGCAAACAACAAGGTTAAAAGTTTTAAATATGCATGATAATTGGAAAATATTAATGTACATGAAATTCTACACGTTTTACATATATAACTTATTTCTCTGCGATGCAAGGTTTAAAATTTATGGGCGTTTTAAAATAGGCATCTAATGTGTAATTCGGAAAAATCCGTGCAATATTAGCTAAGACCGCAATAGGAAAAAAAAGACAACAAGTCGAATCTAGATCTGACCCAATATTGCTCAGCGGGCGTAACATAGCAAAGAGGTGCACCGGGCGATGCATAGCAAAACAGCGCGCGGGGGAGCTCACCCATGGTCTTCGTCCCGATGGTGTAGCGGTGGGACTGGGCCGACTCGGGGCTGGGCCGGTTGCTAGCTTTGGCTGGGCCGATTGAGGGCATGCTGGGTTGTGGCGCTGGGTCGCGGCGCTGGCTGGCAGTGGCGTGGCCTAGGCGCTACCGTCGCTGTGCTCTCGGCAGGAGGCAACCAAGTTCAGCGGCACTGATTCTTGGGCTCCGGCGAGGTGCAGCAGGCCGGCGGAGCGGCTAGCTCTTCGGAGGCCCTCGGATCTCGGCAGATCCGGCTGGGCTGGGGCCCAGTGGCTGGCGGCGGGGGTTGGCTTCTCCTACGGAATAGAGGGAGAGGAGAGATTAGAGAGGGGGAGGAGGAAAGAAAAGGGAGAAGAGGACCGAGGGAGGCTCCAGCCTGGCGCTGGCGGCGGTCCGGCAAGGGGGTGGTGCTCTGGCGACCCTCCGGTGGCCGGCCGACGGGGGCAGCACGGCGGCGGGGTAGGGCGACGAGGGGCTTGTGCGGCAGCAGGAGGAGAGCATGGGAGGAGCTGCACGGCTCCCAGGGCTTGCGGCGGCGACCTTCGGGCCCGGGAGGGCCTAACCCAGGCTCGGGCGGCCCTAGGCGGCTTGGAGGAGAGAGGAGGTTGGAGAGGTGGCAGCTGGCTGTTGGGGTGGCATAGAAATCAAGGCAGGAGCTAGGGTTTTCAGATTAGGAAGGCTAGGCCTTCCTTATGTAGACATGGATCTAGGGTTAGGGGGTTGTGCATCGTTTTCGGGCCGTCGGATCTCGATCGGACGGTCCGAAATAGAGGGGTAGGTTAGGTGGGTGGTGTTGGGCTGTGTCGAATAGGTTTGGCTCAGAAGAGAGAGAGATTTACGGGCCGACACAAGGTTTTGAAACACTGAAAAACGTCCGTCGGTAAACTGATAACGGTGCTGCTACGGTCGATCGTTCGGGTATCAAACGGACACCGATTGCAAAGTAATACGGCACACGAGCTACCTATATTAAAAGAAGACCGCACGCCAAGTGTTAGCCCAATCCTAGAATGTTTTATACACATTTTTAAAAGCAATATTTTAAATGATGTCGCGGGCGCGTGCGTGTGTGGTTGGTCCCAGAACAGTGAGCGACAAAACGGAGAGAACCGTCAACTAATAACGGATGCAAGTTTTGAAAACTGATGGACACAGAGTGCCCATGCAATACAGATGATGCGAATGATGCGATAAACAATCTAATCACACGACGACAACAGAATAAGAGGGGAATCTTCTGGAGCGTTGGTCTCGTGCTATTACAAGTATAGCACTTCGACTTTTCCCTCGTCAACATCAATGTTTAGCAGGATCCAGTGGAACCTGCATTGTATAGGCAAGCATGTATAGCTCATCAAGTACTATGTACACTTAACATTGAGTAAGCAATGTATTATTTATAGTACAAGAAAGTAATACTCACCTGAAGTTGTAAGGAAAGAGTATATCTTGTTGGGTATTTAGTACCTTTAAAAACGTATACAAGTTCTCCTCTATTTCATCTTTGTACTCTAATACCATCTTTACATAAATGGTATTTGGGTCAACGAAGCCAATGCTAAAGACTCCATCTCTTTTCATTTCAAACATCTTCATTCTGCATAACGCCACACAAAAGAACATAGTGAGGATAATTACACACAATGAACGAGCGGATGAGTTAGAGATTTAAATTACACAAAGAAATCACTTACATACAATAGCAACTTACGACCTACCTATATGGAAATAAGACCGCACGCCAAGTTTCAATCCAATCTGAGAAAGTTTTATACACACTTTTAAAAGCAATATTTAAATGATGCTGCGGGCGCGTGCGTGTGTGGTTGGTCCCGAAACCGTTAGCGATAAAACAAAGAGTACGGGCAACTAATAACAGATGTAACTTTTGAAAAGTGATGGACACGGAGTGCCGATGCAATGCGGATGATACGATGATGAATGCGACAAACAATCTAAGCACACGACGACAACTGAATAAGAAGGGAATCTTCTGGCGCATCGGTCTCGGGCTGTTACAAGTACAATACATCAACTTTTCCCTCGTCAACATCAATGTTTAGCAGGATCAAGTGGAACATGCATTGTATAAGCAAGCATGTATAACTCATCAAGTACTACAAACACTTAACATAGAGTAAGCAATATATTATTCATAGTACAAGACAGTAACGCTCACCTGAAGTTGTAAGGAAATAGTATTTCTCGTTGGGTATTTAGTACCTTTATTAATGTATACAAGTTCTCATCTACTTCATCTTTGTACTTTATTACCATCTTCTCATAAATGCTATTTGGGTCAATGAAGCCAACCCCAAAGACTCTATCTCTTTTCATTTCAAACATCTTCATTCTGCATAACGCCACACAAAAGAATATAGTGAGGATAATTACACGCAATGAACGAGCTGGTGAGCTAGAGACTTAAATTACACAAAGAAATCACTTACATACAATAGCAACTAACGAGAGATTTGTCGAGTGCGTCTTGATTGAATAAGTGAAACAATTCTAGAAACTCAATCCACAAATCTTTTTCATTGAAGAAATGTTCTCGCTTGATTTTCACCATGAGGCTCTCTCGCCCGATTTTTATTTCCCTCAGGTACTATTTATGCAATTTGTACATTTGCGTTGATAGAAGCGGGACCTCCTCAAGCCTCACCAGAGGTTGCCCGGGGGCATATTTCCATGCTATTTTATCCTCTTCCACCCTAGGAAATCCCTCGGCGCCTAGTAGTTATTTGATAATGACACCGGCCTTTCTAGCCATATCTCTAACACGAGCAGCATCGGTTACCTAGGTACCCACCTTGAGCTAAGTGATCGATTGCACTGCGTGTTCTCCCAGCTCGGGAACAGTTTTCCCGCTTTTCTTATACCGCTCGACTCCTTCTTTTGTTGTTCACGATATGACTTGCTAATAGAGCGTTTATAGTCTGATCGCATTCTCTCCAGAGGCAGTTTAGCAAGATTCTTCAGAACATGTTGTATGGTTTTCAAAGGTACTATATCCTTTAGCGGCGGGAGCGGTTTCGGTCCAAAATGGGCCTTCAATTTGGAAGCCGTTTGGGCCTTGAGTTCCTCCTCATACATCTAGTAAGCCAACTATAAGGGCATTCTCCTGCTTAAGTACTTTGGTGACAATGACAACTCACTATGTTATCTAACCAGGTGTCAAGTATGCAGGTATCATTTGTTAAGACACAACATGGTTAGGCATTCCCTCCAGACGGAAAAGATTGAAGACGTAGTCCCTTCGTGTTTAATGTCTTTGGTCGTAGGGATCCCGTACTATTAAGAGGGAATCCACATTGGAAGGCTATGGATGAATCAATTCTTCTCTATGTGTGTTGCACCCACCGTGTTTCATCGCATCTTTGAGGGAAGAGAATCCCAGTTTTTCTATACTATCCGGTTGTACCGGTTGTATGGGCGGTTGTACCGCTTAGTGGTTGGGCAGTTGTACTGGCCCTGCACCGGGTCACCACTAGACACGGTTCCGTTTCACTGCGGTTATTGGGTGGTGGTGGCCCGGTTGTACTACTATATTAAATATAGCCGGTACTACCAGTGTACCAAGCGGTTGTACCGCTTGGGACTTAGCCACGCCCAACAGCCATGAGTGGTGACACCCTTGGGCCAACTTCCTATTTTGGCCCGGTTGTAGGGCGGTGGTCGACCATTTGTTCCGCTAAAATAGGAACACCGGTTGTACCGGCCCAGCAACCGGTTGTACCGCCCAGTGCAACTTTGGCTGTAACGGTTAGAAAAATGGGGGGGGGGGTTATATTAAGGGGGTGTTCTTCTTCCTCCCCCTTATCTCTTACATCTCTCTCCTCCATTGATGAACTGAAGCTTTATTGCCCGATCTCTCTCCTTAGCCACCCAAACTTTTTGTCGTGCTAGGGATTGAAGGAGGAGACCTAGATCTCCACTTCCTCCAAAGGAAACTTGATTCCCCCAAGTTCTTGTGTGAATTTTGTTACTCTTGGGTGTTTGACCACCCTAGATGGAAGAGTTTACCTCGGAGCCACATTCCATTGTGGTGAAGCTCTGTGATTTTGTTGGGAGCCTCCAATTAAGTTGTGGACAGAGCCCCAACCTTGTTGTAAAGGTTTGGTTGACACCCTCAAGGGCATCACTTGGTGGAATCACGCCACCTTGCATTGTGTGTGGGCGTGAGGAGAATACGGTGGCCTTAGTGGCATCTTGGGGAGCATTGTCCCTCCACACCGCTCCAAAGGAGACGTACTTCCCCTCAAAGGGAAGGTACTTCGGGAACACACCCTGATCTTCATCGGTTCCACTTGTGGTTATCTCTTACCTTTACTTGATTTACTCTTTGTTTATTATAGTTGTGTTAGCATCATATAGGTTGCTCACCTAGTTGCATATCTAGACAACCTATTTGTTGCTAAACCTAATTTGTTTAAAGAAAAGCTTAAAATTTGTTAGTTTCCTATTCACCCCCCTCTAGTCAACCATATCAATCCTTTCAATTGGTATCAGAGCCTCGTCTCTTTATTAAGGGTTTTACCACCCAAAGAGTATGGTTGATGACGGTAAACAGTTGATGAGGTGCCCGAGGGAGCTGTTGCTAACTCGGCCACCCGAGAAAATTGAATGAGGTAATGTCCACATTTAAATCCTCTATGGCTATCAAAGTCAAAATCATGCTTAAGGATCTCCATGATAATTACAAGCCGTTTACCGACCCATTGTTGGTGGCGAATCCCACATCTTCGGACTCGGGAGGCAATTCTGAAAATGGAAATGCTAGTAGTAAAAGGATAAACTGCCTGAAGGAACAATTGGGGCTAATGCCTTTACCTATGCCCCTCCTCCCTTACTATATGGAGGACTGGTTCACCCACCGCATATTATTAATCTTGGTCCTCCTCCAAAGCTTGTCAAGAATGATTTTGCTAACTGGATTTTTCATATCAAGTCACATTTGAACCGCAACTCAACACAACTTTGGAGAATCATTGAGGAGGGATACTACCCACATGATCCAAGAAATCTCACACCGAGAGAAGAGGCAAACAATCATCTCAACCACTCCGCCTTATTTATTCTTCAACCATCCGTACCTATTGAAGACCTTCCTCACTTGCATCCCTTTACTCGTGCGAAAGACTGTTGGAAGCACACCATCTCCATGTACAAGGGAAGCTCTAGCATTCAGCAGTCCAACTATGAAGTGGTTCTCGATGAGGCCGATGAATTCGCTATGATCGAGGATGAGGACCCTCATGAGCTATATCGGAGAGTTATAACTCTTGTTGTGGCTGTTCAAGATCATGGAAGCAAAGATGTGGATGACACATGGATTAAGCGCAAGTTTCTAAAGGCCATAATGCCTTTCAAAAAGTCCATGTCCTCTATCATTTGTCAAAGTACAAACTTTCATTCCTTGTCCTCAAGTGATGTGTTGGAGGAGTTGATCACCATGAACATTTTGAACAAAACTGCTGACAATGCTCTAGCCCGAGTTCAACAGTCAAGAAAGGACTCTCCCAACCTTGCTTTGAAGGCCAAGGCTGATGTAGAGGAAGATGAGGAAGGCGAAGAACAATCTTGTCCTGAAGACACCAAGTATGCTTACCATGAGCATATGGCTCTTGCATCAAGGCAGTTTTGGGCAAGAAAAACTCGAGACCCAACTTCTCCAAGAACAACTCAAGCGGGTCTAAGGGAAAGCAACGAGTGAGAAGTTGCTACAACTACGACAATGTGAGTCACTTTGTGGCAGATTGTCCCTATGAGCATAGGGAGGACAATGGTGGCAAGCTCATTCGCAAAAACAAGACCAAGTCTTTCCCAAACCGGAACAACTTCCCCAAGAAGTTGCCCCCTAAGGGGTTGGTGGCTCAAGAATAGTACCCCTCCTATGAGGATGAAACAAGTGGTGAAACAATGGGAATGGCCACGGTGGCCATTGCATTCTCTTCTCCAAGCAAGGTGTCTCTTTTCAAGGACCCCAACGAGAACCGAATGGCCAAGGCATCCGACAAGGTAACATCTAATGCTCAAACTTCAAACATCAAAGCTACCATTTCCGCTACCATGGATAACAGAGATAAAACGGAAGAGGTAGAGGAGGAGGAAAACTCCTTTGATAAATTCATGAGAAATCTGAAGGGTAAATCCAAGAAGCATGTAGTTTCTCTCTTGGAACAACTCGGTGAGGCCAATGACATTATTGAAACTCATGAAGATGCCATCTCTACCCTTCTAGGTCATAGTCATGACTATGCCAATGAGATTGCGGATCTTTCCATTGATCTTGAAAAGGAGCAAGGACTTCGTGTGATTCTTGAGGAGTCACTTAACGATGACATTACTAAGTTAAAGAAAGATCTTGATCATGCTCTTGTTCTTACTAGTGTGCTTCAATCCAAAAAGAGTGCACTTGGGCTTGATCATGTTAGACTCAAGAAATAGCTTACAACACTTGACAAGGCTCACAAGGCCTTGAAGAGTACTCATGTCTCTTTAAAGGAGTCACATGGTCAACTTCAAGTAAAATTCACTAAGGAAATAGCCACTTGCTCTCCATTTGTTTTAATTGATAATGTCCATGCTACTAACCCCTGCTGTGAGCATGCACATCTTGTGGAGGAGAACTCCAAATTAAAAGAGCAGCTTGAGAAAGGCCTTGTGACATGCATCCAAGGCGAAAAGAATCTTAATGACCTTCTGAGCAGTCAAAAGGAAGTGGTTGCAAAGGAAGGAGCTGGGTTCACACCCAAGACCAAGAAGAAGAACAAGAAGAAGAAGACCAAGCAACCTCCCCAACTTATGGAAACCTTTGTTAAATATGGGAAGGATACTCATGGGAAGAAAAAGAACCAAGCTAAGGGTGGTATTGCCGTGTAGGGCAATACCCCTCTACCCAACATAGTCGGTGACTTTAACCCCTCCTATGTGTTGTGACGTGCGAATGATGGAAATGTTTTTGCCAAGTTTGTTGGCTCTTATTATGAGTACATTGCATGGTCTATTTGGGTTCCTAAGACCCTTGTTACTAACATGAGAGGATCCATTAAGGAATGGGTACCTAAATCCAAGCCTTGATATTGTGCAGGAGTTTGCTTCCGGTGGGGTGTCATGGTAGCTTGATAGTGGAGCAACAAATCATATGACCGGAAGAAAGGACTTGGTGGTGGACGTTCATCCCGACCCATCCTTTGCCACCCAAGTCTCCTTTGGTGATGACATGATTTCAAAGGTATTGGGTCTCGGCAAGGTGGTAATTTCTCCGGAACTTACCATTGAAAAGTTTATGCTTGTTGAGACCCTTGCATACAATTTACTTTCTGTTCATCAACTTGCACTTATGGGCTTTAGTACTTTCTTTGGTATTGACTCAATGGCTCTCTTGTGGAGCAAGACAGTTAAAGTATCCTTTGTTGGGCATGTCGAGAATGGTCTCTATGTGGTTAACTTTTCGGAGCAACCCACACGGACCGCAACTTGTCTAATGGCTAAAGTTGATGTGGGATGGCTTTGGCATCATAGGCTAGCCCATGTCAATATGAGATCTTTGCAAAGTATCCTCAAAGGGGATCACGTTCTTGGACTAACAAATGTGAGTTTTGCTAGAGATTGAGCTTGCAGTGCATGTATTAAAGGAAAGATTCATGAGACAGCTCACCGTCCCACGACTATCATCTACTCAAAAAGGACCTTAGATCTCCTCCACATGGATCTCTTTGGTCCTCCATCCTATGATAGCCTTGGGGGAAGAAAGTACTGCTTGGTGATAGTGGATGATTACTCAAGATATACACGGGTATACTTTTTTAAGAGAAAGAGTGAGACTCAACAAACCATCATCGACTTTGCTAATAAAGCTTAACGCCAACACAATGCAAAGATATTGATGATCAGAAGTGACAATGGCACCGAGTTCAAGAACTACACCCTAAATCTGAGTGATGAAGGAATCAAGCATCAATACTCGGCTCCTTACAATCCTCAACAAAATGGTGTAGCGGAAAGGAAGAACCGAACGTTGATGGATGCGGCAAGAACCATGATGGCGGAGTTTAAACCTTCGTATAACTTTTGGGCTGAAGCCATCAACACTCATGTGATGCATCCAATCGGCTCTACCTTTTAAAGGCTCGAACAATACTCTATATGAAATTCTTACTCGCAACAAGCCCAACGTCAAGTACTTCCGAGTGTTTGGCTGTAAGCGTTTCATACTTAAGAAAGGTGCTCGTTTGTCCAAATTCGTACCTAGAGCTCAAGAGGGCATATTTGTTGGTTATGCTTCAAACTCTCGCGCTTAACGTGTCCTCAACAAGTCACCTGGACTCATTGAGGAGACGTGTAACGTGGAGTTTGACGAGAATAATGGCTCCCACGTGGAGCAAAGTGGTACTTGTGATGTAGGTGATGAAATTCCTCCCCAAGCCTTAAGAATAATGGGCGTGGGAGACTTCTTGCGTGTTGAGGAACCCCTTATGACTGAAGGAGAAGGACAATGTTCCACTCATGTGGAACCATCACCGACGCAAGACCCACATGCTTCCGAAGAACACTCTAACATCCCTCGTCCCAGTAATCCCGATCAATGAGAAGCACCAACTGACGTCCTTGATCCTGCTCACCCCCCTGAGGATGCTCAAGATCAAGAGCAGGCTCAAGATCAAGGCCAAGCTCAAGATCAAGACTAAGATCAAGAGCAAGCACATGAACCAAATGAAGCTCAAGATTAGGGGCCAACTCAAAAAGGCAGCAAAAGTCATTTACATGTTCTCAGCTTAACACTGAGGAGATTCAAGAAAGACGCGCTGCCAAGAATGCCAAAACACTGAAAAATCTTTCTCATGTGATGGAGAATGTCTATGGGAACTTACAAAGAGGGGTAACTACTCATCGTCAATTATAAAACTATAGTGCCCATCATGCATTTGTTTCTTGCATTGAACCACTAAAGGTACAAGAGACTCTCGAAGCCATGCATGAAGAACTCAACAACTTCGAGCATAACAAAGTTGGGTGACTGGTGCCAAGACCCACGGAGAACCACAATGTCATTGGGACTAAGTGGATCTCTTAGAACAAGCAAGATGCAAACGACATCGTCACTCGGAGCAAGGCAAGATTTGTAGCACAAGGCTACTCCCAAGTCGAGGGTATCGACTACGGCGAAACCTTTGCTCCTGTTGCCTGCCTTGAATCTATTCACATGTTGCTTGCATTTGCTTCTCATCATAACTTCAAATTATACCAAATGGATGTGAAGAGTGCATTTCTTAATGGACCCCTTAAGGAGTTGGTCTATGTCAAACAACCCCCAGGGTTTAAGGATCACAAGTTCCCTAATCATGTGTATGTTCTCAACAAGGCACTCTATGGTCTTAAAAAAGCCCCATGTGCATGGCATGAGCACCTTACCGAGATTATACATGACCGTGGATTTGAAGTTGGGAAAATCGACCCCACTCTTTTTACTAAGAAGTTCAAGGGGAACTTGTTCATATGCCAACTATATGTTCAGTATTTGTCACCACTTCATCCGGGAGCATATGAAGTGCGGGGAGATTAACCTCATGTACCTCAACACTAATGAATAGCTTGCAGATATCTTCACAAACCTTTGAATGAAGCAAGGTTTCACGAGTTAAGGCATGAGCTAAGTATCATTGATTTGAGCAATGTACATTGAAACCCGGCACATTCAACCACTCTCATCATTATATTGTGTTTAGATGTATGCATGAATTTATGAGGAGTCTAGTTCGTTCGATGAACTATACCTCCTCCTATTATGCATAAATCAATCCAATCTTTCACATTCGCCATTTTTAGATGGTACTTGTGCCCCAAAGACGAGTTTTGGTCATGGGCCCAAGGTTAAAATCTTCGTGGTGCCATACCTTTCACTCAAACATAGGTGGCCTCGGCCACCGCCACCTCTTAGTGAGGACTTCACCCTTGGTGATCTTAAAGTTTTTGTTGCATCTTTTGCCTCTCTTAAAGTTTTTAGGTGTGGAATCCCTCAAGGTGTGTCTTCCTCTTTTTGTGGCTCTTCTCAGTCACCTTGGAACTTCCCCACCATACTCCCTTGCCTGCTCCCTGTCCCAAGACCTCCTCACCCCTCAAACCCTCTCCATTCTCTTGTACGCTTTGTTTCCCTGTGGTGGAGACTCAGGCAGGGCGGTACAACCAGTGGCCCAAGCGGCACAACCGCTAATCCCTGTTGCTCCCTGATACGTCTCCAACGTATCTATAATTTTTGATGGTTTCATGCTATTATCTTGTCAAACTTTGGATGTTTTGCATGCCTTTTATTTATTTTCTGGGACTAACTTATTAACTCAGTGCCAAGTGCCAGTTCCTATTTTTTCCATGTTTTTGACCCCTTTCAGAGTAGATTTTGAAACGGGGTACAAACGGAAGAAAATCCCCGAAAAGGTTTTTTCTGGAACGGAAGAAGATCGAAGAGCTTGGGGGCCAAGCCAGAAGAGCCCCAGGGGACCCACAAGGCCCCACCCCGTGGCCAGGGGGACGCGCCATGCAGGCTTGTGGGCCCCCTGGAGGTCTCCTGACCAAGATCTTGCGCCTATAAATTCCCAAATATTCCCCAAAAAATCAGGGGAGCATCGTAATCACTTTAACGCCGCCGCAAGCTTCTGTCTCTGCAAGATCCCATCTGGGGCACGTCCTGGTGCCCTTCCGGAGGGGGGATTCGGACACGGAAGGCTCACCATAGACCTCTCCGATGACCTCTCCGATGATGCGTGAGTAGTTCACCATAGACCTACGGGTCCATAGCTAGTAACTAGATGGCTTCTTCTCTCTCTTGGATCTTCAATACAAAGTTCTCCATGATCTTCATGGAGATCTATCCGATGTAGTGTTCTTTTGCGGTGTGTTTGTCGAGATCCGATGAATTGTGGATTTATGATCAGATTATCTATGAATCTTATTTGAGTTTCTTCTGATCTCTCTTATGCATGATTTCATATCCTTGTAATTCTCTTCGAGTTGTGGGTTTTGTTTGGCCAACTAGATCTATGATTCTTGCAATGGGAGAAGTGCTTGGTCTTGGGTTCGTACCGTGCGATGACCTTACCCAGTAACAGAAGGGGTAGCGAGGCACGTATCGTGTTGTTGCCATCAAGGGTAAAAATATGGAGTTTTCATCATTGGTTTGAGATTATCCCTCTACATCATGTCATCTTGCTTAAAGCGTTACTCTGTTCGTCATGAACTCAATACACTAGATTCATGTTGGATAGCGGTCGATGTGTGGAGTAATAGTAGTAGATGCAGAAAGTATCGGTGTACTTGTCTCGGACGTGATGCCTATATGCTAGATCATTGCCTTAGATATCATCATGACTTTGCGCGGTTCTATCAGTTGCTCGACAGTAATTTGTTCACCCACCGTAATACTTGCTATTTTGAGAGAAGCCTCTAGTGAACACTATGGCCCCCAGGGTCTACTCCACACCATATTTTTGGCCTTACACCTTTTTACTTCGTTGCACTTTCCGCCTTGAGATCTCACTTTTGCAAACAATCTTGAAGGGATTGATAACCCCTTTAAAGCATTGGGTGCAAGTTTGTTTGTGTTTGCATAGGTATTCTGGACTTGACGAGACCCTCCTTCTGGATCGATACCTTGGTTCTCAAACTGAGGAAAATACTTACTGCGCTGCATCACCCTTTCCTCTTCAAGGGAAAAACCAACGCAAGCCCAATCTCCGTCAACGTGTCAATTTCTGGCGCTGTTGTTTGAGAAGTAGCATAAGGATTTCTGGCTCCGTTACCGGGGAGGAAGATCAAGTCAAGAACTCATCCAAGTAAGTTTTGCAAACTCATCTCTTGCATTTACTTTGTTTGCCAGTTGCCTCTCGTTTTCCTCTCCCCCACTTCACCAATTTGCCTCTTTCGTTCGCCTTTTCGTTCTCCTTTTTCGTTCGCCCTTTTTCTCGCTTGCTTTCTGTTCGCTTGTGTGCCATGTGCCTTCAATATGCTTGCATCTTCGCTTGCTGAAAATCTAGTGATATGGATCCTCATCCACTTGCTAATCTCTTTAAGAGATCCAATTATGTTGATCCAATTGCTAGTGAGTTGAGTGCACTTGGCTATCTTTATGGAGTTTTGCTTGAGATGCGTGAATCTGAAAATTGTGAGGAAGAAATTTATGAAGTGATTCACGAGGACTCCTTGGATGAAAAGCATGATTGCAATGGTTTCACTATAAATTCTATTAGTGACAATCATGCTAAGAATATGCAAAACCCTAAGCTTGGGGATGCTAGTTTTGCTATGTCCACTACTGGTTGCAATGATCATGATTGGGGTGATGATTTTTCTTATGATCTTGAAAATTTGTTTAAGCCTCATGATGAATATGATATTTGCAATATCACTGAAAGGGGGTTTGGAGACGTCATGACTTTAGTTGATGATAATCCCACTATTTTTGAAGAACGTCAACTTTGCATGCATGTGGATCATGAAAAGAATATCCTATGTGATAGTTACATTTTTGAATTCGAATATGATCCCACATGTAATTATTATGAGAGAGGAAAATATTGTGGTAGAAACTTTCATGTTACCAAATTACCTCTCGTTATGTGGAGATTGCTATTGTCTCTTTCTTCTTCCTTGCATATGGTAACTATTGGATGTCTTGACAATCTGTTTTCCTATAAAATGCCTATGCATAGGAAGTATGTTAGACTTAGATGTGATTTTCACATGCTTTATGATGCTCTCGTTGTGCTTCAATTCTTGTCTTTTGTGTGAGCATCATTGAGTTATCAATGCCTAGCTAAGGGCGTTAAACAATAGCGCTTGTTGGGAGGCAACCCAATGAATTTATCTTTTTTCTTTCTGTTTTGTGGCGTCCACACTTTCACAATTCTGTTGTGATTGTGGTTTTTGTGTTTGAGCCAAGCAAAGCCTTTATGACTAGTCTTGGTAATGGTTGTTTGATCTTGCTGGAAAAAGACAGAAACTTTTCGCTCACGAGATGATTTTTCATTTTTATTCAGAAAGATCTTTTGAGTTGATTCTTTTTTTCTTCTGATCCATATGCAAGTTGCCTTAATTATCATAATGTTTCAGAATTTTTGGAGTACCAGAAGTATGGTATAAGTTAAGATTACTACAGACTGGTCTGTTTTTGACAGATTCTGTTTTCTATGCATTGTTCTCTTATATTGGTGAATCTATGGGTAGTATCGGGGGGGTATGAACCATGGTGAAGCTGGATTATAGTAGATATAATGCTAATATGAATTTTGAATGAGTTCAAAACAGTCCTTAAAGTGGTGATTTACTTTATTATACTAACGGATCTCACGAAGGTTTTGTTGAGTTTTGTGTGATTGAAGTTTTCAAGTTTTGGGTGAGACCACGATGGATGAAGGAATAAGGAGAGGCAAGAGCCTAAGCTTGGGGATGCCCAGGCACCCCAAGGTAATATTCAAGGAAGACTCAAGTGTCTAAGCTTGGGGATGCTCCGGAAGGCATCCCCTCTTTCTTCTACAATCTATCGGTAATTTTACTCGGAGCTATATTTTTATTCGTCACATGATATGTGCAAATGCTTGGAGCGTCTTTTGTGTTTATTTTCCCTTTTTCCTTTATGAACCATATTGTTATGAGATAGTCCTTGATTTATTTATAGAATGCTCTTTGCACTTCACTTATATCTTTTGAGTATGGCTTTATAGAATGCTTCATGTGCTTCACTTATATCATTTGAATTTTGGATTGCCTGTTTCCCTACACATAGAAAACGCCATTTGTAGAATGCTCTTTTGCTTCACTTATATTTGTTAGAGCGGGGCATATCTTTTGTAGAAAGAATTAAACTCTCATGCTTCACTTATACCTATTTAGAGAGTTAACAGGAGTTGGTCATTCGCATGGTTAGTCATAAAATCCTACATAAAACTTGTAGATCACTGAATATGATATGTTTGATTCCTTGCAATAGTTTTGCGACATGAAGATGTGATATTAGAGTCATGCTAGTGAGTAATTGTGTATTCGTATAAATACTTGTGTTAAGGTTTGTCATTCCCGTAGCATGCACGTATGGTGAACCGTTATGTGACGAAGTCGGAGCATCATTTATTTATTCATTGTCATCCTTTGTGTGGAGGTCGGGATCGCGCGATGGTTAACTCCTACCAACCCTTACCCTAGGAGCATGCGTGTAGTACCTTGTTTCGATGACTAATAGACTTTTGCAATAAGTATGTGAGTTCTTTATGAATAATGTTGAGTCCATGGATTATACGCACTCTCACCCTTCCACCATTGCTAGACTCTCTAGTACCTCAACTTTCGCCGGTGCAACCACCATGTACCCTTCCTCAAACCAGCCACCATACCTACCTATTACGGCATTTCCATAGCCATTGTGAGATATATTGCCATGCAACTTCCATCGTTCCGTTTATTATGACACGCGCCATCATTGTCATATTGCTTTGCATGATCGTAAGATAGCTAGCATGATGTTTTCATGGCTTGTACATTTTTTGATGTAATTGCTACGCTAGATCATTGCACATCCCGGTACACCATCGGAGGCATTCAGATAGAGTCATATTTTGTTCTAATTATTGAGTTGTAAGTAGATAAAAGTTTGATGATCATCATTATTAGAGCATTGTCCCATGTGAGGAAGTAATAAAAGAGGCCAATGAAGCCCAAATAAAAAAGAGAGGCCAAAGAAGCCCACCAAAAAAAAGGAAAATAATAATAATAATAAAATGAGAGAAAAGAGAGAAGGGACAATGCTAATATCCTTTACCACACTTGTGCTTCAAAGTAGCACCATGATATTCATGATAGAGAGTCTCCTATGTTGTCACTTTCATATACTAGTGGGAAAATTTCATTATAGAACTTGGCTTGTATATTCCAATGATGGGCTTCCTCAAATTGCCCTAGGTCTTTGTGAGCAAGCGAGTTGGATGCACACCTACTAGTTTCTTTTTGAACTTTCATACACTTATAGCTCTTGTGCATCTATTGCATGGCAATCCCTACTCACTCACATTGATATCTATTGATGGGCATCTCCATAGCCCGTTGATACGCCTAGTTGATGTGAGACTATCTCCTCCTTTTTGTCTTCTCCACAACCACCATATTATATTCCACCTATAGTGCTATGTCCATGGCTCACGCTCATGTATTGCGTGTAAGTTGAAAAAGTTTGAGAATACTAAAGTATGAAACAATTGCTTGGCTAAAACCGGGGTTGTGCATGATTTAAATATGTTGTGTGGGGAAGATGGAGCATAACCAGACTATATGATTTTGTAGGGATAACTTTCTTTGGCCATGATATTTTGAGAAGACATGATTGCTTTGTTAGTATGCTTGAAATATTATTGTCTTTATGTCAAATGATAGACTATTCCTTCGAATCACTCGTGATTTAGTATTATATTATATGATCAAGATTATGCTAGGTAGCATTCCACATAAAAAATTATCTTTTTTTATCATTTACCTACTCGAGGTCGAGCAGGAATTAAGCTTGGGGATGTTGATACGTCTCCGTCGTATCTATAATTTTTTATTGTGTCATTCCAATATTCTACAACTTTCATATACTTTTGGCAACTTTTTGTACTATTTTTGGGACTAACATATTGATCCAGTTCCCAGTGCTAGGTCGTGTTTGTTGCATGTTTTTTGTTTCACAGATTATCCATACCAAACGAAGTCCAAACACAATAAAAAACCTACGGGGATTTTTTTGGAATATTTATGCTTTTTGGGAGAAGAATCTACGTGAAACAATACCCGAGGAGGTCACAAGCCGAGGAGGCGCCCCCCTAGGCCGCGGCTGGTAGGCTTGTGACCAATCCCTAAGGCGGTTGGTTCCCTTCTTTCGCCGCAAGAAATATAATATCCGGAAGAAAATCGTGTTAAAATTTCAGCCCAATCGGAGTTACGGATCTCCGGGAATTTAAGAAACGGTGAAAGCTAGAATTTGGGAGCGCAGAAACAGAAGAACACAAAGAGAGAGATCCAATCTCGGAGGGGATCTCGCCCCTCCGCCACCATGGAGACCATGGACCAGAGGGGAAACCCTTCTCCCATCTAGGGGGGAGGTCAAGGAAGAATAAGAAGAAGGGGGACTCTCTCCCCCTCTCTCCCGGCGGTGCCGGAATGCCGCCCGGGACATCATCGTGTGACGGCGATCTACACCAACACCTCCATCATCTTCACCAACACCTCCATCACCTTCCCCCATCTATATTCAGCGGTCCACTCTCCCGCAACCCGTTGTACCCTCTACTTGAACATGGTGCTTTATGCTTCATATTATTATCCAATGATGTGTTGCCATCCTATGATGTGTGAGTAGATTTTCGTTGTCCTATCGGTGATTGATGAATTGTTATGATTGGTTTAATTTTCTTGTAGTTATGTTGCTATACTTTGGTGCCCATCGTATGAGCGCGCGCGTGGATCACACCATAGGGTTAGTAGTATGTTAATAGGACTATGTATTGGAGGGCAAAGGTGACAGAAGCTTCAGCCTAGCATAGAAATTGATGTTACGGGATTGAAGGGGGACCAATATATCTTATTGCTACGGTTGGGTTTTACCTTAATGAACGTTAGTAGTTGCGGATGCTTGCTAATAGTTCCAGTCATAAGTGCATAGAAGTCCAAGTAAGGGATGACATGCTAGCAGTGGACTCTCCCACATAAAACTTGCTATCGGTCTAGTAACGTAGTCAATTGCTTAGGGACAATTCCGCAACTCCTACCACCACTTTTCCACACTCGTTAAACTAACATAATTGCGTCTTACCAGCCCCTAGTTTTTATTTACATGTTCTTTATTTTCTTGCAAACCTATCCTATCACTCCTACAAAGTACTTCTAGTTTCATACTTGTTCTAGGTAAAGCGAACGTAAAGTGTGCGTAGAGTTGTATCGGTGGTCGATAGAACTTGATCGAATATTTGTCCTACCTTTAGCTCCTCGTTGGGTTCGACACTCTTACTTATCGAGAAAGGCTACAGTTGATCCCCTATACTTGTGGGTTATCGCCTTATCGGTCACAAGGCCACCTGCCGCCCTTGACAGCGTCCTTGGTGATCCGGTCGTTGTTAGGGGAGGTAGTGCCCAACCCCGTAGCTACATTCGTTCACTCGGTCCCACACAACGGCGGTCGGGAAATGTGCGGGACTGGGACCTGTCAATGTAGAGTCATAGAAAATCCCTTACTTGGCCTCCTGGGAAGGAGCACGCAAGATCTGTATCAACCCTTCGCACCTCTGCATCATCCTTCAATCCTTCTGGAACCTACTTCATCCCGTGACACTCTCACGTAATAACGAGCCGAGGCTGTATACGCCCAGGGCCCCACGAGGACGCGAAAGGGGTCCACCCCACGCCTAGTGGAAGACCTATGCTCCGCGCTGGGTACAGATGGAGGAAATCAACACAGTCCACCAATGACTTCCGAAGCTCAGGCCCCAATGCCTCGGGGGTAGGGACACTCACGAGGCCAAAGCATCCTCGCGACCTCCCATATACACCCCCACTTTGACACTCTCACGTAATAATGAGCCGAGGCTGAATACGCCCAAGGCCCCCCGAGGACGCGGAGGGGTCCATCCCACGCCTAGTGGCAGCCCTACGCTCCACGTTGGGGAGAAGATGAAGGCAATCAGCATGGTCCGCCAATGACCATGCACGCTGCTGGCAAGGAAACCCATATAGTCCACCAATGACTATGCCAGCTTTAATGCCGGACTCGGCGCTTGCTTGCTTTTTCTTGGATTCGAACTATCTTCTACTGAGTTTGAGCTGGCCGATTTCAAAAGTTCGTTTTTCCAACCTCAATGCCCGATGTTTGAAAAATAAAAAGGGGGAAAACTTTCTCTCGTGTTTCTTATTTCACTGGCTTCGAAACCTCCTGTCCGGAGGACGTGTTTGGAGATAACCGCTCAGCATCGCCCCTAGGAGTCAAGGAGCATGAAAGCAAGGACTTGCCACCCCAGGGCAACGTTTTTCAGTAGTTAACCCCCCTCGGGGGTCCGAACCAAAACTTGATACCACCACAAAGAGTCTCAGGAGGCCTCAAGGCCCCCTGGGCGATGACCCAAGGGACGAAGTGCGGAATCGCTCGGGCACCAGAAAGGGGGTTCTTGGGCACGCCTCAGGAACCTTAACAACCGTTGGGGCTGGGGCCTGACGATGCAAAGCGGCTTGAGTGTCAAGGGGAGCTCGTGAGAAGTGCGCCTCAGGAGCCTTACTGGTCGCAAAGCCACTCGACCCCCAGGGTGCCGGGGCTTTGCCCCATGAGGAGCAGCCTTGGTAACGGGTTGTGCCTCACGGCGGCAGGGAAATGTGCGGGACCAGGACCTGCAGACATAGAGTGCCGAAAGGTCTTCACCTCATCCCACTTATGAAACAGGAACTGCACAGGAGGAACTACACAAGGGAGCGACACAAATCTACGAGCTAAGTGCCTTGCAGGCCCCGATCGGGACCCTCTCGCTTTATGACAAACTAACGGTGAATTAAAAACATAAGCACTAACGAAGGGTTGCAAGGCCTAAGGATTCGACGAAAGCAAGGAGCGAGACTAACGCCCAAGCACGCGGCGAGACGAGAGGTGCCTAGGGAGGGCAGGACTTCCAGAAGGTCGCGCTTCCCCGTCGTCCCAAGCCACGACAGGTGTAGCGACGGGACCTAAGGTTTGCAGCCCGACCGCAACGATCACCAACATGCAAGCCATCAGCTCAGGAGCAAAAAGGAAAAAGGAGAACGACGAAGGTAATAACATCAAAGGTTCAACACCCGACGGGGCAGGGTCTTTTTCGACATCGCAGGAACAAGTAAGCAGAAGATGGGGGATGCTTAGGGGGAGGAGCCGCCGGCAGCGCCCTTGACGACCACGGGTTCGGTGTTGGAGTCCTCCTCCTCGCTGAAGACGGGACCCAGGCGCACCGCTCCACGAGAGCGGCCATGTGAGGGCGGACTTCGCCCCATAGGAGACGATGGGGCTCAGCAGGCGCCGACTCGATGACGTGCCGAAGGTCGAGCTCCGGAGCAAGGCGACATAGGTTGGAGAAGACAAGCGTCAAGGCAAGGCCCAGAAGCTCGCGTGCATCGGTCATGTTGTCCTCCTCCATGCGGGAGACGCCAGTCTCTAGCATCTCCACCACCCACTCGAAGAAGGTGAGGTAGCCCCCATCGCTCGTCACGTTGGGCAGCGCTGGGGCCTACCCCACAAATTGGCGCGTCGCATCAATCGCCTGACTAGCAATGCCGGTGAACTACTTGGCACGCTGGTGCGCCATCGTTCGGGCGTTCGATGCCTCGCCCTTGGCACCCAGGACGGCGTTGGTCACCTCCTAGACGTGCTTCCATAGCGACGACAACTCCGCCACGGCCTCCGCCTCGTCCGCATGTGCGGCCCGGAGGGCGGCTTCGGCATTCGCGAGTCGGGCCCACAGCCCCTCCGCCTCCTCCTGAAGCTCTTCAAACTTTGGCTTCTCGGAGGAGGGCGCGCTGAAGTAGAAGGAAGATCAACCCTAGGACAACAGATGAAGCAACAAGAAAAGGAGACGCAATGAAGGACTTACTCGTCAGGCATTGCACAGCAGTGGCGGACACGCGTAGGCCCTGAGGGCCCTCCACCGCTGCCTCCGCAGGCGGACGAAGGCGCAGGAGGCGCCGCACGCTTCCCCCGGCCAGAACCGTCTCCGGGGGACGTCATGAAGATGAAGGGCGAATGAGAGAAGATGTTTTCTCGCGGTAGCCGGAGGAAGCAGAGAAGAAGCTTGAGGTTGCGGTGCCCCCCCCCCCCCGAAGGGGCTGGGCGAATTTATAGGCGAGCCCTAGCCACCAACCGTCGCGGGTGCGTGGGCGTCGCACGCCCCACGAGGGCCGCGAGGTGGGCCGTCGGAAGCGCCGTCACCCACGTCGCCTCACCCGTCCACCGATCGGCGAGGGCCTTGGGTCTGGTCAGGCCACACCCATGCCATTCAATGAGCAACATGATGGCCTGCACGACTCCTCGGGTTCGCATCGTAGTGGCCTGGCACCACCCGGGCGCCTCGAGGAGCGAGAGTGTCGCCGCGCAGCTACGGGACACGTGGGTCGCCTGACCCATAGGAAAATCGGGCCCGCGACACTTCGGGCCGCCTTCAAGGCTTCGCCGAGAAGCCAACCCATGCGCTCCTTGGGCCCGGGGGCTACTGTTGGCGTTCTGGGAATGGGGGTACCCAGACCTGCCTACCTGTGGCCCAGGACTGGCCCACTTCATCAACACAAAATTGACTAGAATGACACCACCCGACACAAGGCCCTCTCCAGGGGCCAAGCCTAGCGAGGAAGAGCGACATCAGGACCCACAGGGGGCCTCCTCAGGACCCCTCTGGAGCGGCGGATATTTCGAGGCAAGGCCGGGCCTCACGAGTCGAGGGTGACGCCAGGGAAGGACATGCGAGCAGTAGATGGTACGACGGGATAGTTTCCCTTTAGTGCAAAGGAGGTGGGAGCGTACCGGGGCCCTAAAGGCATCTTCCAAAGGTTCCCTTCAGGTGCAACAAGACCACGGCTGCCCGCCGGCATGACATGCGTCATCCCTGCACCCACCTCTGCAGCGCTGGGAGCTACTTTGCAGGCGAAGACCACTTTTGACAGGGGAAGCATGTTCCCTTGTCTCCCATCGAATATGGCCGTTGTGGGATCCCTTCCCGCCAACGATAAGGGAAGAGGACCCAGGCCTCCATGATAATATAGAGGGTAGGATACTTCAGAGAGGGGGTTCAGACCGACCGAGGAGAGTTCATTCGAACCATAGGGCAATACACCTAGTCAGTTGGCCTCCGGAGGCTCGAGAGAACTTTACTAGTTTATCCACCACCTCCGCAAGAGGCAATCCACCAAAAGGAGGAGTAGGGTTTTATGCTTCGCAGCGGCCCGAACCTGGGTAAACTGTTGTGTTTTGCGTTCCTCTCACCATCGAGTGAGTCCTTCATTGTTTCCATCACCCGAACCTAGGTAAGGTCGAGCCGACAGAGATCGCCGTACACACCCCTGTGTTCGAATCCTTAGGGTTTTGCGGAGCTCGAAATCCGACAACTTCTTCTTTGTTTAACTTTGCATACCTAATATATTCTTGCTTTTGCGTACAATCCTCTCATCTTTTCTGGGTTTCTTTGTGTGTGTTTTTCTGGTGTGTGTGTGCAGAAGGCTCTGGTTCACGCTTTGTTCCTCAGAAGAACACCAAGAAGCGTTCTCGCAGATGTAGGATCATGGATGACTCTAAGGACGAGGAAGTGGTGATACCTACCAATCACTCTCGTCGTGCAAAAATCATTGGCAGCAAAGCAAAAAAACTTTCAGAACCCATACATGGTGCCCATTGTTCCCTCCTGGACCACCCCTCAGTTCCCAAATGCGCTTCAGATGCGCAATGTGCACGAGCTCTATGACTATCACAAGAACAAGATTGCCAAGCAGTGGGCTATTGACATTAAGAACACGAAGAATAACATGGACTACTTTGGAGAAGCTTATACTCTGTGTGAGGAATTTGACCTACTCAAGCTCATGACACTCAACTGTCCCTTTGATGTGTATCTCATTCACGAGTTCTATTCCACGGTTCATTTTGGCACCGATGACGCTCACACCCTTACCTTCATGTGCCGTGATGAATTCTTCGAGGTCCCTGGTGTTCCTTTTGCAATGCTCTTGGGTATGATGATACTTGTCTAACTGGGGATGGCGGCATTCGTCCTCATGATCGGCCTTATCTATTGGATAAGGTTAATCTTGCTCCCTTATACATTCCAGGGCGTGGGATTGCTGGCTCCTCTAAGGACTTGCTGACAGTATATGACATTATGCACCGTGTTTTCCGGAATGTTCTCCTGCCCAAGGTGGGCAATCAAGATGAGATTCATGGTTATTTTGTTGATCTTCTTGTTGCCATGAAGGAGATGGTTGGCTCTGGGGCCACATTTGATGCCTCAAAATGGTTATGGGAGGATCTCTACTTTAGAGTTCACTACAAATTGGTCCCCAAGTATGCTCCATTCATTATGTGCTTCCTCAACTCTATGTGTGCAGTCTGGAGGCCTGGCGAGCCTCTCTCTTCTCCCGAGAATCTTACTGAGCATGAGGTCAAGTAACTCCGGAAGAAGAAGCATGCTTCTCCTCGCTTCCTCGATGATGCTCGTGAGGATGTCTTTGCTACTTCTAGTGACAGTGACTTTGAGCTTCCCGCGGCTGCCAAGCCCTCTTGGGTATCCAAGTTCTCAGATAAGTTGAAGAAGACCTTTTGCCTCCAAGCTCATGTTCAGCAGAAGCTATATGAAGCCCATGTCAACAAGTAGCTTACTCGACGCCGACATATTTAGATTATGAGGGCTCTCAAGCTTGAGGCTGCCAGTGGTTTTGAGAAGTCCATCACCCATGAGGAGAAGTGTATCTATGGTCATATATAGCTCTTGGACATATGATGAGGTCTGGGGTCAGCCTGCTACCTCCTCTGCTACTGCTGCTCCGGACGGCTCTAATAGTGAGGATGGCGCTCATGAGGAGTCTGATAGTCGTGATGATGATGATGATTCTGAGGAGTCTGACGAATTTGATGAGATTTACTGAGCACCGAGGCACTAGCATCACTCTTTTCCTTTTTGGTGTCCTGATGCCAAAGGGGGAGAGAGCTATAGCTTGACGGGATTTGCATGGGGGGCTTTGTAGTCATTTCATTTCTTTCGTGATGTTTTTCAAAATTGAACTCTTATTTGCTTGTTAGTTGGTCTTGAATCTATCGTGTGGAGAAAATTTGCGTTTTTATGGAGACCATGTTTATTATTTTCCTGTATCATTTCAATCTCTACTCGTTATCTCATACATATACTCCTCAAATGTTAAAATTCTATATGTACCCTGTGGATGGTCTCAAACACCAAGGGGGAGCTCCAGTCCTGGCTCTATCTCATATGAGGCACTCAGTGAGGGGGAGCTCTGCTTATACGTGAGAGATCATCAATGCAAATTGTGTTGTTTTCATCATCCACCAAAAAGGGGGAGATTGTACGGGCATTCTCCTGCTTAAGTATTTTGGTGATGATGCCAACTCACTATGTTATCTAGCCGGGTGTCAAGTATGGAGGTATCATTTGTTAAGACACAAGATGGTTAGGCATTCCCTCCAGACGGAAAAGATCAAAGACGTGGTCCCTTCGTGTTTAATTTCTTTGGTCGTAGCGATCCCTTACTATTAAGAGGGAATCCACATTGGAAGGATATGGGCGAATCAATTCTTCTCTAACTCTGTTGCACCCATCGTGTTTCATCGCATCTTGGAGAGAAGAGAATCCCAGTTTTTCTATAATGACCGGTTGTACCGATGCTATGGGCGGTTGGACCACTCAGTGGCTGGGCGGTTGTACCGGCCCTGCACCGGGTCACCACCGGACACGGTTCTGTTTCACTACGGTTATTGGGTGGTGGTGGCCCGGTTGTACTGCTATATTAAATATAGTCGATACTACCGGTGTCCCAAGTGGTTGTACCTCTTGGGACTTAGCCACGCCCCGCAACCATGGCTCATGACACCCTTGGGCCAACTACCTGTTTTGGCCCGGTTGTAGGGCGGTGGTCAACCGGTTGTTCCACTAAAGTAGGAAACACCAGTTGTATCAGCCCAGCAACCGGTTATACCGCCGAGTGCAATTTTTTTCTGTAACGGTTAGAAAACTAGGGGGCCTATATAAAGGGGGTGTTCTTCTTCCTCCCGCTTATCTCTTACCTCTCTCTGTCCTCCATTGATGCACTGAAGCTTTCTTGCCCGATCTCTCTCCCTAGCCACCCAAACTTGTTGTCGTGCTAGGGATTGAAGGAGGAGACCTAGATCTACACTTCCTCCAAAGGAAAATTGATTCCCCCCAAGTTCTTGTGTGGATTTTGTTACTCTTGGGTGTTTGAGCACCCTAGACGGAAGAAGTCACCTCGAAGCCACATTCCATTATGGTGAAGCTCCTTGGTTTTTTGGGAGCCTCCAATTAAGTTGTGGAGAGAACCCCAACCTTGTTGTAAAGGTTTGGTTGCCACCTTCAAGGGCATCACTTAGTGGAATCACGACACCTCACATTGTGTGAGGGCGTGTGGAGAATACGGTGGCCTTAGTGGCATCTCGGGGAGCATTGTGCCTCCACACTGCTCCAAAGGAGACGTACTTCCCCTCAAAGGGAAGGAACTTCGGGAACACACCGCGTCTTCATCGGTTGTAGTTGTGGTTATCTCTTACCTTTACTTGTATTTACTCTTTGTTTATTATTGTTGTGTTAGCATCATATAGGTTGCTCACCTAGTTGCATATATAGACAACCTATTTTTTGCTAAACCTAATTTGTTAAAGAAAAGTTTAAAATTAGTTAGTTGCTTATTCACCCCCTCTAGTCAACCATATCGATCCTTTCACCAACTTATTTTTGGCAGGAGGGGGGGTTCTTCTTTGGTGCTCTCTTCCGCTTTGTAGTCCGCTCACGCTACACAGGTTGAAATGGCGATGGACTCAAGTTGGGCTTCATCTAGGGGTGGTGGTGTGGAGTCAGCTGAGTATTGGGGAACGTTGCATGGGAAACGAAAATTTCCTACGCACACGTAAGATCTATCCATGGTGATAACCATCTACGAGAGGAGAGATCGGATCCACATACCCTTGTATACGAATGTCTTCGCGATCCAAATCGCAATCCGTCTCGCGATCCAATCACGATCTAGTGCCGAACAGACAACACCTCCGTGTTCAACACACGTGTAGCTCGATGACGATCTCTGCCTTGTTGATCCAGCAAGAGAGATGAAGTGGTAGCTAAATTCTTCGGCAGCACGATGGTGTGACAGTGATGATGGTGGAGCTACTCCTACAGGGCTTCACCGTGTCGTACCGAAATAGCCTACGGGGTGTCACAAAGTGGTGGAGGGAGAGAGTGTTGCGCCTTGGCTTGAGGTGCAAAAAGACTCTCTACCCTCCGCTATATATAGGAGGGAGGGAGGGGTGGCGCCCTAGGGAATTCCGTAGGGTTTCGGCCGGCGCACCAATAGAAGGGAGGAGTTGAAAAGACCTCGATGACGCCTAGAGGGGGGGTGAATAGGCTATTTAAAAACTTCTTCGGATTTGGCTTGAACCTAATGCGGAAATAAACTAAGAGGGTACTTGTCAAGCACAAATCCTAAATGCACTAGGCACTGCAACGTGTATCAACAACACGATCTACCAGGATGGACACAATACAGTTACTAACAAGCACAAGTAAGTTACACAAACTTACTTGAGCTATATCACACGACAAGTAGGTGAACAACACAAGATACTAGATCACACTATATCAACACAATATATCAAGGGCTGCAAGTATAAACGTGTGGATATAGAGGGTATGCTTAAATGATTAATCTTGTACAAGAAATGTCCAACACAATATAATGAGCACAACCAATATGCAATGTATGTATGCTCAAATAACACAAGTAAACCACAAGTAAGGAGTTAGGGTTAAGGATAACCAAGGTCACTGAGACGAAGATGTATCCCGATGTTCACTTCCTTGGAGGGAAGCTAGTCACCGTTAGAGAGGTGGATGTTACCACGAAGGCACACCAACGCCACGAAGGCTCACCCTATTCTCCCTTTGAGATAACACCACGAAGGCGTTTCTCAACCACTAGTGGTAAGCCTTTGAGGTGGCTTCCAAACCCTCACAAACTTTTCCGGGGGAAATCACACGGATTGATTCCTCTCCGAAGAGCTCCTACCGCCTCGAGTCTCCAACCTCCAAGAGTAACAAAATCACGGGGAATGCTCAAAACTTGCTCAAATCACAAATAGCTTGGTTTGAGAGAAGGAGAGGGAGACGATCTATCTTTTGATTGGAACAACTCTCAAAGGGGCTCACAAATGCTCTTGGGATCTAAGATTTGGAGTGAGCAAATGTGTGTGAGGTGGAAATGTGTTCTTATGAGGATAAGGCTGTGTTGAGCTACTCTCTCACGAAGTGGGAGGGGGGTATTTATAGTGGGGAGAGAGAAAGAGCCGTTGGAGGTACTTTAAGTCACACACGGTCCGGACGTCCGCGAGGGGTCGGACGTCCGACAGGGGTCGGTCGTCCGAGGCCTGTAGATATCACTGAAACTAATGTGGACACTTTAAGTTACACAAGATCCGGACGTCCGACAGTTGTCGGAAGTCCGGGCGTCCGCGAGGGGTCGGATGTCCGGCAGCGGTCGGTCGTCCGAGGCCTGTAGATACGACTCAAACTATTTTGAATTAAACAGTGACCGGACGTCCGGAGAGGACCGTAAATCCAAGTTATACAACTCAAATTCTACTGGTGGTAGGTTCCGGATTTCCGATGGGTGTTGGACGTCCGGCGCTCGGACGTCCGGAGGGAGCCGGATGTCCGAGATATAGAACTGAACTTCTACTAGTGCAGGCTTCCTGATTTCCGGGTCTTGGCCGGACATCCGGGCCTCGGACGTCCGGAGGGAGCCGGAAGTCCGAGTTATATGGACCTGATTTCTCTGGTATAGGATTCCGGATTTCTGAACTAGTCGGTCGTCCGGTCCTCGGACGTCCGGAGAAATCCGGATGTCCGAGGCATTGGTTCTGTTTTCAGATAACAACAAAGCAGTGGAGATGTGGTCTAAGCAGAAAGTGATGATGTAGTTTGAGCAAGTTCATCGCAAAACCTGTGATCCCCTCTTAATAGTGTGGTATCCCTAAGGACTCAAGAATCGTAAAAGAGTACTGATGATCCATACTTGAGTGTATACTTTTATTCGCTGATCATCACTCCGCACCACTAACGTCAAAGGAACTGATACCTTTGAGTTAGCCCTTTCACCTGAGCTTGATGTTGTTGTTCCTTCTTGGCTCAAGTCGAAAGCAAGACATGATGAAGTCTTCAAGTAGCTTTCCCATACATAATGCGGAAAGCCTAGCTTATGTATTTATCTTCATTTGTCCACCATGTGAACATCCACAAGAATCAAGCATGTAGTGCTCAAGAATGCTTATCTTGATCTTGTCCTGTCCACCATGTGAACATCCACAAGAATCAAGCATGTAGTGCTCAGGAATGCATATCTTGATCTTGTCCTTGTTAGCACATGAGATTGTCCTTCTCAACACATGATCATTGACAATAGTTTCAATGATATATTCGTGTTGATCCACTTGAACTTGCACACCACAATCTTGATGACGATAACCACTTGACGTCAGCCTTCATGGGTTGTATGAGATCTTCCTTTTGACGCAAGCCCAATGGGAACATACCTAACCCCCACGTAGGAGTCTCACAAAGACCATGGGTTAGTACACAAACACGTAATGGACAATGCTTACCATACCATGGGATCACTTGATCCCTCTTGGTACATCTTATACGCTTTGTGTGTTGATCATCTTGATTTACTCTTAGTCTGAGATCTTGATCAACCTAGTGTTTCTATGACCATTCTTTGGATAATACCTTGAATAACATCTTGGTCAACATATAAACTCCTTGAACCCAACAGATGGACTTCAAGAAGTGCCTATGGAAAAATCATATAAATATAACTTAAGGCAACCATTAGTCCATAGGAATTGTCATCAATTACCAAAACCACATATGGAGATATATGCTCTAACAGGAGTCCTCCTCCAATTCGGTTTGGTGGAGGAGGAGTCCTCCTCCTAGTAGGTTTGCGCCACCTCTATCTATTTCTCTACTTCGGCCGAATAGGCCCACTTGCCCTAGCCGCCCAGCCTACCAGGGGCTGGTGCGCCACCCTTGGGCCTGTTTGGTCCCCTTCTGGGTGGGTGGCCCCTCACGGTGGAACCCCGGAACCCATTCGTCACTCCCGGTACTTTACCGGTAATGCCCGAAAACTTTTTGGAAGCCTAATGTACCTTTCGTATATATCAATCTTCATGTACGGACCATTCCGAAATTCCCGTGACGTCCGAGATCTCATCTGGGACTCCGAACAACATTCGGTTACCAACATCCATAATTCAACTATACTGAAACGTCACCGAACCTTAAGTGTGCACACCCTGCGGGTTTGAGAACTATGTAGACATGACCGAGATACTCTCCGGTCAATATCCAATAGCGATACCTGGATGTCCATATTGGATCCTACATATTCTACGAATATCTTAATTGGTTGAACCTCTATCTCAAGGATTTAGTTAATCCCGTACAACATTCCCTTTGTCATTCGGTATGTTACTTGCCCGAGATTCGATCGTCAGTATCACTATACCTATTTGAATCTCGGCAAGTCTCTTTACTCGTTCCGTAATACAAAATCCCACGGCTAACTCTTTAGTTACATTGCTTACAAGGCTTGCTTTGATGTTTTATTACCGAGTGGGCCCTGAGATACCTCTCTGTCATACGGATTGGAAAATCCCAGTCTCGATCCATGCTAACTCAACGGAGACCTTCGGAGATACCTGTAGAGTACCTTTATAGTCACCCAGTTACGTTGCGATGCTTGATACACACAAGGTATTCTTCCGGTGTTAGTGAGCTACATGATCTCATGGTCATAGGAATATATATTTGACAGGCAGAAAAATAGTAGCAATAAAATTACATGATCACATGCTACGTTCATAGTTTGGGTCTTGTGCATCACATCATTCTCCTAATGATGTGATCCCGTTATCAATGAGCTATTCAACTAGAGGCTTACTAGGTGCAGTGTGTTGTCTATGTATCCACACATGTATCTGAGTTTCCATTCAATACAATTCTAGCATGGATAATAAACGATTATCTTGAACCAGGAAATATAATAATAACTATTTTATTATTTCCTCTAGGTCTTATTTCCAACACAAACGCGGTGGCAGACTCGCGCTAGGCTCTGTGTTGGGGTGGGATGGAGTCGGCTGACGTGGTGGTGTACTAGTGTTGTGCTCCATGTTTGGGTGGGGTGGAGTCGGCTGACGCGGCGGACTTGAAGGAGGAGTCGGTAGCCTTGGAAAGATGATGCAGTCCTTTCTCCATAAGTAGAGACCAGGTAAGACTTCTCGTAGTGTCTAGTTCCCTTCACCTCCAGGAATGTCGAGCTCTAGTGCCTCATATCCCGACATCACTTCATCCACCCTGACACGAGCATAGCCAACTGGAATCGGATTGGAATGGAAGGTTGCCGACCGCTACCTTCATGGATATGTTCTTGAGTTTCATGTGTAGCTCACAACTTTTTGCCTCTGTGATTTCATTCACAGGGTAGCGAGCCAGCAGTGCATCGTCGGCCAGCATCCCCGTGGAACCCATGCTGCTTTTCGGCATCATCGATGGGACGTATTATCCAATGTTGGATCTGGTTGCTCTAGCCACTGAGACGCCCTTTGCTGGCTAAGTGTGTCGATCTGCTCCTGCTGTCGCCAGAAAGCATGTAACAACTCCGCGTTCTTTGATTCTACCTTTTGAAACTTGTCAGCATCCTGCCTCTTCTTGGCTGCCTCCCGATCCTTCTTTCTCGAATGGATTTTGTAAGAGTCCTTCCAGTCCTTTAAACTCTCAACCCATGGAACAACGCCTTTGCCTCGTGTTCGTCTCGGGTGTTCAGGATTCTTGAGGGCATTTGTAAGCTCATTGTTCTCTCTGTCAGGCTGGAACACCCCCGTTCGAGTATCTTGTATTGCATCAAGTATAGCGTCGGAGGCATCTCTAAGACTTGCCTCCTCCAGAATCTCCCATGTCTTTGGGTTCAAATTTCCCCCATGCGCATAAAACCAAATCTTGCACGTGTCGGGCCAAGCCAATGTTTTTGGAGTGACCCATGCATCAATCATCTTTTTCTCAGATTCATCCCACTTAGGCATGCCACTCTTGTAGCCACCTGGCCTGAGAGAATGGTGCCACTCTTTTTTCTTAGCATTTAGCTTGTTTATCCTCTCCCGATCCTTAGTTGTTTCTGATTGCTTGAACTCCACAAATAAGTCCCAATGATCTTTTACCTTCTCATATGGTCTAGTCAATTCTGGAGTCTTGTCTTTAAGGCCGAAGTCGGCCCATAACCTATTCTTCTAGTTGCAAAATTGTGTGGTCATCTTCTTAAGGGAAAACTTCTTGACTTTCTCCCATAGTGCATCTAAGAAATGCTCCCGTAGGGTGAAATGTTTCAGGAGCATATGTCAAAGCATATTTTTTCCTCTTTCGTCCACAAAACTAACTTCTCGATCTTTCTTTGGCCTATGCAATTCTTGAATGGAGATCAGAATTTGGTCCCTGACAATGACTCCACATTGACGTAAAAATTTGTCCGCGTTCTTTTTGGGAGCATTTAGTTCGCCACCTGGTGTTATCTCGTCGATGTTGTACTTTATGCCCTCGGGCAACTTTTTGGTCGGGCCTCGTACTGCCCTGCTTATAGAAGATTTGCTCGATCTAGAGGACTAAAAGAAGAGATTCATTAATATATATACAAATCAATTAATACATCTAATGATCACAAGAGGCCAAATATATACCTCGTCGGACTTTGTTAATTAGAGAAAAATTTATTTGCCATCATTGTGTGGTTCCCCTTCATCTCTTGATTGTTCTTCCCCTTAACAGGATGGGTTAAGATATTGTGAGCCATCATATGCTTTTTCATTCTCTTCTTTCCACAGCGTATCATGTCAAACAATACATACACTTGATCATGGTCTTTGTCTCTATCATCTATAGCTTAATTAATCGAGAAGAAAGATAAAACAATTTAGTATTCACTTTAGCTAGCAAGATCATCATATATATAATATCACTAATACATTGAATAATCCACTTAATGCATCATCGAATATTATCGAATATAGTCTTGAACACATCTCAAGTATTATCACTACTACATCTTGAATATTATCATATAACATCACTAGCTAATACAGATCGAATATTATCGAATAATCTAGTTCACTAGCGGTTCCTGATCAAACTGATCACCCAAAGAGCTGACATTGCACCGAGGCGCGAGTGGTGGACACCCAAAGAGAAGGAACCATCACAGGATCATTGCTCGAGTGAGATCCCTGAAGAACCTGCTAGGTATTCGAGAACCTTACATCCAACGCAACCATGTAGCGACGGACGTGCTCGTCCTCCTCCCTAACATGGCGACGTACCTCCTCCTCGCGGGTCGGCTTCCTCCGCACCAATATTACCCACGCGACCGCCACCAAAGAAGCTCTGGGTCGATGACGGGAGCCCGATTCCTCACCAAGATGCGTGCCCCGGAAGCTATCATCTCCCAGTGCCAGCCTGATGGAGCCCAGTCCCGGACATGGCGCCTCTCAAGCAGGTTGTCGCCACCGAGTCGATGACGAGGATGTGGGTCGGGCATCGTCGACGTCGATAACTTATAAACATGGGATTTGCATAACAATGATTATCATTTTATTATGCTACTCATATTTATAAACATATAAACGTAAAGAACTAATTTCAATCATATGCATCAACAAGAACATCCTCAAATAATGACAAGTATCAGCGCTAACTATACAAAACTATATGAAGTTTCATACCTCTTCATGTCATTTAGCATGTGTTTCACAATTGGCCTATATGTGACAACAATATGCATAGCTTTGGCAAACAAAAGAAAACATACACATATGCATTTTATCTAACATACACATACGCATCAATATAACATACATCAATATAAATCAAATACACATATGAATTTTATCTAACATACACGTATGCATTTTATCTAACATACAAAAATGAACAAAATTTGAGGAGGAGAGGCTCACCGGCAGGGATCGCTGGGGCAGAGACGGAGGAGCGGTGCCGGAGACGAAGGAGCAGCACTGGAGATGGAGGACCGGCGCCAGAGACAGAGGAGGACACTGAAGGCAGGGAGGAGCAGCGTCGGCGCGGGCTCGGGCCACGGCGTCGCTTGGAGCATCCAGCGGGCGGGGATCGAGGCGGGCGCCCGTGGAGTAGTGGCGGCAGTGCCAGCGTGGGCTCGGGCGGCACTTGGGAGCAGACCGGCCGGACGACGACATCGATGGCGCGCGCGGAGCAGCTTGGCGGTGTCGTCGATGAAAGTGCATCATTGCCCTTAATAGTTTTCGACATTTATTACAATATCATTTGTGTTTCTAACCACATGCTCTAGTGTAAACAACACCGTCAAAATGAAAGTGAACCATGGATGGTTACTTGCCCTCTATTCAAAAAAAGGAAAAGGCGGAGTGCCATTATGGTTTTCTTTCCTTCATGAGTACCTAGGGCGGCCACACTATTAACAGGTAACGCATCATGAAATCATCTCGGAATTAACTCCACATACACATGTGATCTGGCAAAATCAATTCTCAAAGTTGGTTTGAATTGATGGTGCAAAGTTTCTGCCTAGGCCGGAGCATCCCGGACGGCTGGAACTTCAGGGGCTTGTAACGCCCAAGATGTGGTCCTATCCTTATGTTGGCACGAGGGCCTCGACAGAGATAGAAACACATCTCACCGTTTCACAAGAATGGATATCATTACAAGTACATGTACTGAGAAGATGAGTATATGGATTTGGCTTACACTCGCCACAAACTACATCAGAGTCACATCAATACAACACATAATCAATCATCATGAAGAAGGGCAGGGTCCGACTATGGACGAAAACAAACGATAAAAGAACGACGTCCATTCTTGCTATCCCAGGCTACCGGCATGGAACCCATCCTAGATCGATGAAGAAGAAGAAGAAGAAACTCCAAATAGCACAATCAGCATGCTCACGTCAAAGTAACTCTTTACATGTACCTGCAACTGGTGTTGTAGTAAACTGTGAGCCACACAGGACTCAACAATCTCATTTCCAAAGGTATCAAGACTGGCAACACTTAATGGGTGAGGTATGGTTAAGTGGTGAGGCTGCAGCAAGCGACTAAGCATTTATTTGAGGTGGCTAACTTACGAGTAGAAGAATAAGAGGGGTGATCTACGCATAGAGGACGTTAACTACTGATGACCAAATGAATGATCCTGAACACCTACTTACGTCAGACATAACCCCACCGTGTCCTCGATTGGAGAAGGACCTCACAAAAGAGACAGTCACGGTTACAAACTCAGTTGGCATATTTTAATTAAGCTTATTTCAAGTTATCTAGAACTGGATGTTAACCAAAGTTTCCACGTTGCCACATAACCGCGGGCATGGCCTTCCGAAAGGTTTAACCCTGCAGGGGTGCTCCAACTAGTCCATCAGAAACTACCACACACTGCAACACAATGACCTCGATCAGGGAAACCCGTGATCTCCTCGGGTTCCTAGTGGAAAACCTCAACCTCGAGATAACCCAAAGCATCCTCTGAATCGCTCGCACAAGATGCTCGAGAAAGGTAAAACAAGTGCAGCAAGGCCGCCCAGTGTGTCGACGATCCTAATAGGAGTAGTGTATCTCGTTCTCAGGACACGACGGCTGAGCAATACGTACGGTGGACGGATAGAAATCCCCCGAGTTGCCCCGGGTGGCCCCGCAAGTGGCTTTGTTTGGGACCAACACGAGCAGCACTGCCCCTGTATTATGTTGAATTAATCCTCGGGTTTATGACGCCCTATCTTTTTCAGTATTATCAGGATTATTATGTTGGGGCAAATATAGTACCAATGTTGGGCCTTTTCATACGATATTTATCCCAAAACGAGAATCTAGGGGGTCCCCGTAACAACCCCAAGCATGTTAGGAGCGCTCATTTATGGAACATAACACCGGTAGCCAAAACTAAGGCGGCAAAGGTGGAACAAAACACCAGGCTAGAAAGGCCGAGCCTTCCAGCTTTTACCAAGTATATAGGTGCATTAAATGAATTAGCATAATAGGGTGATATAACAAGGAACCCATGTTATCACATGAAAGCAACTGCACCTGCAACTAGCAACGTTATCAAAGGCTGAGCAAGCAGTAACATAGCCAATCAGTGGTTTACTAGGTAGTGGAAAGATAAGAGGTTTTCATGGCAATGATGGGAGGCTGATATTTAAGAGGTGGTAGGTAGCGAGACATAGCGATAGAAACAAAACAACTAGCATGTCAATGACAGTAATGGTATCTAGGGAAATGACCATCTTTCGTGAGATCCCGCTTGGAAGAAGAACGACTCCGTGAAGTAGACTAACCTACGTAGTCGAAGAGATCCTCACATTCCTACACGCTTGCGGAACTCCATCGAGACGAAACAAACTGGGAACAAGAATCAACACACGATATTCACCAGGACACATGCATGATATGATGCACACCCTAATTTGATGCAGGTCAACTTTAAATTATGCAAGGCATGGCATGGCAATTCACACAATCGAACATTACACATTAAGTGAAGCTCAATATGCAAGGAGTTGCATATTGACGAAAGTCCATGTTTAATTATTTAGTTCACTACCGTTTATTTATATGACAATATTAAATGTTGTCAAACATGGTAAGGGGTGAAGCGCAATTAAACTATCTATCTAGGCATTTTAAATGATGCCGGAAATGAAATATAGCATCTCCGAACTGACCACGCGTTAACTTTGTAACCTGTCCAGATTTGTCCTAATCATATTTTATGTTTGTTAAACGGCAAAACAAAGTGGTTCACGTGATTCTACTCATCGTTCTAGTCCATTTACATATATGGCTCATGTCCAACGGAGCTACGGTTACTTAACTACGGCCTAAACCGTTTCTAACACGTCGACACGCAAAATGATGCAAACATCATGTATAACAACTTTAAATATGCATGAAAGCTGGAAAACATTAATTTACACGAAATTCTACATGTTCTACATATAAAACTTGCCTCGATCCGACGCACGGATTAAAATTTATGGACGGTTTAAAAACATGCTATTTTCTGAAATTTGTCGTAAATAGATAAAATTGGAGGACCTAAGAAAACTCTTCGGGCCGTAAACTGATATGGGAAGAAATAGAGCATGGCGCATCATAGCAAAAAGGCACCGGGTCGGGGGATATTCGGGCGCTCACCTGGGCCTAAGAAGGTCAAATCTGGATGGGAGGTGGAGCTGGGCCGGCTCGACTAGCGGTGGGAGGTGGGCCGGCGTGCTGGGCCGGTCGGGCGGGCGACTGGGCCGACCGAAGCGGCGGCTAGGCCAGTCCAGCTAGCGGTCAACGCTGGCTGGCGGAATCGATCTAGTTCTCCCCAGATCGGATCAACGACCCGCGAGGTGATGACGATGTGGCTCCTACCGGTGGGGTTGCGTCCGTAGGAGGCAGACGGGGTGGCGGGCCGCGGCTTTGGGCGCCGGATGGCCGGCAGGGCGTCCTGCGCTGGCGGTGAGGCACCACGGCGGCGGCCGGCTGTGGTCGGCGGGAGATCTCGGGGGGCTCGAGCTGCTCCTTCCTCGGGCACAGGTGGGACGGGGCGACCGGGCCTGGAGGGCCTACTGCTGGCTCGGGCGGGCCCTGGCCGGCTGGAGGTGGGAGGAGGAAGAGAGGTGGCGGCTGGCTAGAGTTTGGCACGGAAATCGAGGATGAGAGGGGATTTTTACTATGTATAGAGAGAGGGGGTTAAGGTTAGGGTCTTTGCTCCGTTTTCGAGCCGTTGGATTGCGATCCGTCAGTCCGAAACGGAGGGGTGGTTAGGTGGGTGGTGTTGGGGTGTGTAGAATTGGTTTGGTGGGAAGATAGGGAATGTTGCAGCCCGTGACACCAGAGTTTTAAACACGGAAAAACTGTTCGCCGATAATCCGATGACGGTGCCGCTACGGTCGATCGTTCTGGTATCAAACAAACTCCGATCGCGACAAAATTTGGTAGGCGGTCTACCTACACTATACTAATACTGCATGCCAAGTTTCAACCCAATCCGAGAATATTTTATACGTACTTTCAAAAACAAGATTTTAACGATGTCGCGGGCGCGTGCGTGTGTGGTTGGTCTCGGAATGGTCAACGACAAAAATGGATAGAACCGGCAACTAATAACGGATGCAAGTTTGAAAATTGGCGGCAACGGAGTGCTGATGCAATGCAGATGGTGCGAATGATGCGATGATGGATGCGACAGACAACCTAATCACACAGCACAACAGAATAAAAGTGGAATCTTCTGGAGCGTCGGTCTCGGGCTGACACAACTCTCCTACACTAACAAGAGATCTCGCCCCGAGATCTAAGAATGAAAGGGGAAGAGGATGATAAAATGAAGAGGTAAAACTTAGTTGCTTCTTTGACAAACGAGTGAAACCAATGAAACTTAGAGGTTGCAAAGGGATGAAGAAAGACATGAGAAACAAGCAAGAATTCAAACAAAATTTCGGCAACATTTCGGTAGGAATAAGAGGACAAAATTTGATAAGATGGTGATACGTCCCAAACGTATCTATAATTTCTGCTTATTTCATGATCTTTTGGGTGACATATTTGGACTAACCTACTAACTCAGTGCACCCAGTGACAGTTTCTGTGTGCACACGTATATTTTGTAGGGGCTTTTACCCAATTTTCCGAAGCCCGAAAAAATCCAGAAAAATATATTAAAAAATCTGCTATAGAGAAGCTTCAGGATAACCGAAGGAAGGGCAGAGGGGGGCCAGGGGCCTCCCAGGCGGCGTGCTGGCGCGGCCAGGCCCTAGGCTGCGCCAGGAGGTCGCCTGGGTGGGTCCCACCTCCTAAGGTGCCCTCCTTTGGCCTATATTTCGAGTCCCGAGAGGAAACCCTCGCAAACTTTCTGGAATCGTGAATTTCTCCATCATTCCGCCGCCACAACGCTTTCGAGATCGGGAGCGTCAAGAGACCCCTTCCTGGCAACCTGCCGGAGGGAGGATTGACCTCTCGGAGCTTCTCCACTGCCATGGATGCTTCCCGGATGTGCCGTGAGTAGTCCTCCTTGGACCATAAGTCCATGACCAGTAGCTATGTGATGTATTCTCTCCAATCTTGTGCTTCAATGGTTAGTCCTTGTGAGCTGCCCTACATGATCAAGGCATCTATGTAATTCTCTTGCTATTGCTATGCTCGGTTTGTTGGGATCTGATGGATTATTAGATTATGTTCAGATTGTTATGAGTTATATATTTGATTATTATTTTATATTATGTTCCTTAGTGATTCATGCATGTTCTCCGTTGCTTTTTATTGCTTTGGCCAAGTAGTAGATCGTGACTCCAAGAGGGAGCATTATGCATGATTGTGGGTTCATGCCCCTCGATGTCTAGCTTGAGTGAGAGAAACATGAGACTAGGGGATGTGCTTGTTGCCACCAAGGAGAAAACAATGGTGCTTGTGACCTCAATAGCAAGGATTTTTTACCTTACACATAGTTCGTTAAAGCAGTTGTCCGTTGCTTTGAGTTTACACTTTGGGTGGGGCTCACAACTTAATACCACATAGATGTTCTGGATAGAAATCTCAAGGTGGATGATTAGTAAGTAGATGTTGATGAATAAACGGTCTACTTGTCTAGGCGTACTGCCCATTACTATTGAACCTCTGACTATCAAGGAGCATAATTAGCATTGCGGTGCGATCATAATTCTGTCAATTGCCCAACAGTAATTTGTTTACCCAAGCATAGTTGTTTATCGTCTTTTGGGAGAGAGACATCACTAGTGAACGTCATGTGACTCCGGTCCATATCACCATCATTGTTTACACCTCCATCATTTACCACTTTCATTTACTTTTCTGTTGCGATCACTATTACTTTCCCGCTTGTGTTTATATCCTTTGCCAACTACAAGGTCGGAGAGATTGACATCCTCTCTGTACTCGTTGGGAGCAATGTTTGTTGTTGTTGTGTGTGTAGGTCCACGTCTTCTGCTGACGAGTACGGAAGACACCTACTTGTTGAGCCTTGGAGTCCTTCTGGTTTGATAAACCTTACAGTCTCCGTGTAAGGGAAATTAGCTGCTGACTACATCTCCACCTTCCACTTGGGGTATCCAACGAGGGGCAAGAATTATATCCATCAACTCGTCATCAAGCGAATTTTTGGCGCCATTGCCGGGGACTCCAGTCTTCAATATAAGGGAGTTGCATGCTATCTTTTACTTCTACTTTTTAGTCTTCTTAGTTTGCTTTAGAGTCTTATACCAAAAACCACAAAAAAATTAGTTTCCTTGTTCTTGATTTTCGCTCGTGCTATGGGTTCCACTGAGAACACTAAGTTGTGTGACTTCACTAGTTAGGCTTATGGAAAACTGCACTCTTAGTTCGCTGCTTGGGGAAGGCCGCTCTACCACACCCGTGGTAGAGAAGTCTCCTCCAGCTATTGAATGTATCCCATTCAAAATACCACTTGGGATAATTGAAATAATTAGGAATGATTGTTATGCAGGAGATGGAACAGTCAATCCTAGTATTCATTTGTTGAAACTTGTAGAACTTTGTGAGTTGTTTAAGATTTCAGGTTTGACAAGAGATGGAGTCATGAGGAAATTATTTGCCTTGTCACTGGAAGGAAAAGCATTGGAATGGTATAGGCTACTAGATGATTCTGACCTACGGGATTGGCAAGAGATTCAGTCTCTCTTTTACTCCAAGTTTTATCCTCTTCATGAAGTCCATCTGGATCATGGTAACAATGCTTTATGTGATACTTATATTGTTGAGTTTATTCATGATCCCGCTGAAAGTTATTATGATAAGGGAACATATGCTTATAGATATAACAATAATATCAAGTTCCCTCTCTTTATGTCGAAGGTTTTGAAGCTGCACTGGTTTTGCCTTCCTATGCTTATTTCTTTGTGCTTCAATGAATTATTCTATTGAAATATACCTATGCATAGGAAGCATGTTAGACTTAAATGTGTTTGGTATTTTCTTCTTGATGCTCTCTTTTGTTCTACAACTCTTATTCCTACGAGAGCATTATTTAAATCTTAAGCCTATCTTTATGGCTATAAAGAAAGAGCTCTAGGGAGACAACCCTTGTTATCTTTACTTTGAGTTTTTACTTTCACTTTTATTGGTCTTGATGCTTGTTACTACTGTAGCAACATCACTGTATCTTTATTTTTAAGCTTTGTGCCAAGTTATAGCTTCCGATTGCAAGAAAGTTCAAAAATTGTGACATGTTGTCCAGAAACATATTCTGTCTGCTTGACAGAAAAATTCGCAAAAAATCACGAGATCATCTTTTTGACCTGAATTTTTTTGACAGGAGCTGTATATAATTGCCTTTCTGGCATCTGTTCTGAGTTTTTTAATTTGAGTTGCAGAAGTGCCCTGAATAAATTATTTACTACGTGCTATTCTATTTTTCACAAATTCTGCCATGTTTTGTGTTTCCATTGTTTTGCGAAGCCTAAGCTTGCTTTTTATTTGCAAAAATCTTTTGGCAATCATGAGAAGCAATAGCTTTTCATGAAAATCTTTATTTCTAGCAGGGAGTTTTCAAGTATGCAATGGGAGAGATGATGAAAGAAGATGCACGAGTGTCAAGCGCTCAAGCTTGGGGATTCCCCCATGCACCCCAAGAAATATTGAAGGAGACTCAAGCGTCTAAGCTTGGGGATGCCCCCGTGCATCCCCTTCTCTATCAACTATCATCAGTTCGTCCATGTCCATGCTATATGTTTATCACTTCATATGATATGTGCTATGCTTGGAGCGTCCCGCTATTTTCTTATTAGTTTGTTTTAGTTTTGCTTGTTGTTCATAACAAGTTGGAACCTATCCTACCTTGTTTGGCAGAGAGACATGCTCCATTTCACTCTAGAACACAACATAGGTTTTCATGCTTATCTTTTTGTGTGTTCTTTACCCTTTGTAGCTACTGTCATGCTTAGCTCTTAGTTTTCGTGCTTATCTTTTTAAGAGCTATTATTTAGGTTGCTTCTGGAACTCTCTTAAGTTATCATGCTTATCTTTTTTAGAGAGTTGGCTCGTTGCACTGTGTTGTGTGTCTTGCACGAGTAGGTAATTGAGGTTGCTATTTAAGTATAGTAGTAACTTGTAATAGTTTTGAGGTATTGATTTGAGTAATGTTTGCACTATTGGTGCCAAGAGCTTGAGCCTATTAGTGATAGGTGTCGTATTTTGGGAAATCCATGTGTTTTCTCAAAAACTAAATATCAGTTGAGAAATCTAGCTACTAAATTGATCGCTAACCTCTCGAGGGGTTGGAATATATAGAGTACCCTCACGTTACCATGAGTCGAGGATGCGCAAGGATAACCAAACCCCCAAACACTCCTCCTCGGGGTACTTGTCTCTTTGTGATTCTCCTAACTGGATAGAGAGTTACCGATAATAAGTGTATGAGTTCTTCGGACTAATGTGAGTATTCGATTGTTGGCACTTCCACTATCCATATTTTGCTAGCCTCTTCAGTACCGTGCATTGCCCTTTCTCACATTGAGAGTTGGTGCAAACTCTGCCGGTGCATTCAAACCCATGACATGCTACGCTCTGTCATACATAAGCCTCATTATATCTTTCCTCAAAACAGCCACCATACCTACCTATTAAGGCATTTCCATAGCCTTACCGAGATACATTGCCATGCAACATCCACCATCTCATGACTTGATCTTCATGTCATACATGCTTTTGCTTGATCATAGAGTCGCATGCTAGTTGGGCCTTGCCCTTATTATTGCTACATGACGCGCTAGTATCATTGCATATCCTGCTACACTGGCAGAGGCATACATTTGCATACATCATGATAGTTTTCACTTGTCTTTATGTTAAGTACTTCCTATAAAGTGTGATGATTTTTCTTTTTATTCATGTAAAATATAGGGTGTTGCCCTTAAGAGAGGAAAAGATCCCAAAGAGGAAAAATGAGAGATAAAAATAAAGAGCCAAAGAGGCCACAAAATAAAAAAAAGAGAAAAAGAGAATAAAAAAAAGAGAGAAGGGGGCAACACTACTATTCCTTTTGAAAGATCCACACTCGTACTCCATTACTCTATTGGTACTATATAGAGATGATCATTCATGCATAACTATGTGGGGATCCTTACACTATAGAACTTGGTTTGCATATTCCAATGATGAGCCTCCTCAAATGAGATCTAGGTCTTCATGAGCAAACAAGTTGGATGCACCCCCACTAGTTCCATTGGAGAGTTTACCTTAGCTCATATGTGCATCCGTTACATAGCAATGCCTACTCCTCACATACTATTTATCATTTGGCTTTCTCTCGTCTATGGTTGTCCTCATTGATGTGAGCCTTTCACACCTTTTTGTCTTCCTTCCCCATTATTATTCTATTTTCCATCCTAAGTGCCAACATATCTTGCTTACGTTCATCCATTGCATGAGTGCTCAAAGTCGAAAGGGAGAGGATCATTTTGACTTGTGCCTGACTAGTGGTCTGGGGATGAGTCAAAATAAGATTCCGAAGGAGACTAAGTGTGAGGTTTGGTAGATTGAGTTCTCAATTGAAAAAATATTTTATGATCTCAACCCATCTCCCACTTCTTGCACGCAAACACCATTCGGAGACATTCGAGTCACGGACAACGAGAACTCTTGCACCTTTATGTTCTTACTTTGCTAAACTCAATACTAGATATGGACTCTTGCTTGTTATTGTCTTGACTTGAATTGCATATCTCACTTGCTTTACTTTGAAGCTCTTATATGTGTGTTAGCATGTCACCACAGAAATTATTGTGTTATCATTTATCTACTCGAGGACGAGCAGAAATTAAGCTTGGGGATGTTGATATGTCCCAAACGTATCTATAATTTCTGCTTGTTCCATGATGTTTTGTGTGACATTGTTATATGTTTTGCTACACTTTTATATCATTTTACACATATTTGGACTAACCTACTAACTCAGTGCACCTAGTGCCAGTTTCTGTCTGCTAATGTCTATTTTGCAGGGGCTTTTACCCAATTTTTCGAAGCCCAAAAAAATCCAGAAAAAATATATTAAAAAATCAGCGAAACAGAAGCTTTGGGATCACCGAAGGAGGGACAGAGGGGGCCACGGGCCTCCCACGCAGCCTGCTAGCACGGCCAAGCCCTAGGCCGCGCCACGAGGTCACCCGGGTGGGTCCCACCTCCTGTGGTGCCCTCCTTTGGCCTATATTTAGAGTCCCAAGAGGAAACCCTCGTAGACTTTCTGGAATCGCGAATTTCTCCGTTATTCCGCCGTCGCAGCGCTTCTGAGATCGGGAGCGTCAGGAGACCCCTTACCGGCACCCTGCCGGAGGGAGGATTGACCTCCGAGAGCTTCTCCACTGCCATGGACACTTCCGGGATGTGCGTGAGTAGTCCTCCTTGGACCATGAGTCCATGACCAGTAGTTATGTGATGTCTTCTCTCCAATCTTGTGCTTCAATGGTTAGTCCTTGTGAGCTTCCCTACATGATCAAGGCATCTACGTAATTCTCTTGCTATTGCTATGCTCGGTTTGTTGGGCTCCGATGGATTATGAGATTATGTTCAGATTGTTATGAGTTATATATTTGATTATCCTTTTTATATTATGTTCCTTGGTTATTCATGCATGTTCTCCGTTGCTTTTTATTGCTTTGGCCAAGTAGTAGATCGTAACTCCAAGAGGGAGCATTATGCATGATTGTGGGTTCATGCCCCTCGATGTCTAGCTTGAGTGACAGATACATGAGACTAGGAGATGTGCTTGTTGCCATCAGGTAGAAAACAACGGTGCTTGTGACCATGGTTGGAAGGATTGTTTACCTTCTGCATAGTTCGTTAATGCAGTTGTCCGTTGCTTTGAGTTTACACTTTGGGTGGGGCTCGCAACTTAATACCAGAGAGATGTTCTGGATAGATATATCAAGGTGGATGATTAGTAAGTAGATGCTGATGAATAAATGGTCTACTTGCCTTGGCGTACTACCCATTACTATTGAACCTCTAACTATGAAGGAGCATAATTACCATTGCGGTATGATCATAATTCAGTCAATTGCCCAACTGTTATTTGTTCACCCAAGCATAGTTGTTTATCCTCTTTTGGGAGAGAGACATCAATAGTGAAGATCATGTGACTCCGGTCCATATCACCATCATTGTTTACACCTCCATCATTTACCGCTTTCATTTACTTTTCTGTTGCAACCACTATTACTTTCCCGCTTGTGTTTTGATCCTTTGCAAACTACAAGGCCGGAGAGATTGACAACCTCTCTGTACTCGTTGGGAGCAAAGTTATTTGTTTTGTGTGCCGGTCCACGTATTCTGCTGACTAGGACGAAAAACACCTACTTCTTGAGCCTAGGAGTCCTTCTGATTCGATAAACCTTACAGTCTCCATGTAAGTGAAATTTGTTGCTGACTACATCTCCACCTTCCACTTGGGGTATCCAACGAGGGGCGAGAAGTATATCCATCAACTCGTGTGTCGATTCTACGCATACTGGGACCTTTCCAAAGATCAGTGCACCTTGTCTTTGTTTCAAACTCGTTCAAACGACCTGAACGGCCATAGAGCACCTTCAAACTGTTGCGAACCTGATCAACACAGCAACTGGCTATGTAGCGCTTGATTTCGTCTCAAGCTGCGCTTGGTGATTTCTATGGTTGCACTGAATGCGGCAAGGAGCCTTGCTGGTAGTTGCCGGCAAGCTCCCACATAACGCAAAGACGAATCATACAAAGAATAGAATCGGAAAAAGGGAAAATAGTCTTTTCATTCATTTGTTTGGGATACCCTCAAACATATTACATGGATGATATGATCTACTCTAACCTACAACTATTTTCCTTGGCGAGGAACTACACTCGCCGGATTGGAGTTCATGAAGACAAGGCGCGGCAAGGCCTGCGGTACATCCATGTTGGCTCCCCCGGGACCAACGTTGTATCGACGGAAGCGGGTTCGGCCTCGTCAAGCCGCGGGAAGGGGGTGACACATCCGTTGAGATCCCGCCTTCCCAGGAGAGGGAGGGGTGTGACCGGGCCGCGCCAGTGCAGGAAGCACTCAGTCCCAGTCGGGGGAATCTCCATCCAATTCAATTCCCCTGGGCTTGGGACTAGGCCCGACACCATCACCACTGCCGCCCTCCGCCTCCGTCGCTCGAAGCGGAGCACTCAATGCCGCTCGAGCGATCTTTGCAGTAGCCGAGAAGCGCACGTGGGCGCCCCTAAAGCTTGGAGCGGAGGACATGCCAGTCCTCAAGGACATGGGCGCGGGCGAAAGCCTTCTGGCCTCACCCAAGCAGCATGGAGGACCGCCGCAGGAGCAAGCCTCGGGGAAGGCGGAGGCGCTGGAGTAGCGCTCCGCCTCCCCCGTCCTCGACCTCCACGACTACCCGGGCCCGTCGCCCTTCCTCTGCCACGGGTTCTCGCGCCGTCTTCCGCCGCGACGCCCCCAGAAGACTCTGAAGACCAAGACTGAGGACTTGGTGGATTCAGAAGGAGTTGGGTGAGCAAAACCCCTTGCAAGACCTCCCAATTTATAGGATGTGGCACGGGGGCTAGCCTCCCTTGCTCCAGAAGCCACCACCCCTCTCGCCCAATCACTCGTGCTGACAGGCGAACAAGGAACTGCCCTGCTGCACCAATGCATGCACGGCGGGCCCAGCCACTACTGCGCCTTTTAAGGCCACGTCTGCCACCTTCCATCCATAAGTGTGCATGCCACGCGCGTGGCAGAGGCGTTTCAGGAGGTGGAAAGTCCACTCCATGCACGACCCCCACTTTGCGCGCCCAATGCGTGATGTGGGGAAAAGTAACCGCCAGTGGATCCAGCCATGAAAGCCCGTGCACCTCTTCGGGACTGGCCCAACAACGCTTTGCATGCGTGTGTGGCCCAGGCCCGGGGGCTCCTGTCGGTGCACTAAAGACTGGGGTCCCTAGTGCCCCTGACTTGTGCATGAGCACGAAGAGCCCCTGCCGGCAGGGCATGGCAGGACCCAGTCAAGATGCAACCGCCAAGATGACCAAGGCCTCGGCAAGCCTGCCTTGCCGGGAAGATGACCAAGGCCGCACCCATTTGGTGGGTGTGATGAACTCACCAAGTACAAGACCCCGGCAAACTCCCTTACCGGGATGATGACTAAAGCCCCCGGCAAGCTCCCTTGCCGGGACGAAGACTCAAGGCCCCGGCAAGCTCCTTGCCGGGATGACGGGCCTGGCCACTGGTGGGCAACCGCCCTTGCCACAGTGCCACCACCCCCCAAGTGCAAGCGCATTCCGCATGCGCTAGCGCAGCGTCCAGGTGTCGAAACACCTGGGTACGTGTCTTCACCAGCACATCGCTGACAAGGACAAGACGTGCATTAAATGCACCTGACAGCGGTAGATGGATAAGCACCGCCCTAGGTTCACTGTAATTCCTCGTGAACCTACCACCGAGCACTCTAGGTGACCACTTTGCCTATAAAAGGAGGCCCTTAGCTCAGTTCGAAGGGGTTAAACTCTTTGGACATTGACCCATAAGACGGTAATCAACGGTCACTGTAACAATTGGGAAAAAACGCTTAATACAACCAGACAAGCATGACGTAGGGTTTTATGCGTAAGCGGCCCGAACCTGGGTAAAAAGGCTTGCCGGGTGCTGATTGTTAGCTCTGCTCTTCACGTCACCTCTCCCAGCCCTATGATCACAAGGGTATCATGTTGATTCCCATAGGTGTCGACCTCGCATCGCCGACAATTGGGAAGAAAATAATGAAGAAGAATTGAACGGAGTTGTTGGAAACCCAACAACGAATGAACAAGCTTGTTGTGGAGTTATAACAACCATCTCAAAATAATGAGTTGACAAGCAGCCACTAATAGAAACAAGGATTGATTGTAAGCAACAAGATATGCACAACTTCTTTCACCAAGAGGAAACATTGAAAACTTGGGTTATTTACAAGCACCATAATAGCCTCAATCCTTACGAAAAAGCCTTAGGTGAATCTAAACCAAGATATCTCAATGAAGAAATCATGAGTTGAAAAATATCTCATGATCATAGAATTGGTGGGTTTAAATATCTCATTTTTGAAACAATTCCCTTTGAGACTCCTCCACTAACAAGAACGCTATAACACCACCTCAAAGGATAAAGGAGGAAGAATTGCTCTTTGAAATGCAAGAGAAAGAAAACTTGGGGGTACTTCAACAAGAATCTTGAAGAACACCTTGAGAATGAAGACATAATGACCCGCCTAAAAGAAAACTTAAACAAGAAACCCAAATTATTGAGAGACAAATGAAGAGACAACAACTCAGAAGAATTTGAGGATGAAAGCTAAAAGCGAAGAAGGAAGAATTCTTCTGAAATGATAGCCTTCGGAGGATCAAGAAATCAAAACAACTCTGAAATGCACTGGTTAGATATAGAAGGAATTACTGATGATTGACAAAAATTGAGAAGATAACACGAAGCTGAGATGAAAATCTTCAAAAGAATGGAGCAAGATTTGAGAGAAACACTCCTCTCTCTTCCAAGCTGAGAATGATGAGAAGTAACACCACCAAAATTACTGAGACGCTCTGGAATAAAGAATATGAAAAAGGTTGAGCCAATGATGAGAATTAATTCGAATAGATCTTGGAGAAGGTATATGACTGATGAAACCATACTTACGTCACACTTGAAAAGTATTAGAGATCTCGGGAAAAGATGAGAAGAGTTAGATGAGATCCTGGATAAGAACGTGTGGGTTATGGGCCAACTCAAAAGAAACAAGGTTGAAAGGATTGCTTAGAAAGAGAGATATTGCACTCGTACGAATGAAAACTAGATGAGGTGAGACCCTCGAAATATTTGAAAGGATTGAGAACAAGAAACTTCTGAGATATCTTCAACACTTTGGATAGAATAGAGAGGGATGAATGAATACGAAAAGATAGAATGAGAATTTCCAACACAGAAATCATATAGGAAGGAAAGGATATGATGAACACAGATAGCTTGATTGAATTCACCGGAGAAGAAAACAAGAATTGATAAATGATGAATTAGAAACTCCCGAGAATCTTCACAAAGAATCACCGGACACAAGACAGGAGAGAAGGTAGCGGAAGCAATAATGAAAAGAAAGGCACTTGGATGAGAATTGAATCACTAAAGAAAAGGTAGGGAGGGTGGGGGGGACAAAGACAACTTGGGACAAATGAGATGAACTCCGGAGAGAAATGAGAGATTGACTAAAAATTATTGGGGAAGAGTGAATTCATTAGAAGAAAAGCACACCGGTTAGAAAGAATTCACATGACGACTCCGGTTGAAGAGAATTGATAAGACAATTTGATTGAGCAAAAGAATTTGCATTCCCATAGAAATATGAGAACACTTCTTGGGGAGTTATGAACTCACCACTTGAATCAAAGCAACTCGAATTACCATACTCCAAAAAAACAAAGGATGAGGCTTACGGAAAAGCCAGAACAAATTCATGACAGAGATTCCATCCGATATTTTCGTGGATAGGATCGCACGGGCTCTATCATACAGTAGCCATCATGTACAAGGCAGTGCACACGACATATGAAGCGTTATCGAGTCATATCAAGCTACAAGGATTATTTAAGACACAACGAGAACCGGTGTAAGACGACCGTGAACAAACGAATCCACTAGATGTCGAAACCCAACCTCACATCATGCATATGCTGGAAGATTGTCCTATAAGTGACTACTTGAATTCCCACCTAAGATGTCCCGAAATTTCTGGTCATGCAATCGGGTCCACGGATACAAGGAGTAAAATCCATCACTCAACTCCTAGCAATAACACTACCCGTCCAGTGTATCACATCCGACAACACATAACCAGAGATCTCAGAAATTCATCTATCTCACACCCTTGTATAGCAAGTGTGACAGCAGTAGCGGTAAAGTAACTTAGCAAGAACCAGTACAGGAAAAGCTCGTAAGCATTGGATCGGTGATGGATAATTATGTTGGATGACATTCATCATGTAACGGTTATAACATAGGGTGATATGTAACTAGCTCCAGTTCGTCAATGTAATGTAGGCATGTATTCTGTATTTAGTCATACGTGCTTATGGAAAAGAACTTGCATGACATCTTTTGTCCATCCCTCCCATGGTAGCGGGATCCTAATGGAAACTAAGGGATATTAAGGTCTCGTTTTAATAGAGAACCGGAACAAAGCATTAGCACATACTGAATACATGAACTCCTCATACTATGGTCATCTCCGGGAGTGGTTCCTGCTATTGTCACTCCGGGGTTGCCGGGTCATAACACATAGTAGGTGACTACAACTTTCAAGATAGGATCAAGAACACAAATATATTGATGAAAACATAATAGGTTCAGATTTTAAATCATGGCACTCGGGCCCTAGTGACAAGCATTAAGCATAGCAAAGTAGTAGCATCATCAATCTTAGAACATAGTGGATACTAGGGATCAAACCCCATCAAAACTAACTCGATTACATGATAGATCTCATCCAACCCATCACCGTCCAGCAAGCTACGATGATATTACTCACGAACCATGGAGAGCATCATGGAATTGGCGATGGATGATGGTTGATGATGACGACGGCGTCGATTTCCCCTCTCCGGAGCCCAGAACGGACTCCAGATCTGCCCTCCCGAGGAAGAACAGGCGGTGGCAGCGGCTCCGTATCGTGAAACGCAATGAACTCTTCTCCCCTAATTTTTCCTGGGCGAGAGAGACTTTATAGAGTTGGAGTTGGAGGCTGCAGAGCTACGTGGTCCTCACGAGCCTGCCAGGCGCGCCCTAGGGGGGGCGCCTCCTGGGCTCGTGGGCTCCTGGATCCGTGTCTTCGGATAATTCTTGCACCAGTATTTTTATATATTCCACAAAAAATCCTCGTAAGTTTCCAGGTCATTCCGAGAACTTTTATTTCTGCACAAAAAACACCATCGCAATGCTGCTGAAAACAACGTCAGTCCGGGTTAGTTCCATTCAAATCATGCAAATTAGAGTCCAAAACAAGGGCAAAAGAGTTTGGAAAAGTAGATACGATGGAGACATATCACCTATCCCCTCCTATCTCCTTTCCTCGACCATTGTTGCCCTTTCACCCACACACACCCCTCTCCCCCTCCCCCCTTTGCACTATCCCCTCCTTTCTCCTTTCCTTCACCATTGTTGCCCTCATTTCACCGACACACACCCCCTCTCCCCCTCCCCCCTTTTCCCTATCCCATTTTTTCCTTTCCTCTCTCTAAGTTCTCCACCATTGTTACCTCTCCATTATTTAGCCGTGCACAATCTCTCTCGGGGATATATATAGGTGAGTAAAAAGTTGCGCATTTCAATAATGGGAATATTTGTGTTTGCGATATGAAGGGCTATTGTGTGAGTGACATGACCAACTCACGTGAGTTTCTTATGTTTTGCCGAAATATCGATTTATTTCCATTTCCGTGAATTACGAGAAAACTCGATATGTCCTATTTTTAGGCAAGGTCATGCCAAAAAAATTTAAGCATGCATTTTGTTAATGACCCTTTTGCTTGTTATACCTTGCATTCATGAAGGTGAGTGGTAGGAAGATGGAGCGATACTTGCAATCCGTGATTATGGACATGTATGAAAATAAACGGACTGGGATTAGATGTCCGTGTACAAGATGCAAAGAAGGAGTAATTTTGGACCCTTTTGATCGTGGTAGTTTGAAGGCCCACTTGCTGATCAACGGTTTCATGGATGGATATACTTGATGGATAAGTGAAGATGATGACAAGGGCATCCACACGGCAGGAAATAACGACATTGGTCTAGACGAAGAGATGACCGATCGACAAGAAGACGATGGCGCTGGACATGATGGCTGTGAAGAGTCCAGACACGACGACGGGGAAGAGTCTGGACATGGCGTCGGAGAAGATTCTGGACACATCGAAGTAGCAGATTCCGGACATGGCAGAGAAGAGTCGATGGACACACCAGAGACTTCGACACTACTAAGTTCAGTCATGCATGACCCTCATGTTCGAGACCTACTTCACAAGAGTACGAATAGCGACAAAGTTGATGATAGAGAGGAGTTCAAGCTGGTGCAACTTGAAGTAGACTCGAAGACTCCATTATATGACGGTTGCGATCCCGAGGTCACCCGCTTGAGTTTCATGCTCGAACTTCTAAAGACGAAGGCCAAAAACTATGGACAAACAAAAGCCTCGATGAGCACTTGAAGTATCTACAAAGTAAAGTTCTTCCCGTAGGGAACCTGTGTCCTACTAGTGTCGACGAGGCCAAGAAAATTGTTTGCCCTCTGGATCTGCCGCACATTAGATACCACACATGCACCAACGATTGCATCATTTATCGGTGTGAGCACGCGGAAAAACCAGGTGTCCAGTGTGCAATGCTTCTCGATGCAAGAAGACAGGAAAGAAAGCTCCTCAAAAAGTTGTATGGTACTTTCCGATTACTCCCCGTGTGCAGCTGTATTTCGTAGATCCTAAGGAAGCAAAGCTCATATGCTGGCACGCGGAGAGGAAGAAGCCTGATGATGGAGATGATCCAAAGCTGAGACACCTCGCAGATGGTAGCCAGTGGAGAGCACTCAATGTCGAATATCGTTTTTTCGGAGAAGATGCAAGGAACATCGTGTTTGGTGCGTGTACCGATGGCATGAATCCATTTGGAAACCAGAGCAGCAATCACAGCGCAGGGTGGGCATTCGGTTCCCTCGAACCGTTCGGTTCGGTGCTTCGGTGCCTTCTAATTTTCGGTTTTGAGAAAACATGGACCGATCGGTCTATGCTAGTTAATGTAACCGAGAGTTTGATCCCTAGCACAATCAGTTCGGTTGTCGGTTCTGGGCTGAACAGGGTGTAGTGCATGGAGCTGCCAACCTGGATAGGTGGGGTTGCTATTAAAATATGAGGCACTGGGCTGGGTTGGTCCACTAGAATAGTACTAATGCTAGCCGCGTTGGAAGCTTTTTATTGCCAGCCCTACAAACGAACGTGATTGAAAAACGTGCGAGAGACAAGTAGTTAATTTTTTCTTTGAGAGGAAGCCGTGCATGTGGGGTTATGTGGGGCTGGGAGCCGGGAGTAGGTAAGGTGGCGGTGCTTCGGTTAGTTCGGGGGACCGAGGCTACGTACCGAAATCCCCGAACTTAATTCAGTTTTTTAAAATCGCTAACCGATCTCTATACAGAATATTTCGGTTTCGGTCACTTCGGTTTCGGTCCAGGTTAAATCGATTCGGTAAATCGGTTTTCTGGTTATATGCCCACCCCTAATCACAGCACATGGCCCGTCTTTGTATGGATGTACAACCTCCCCGCAGGGAAGTGCATGAAGACAAAGTACATACACATGAGCATGCTGATTCAAGGGCCAAAACAACCGGGAAATAATTTAACCTATATATGGGGCTTCTGAAAGAGGAGCTAGACACATTATGGAAATTGCCGGTCAAGAAATGGGACGCCAGCACCAGAGATTATTTCTGTATGAGAGTTGTGCTGATGATGACGGTGCACAACTATCTCGGTTATGGGTACACCTCGGGCCAGGTGTGCCATGGAAACAATGGATGCATGAGGTGCATGGATGATACAACGTCTCAGCAGCTTACGTCAACGAAAGATGGCGGGTCTAGGAAAATCATGTACATGGGGCATCGTAGATGGCTCAAAAAGGATGACCCATGGAGAAAACGTGGAGATCTATTCAATGGTTTGGATGAGCATCGAGGATTTCCACGTAAGAGGAGCAGCGCCGAAATCAATGAGTTGTTGAATGTTTGGCAATAGTGCCCACACCGGGAAAGATGGAAAAGGCGCCGGATCCGCTGCTGAAAGTATGGAAAACGAGGTATGTTTTCTGGGACTTGGAGTACTGGCCCAATCACGACACACCTCATCGCCTTGATCAAATGCATATAATGAAGAATGTCCTCGAGAGCTTGCTTGGCACACTGATGAACATGCCGGAGAAGACCAAGGATGGGCCGAAGGCAAGGAAAGACTTGGAGGATTTGGAGATCAGGGGGATCTCCACATGCCCCGTATAAAGTCGACGGAGGAGACAGAGATGGAGACGACGATGGGGCCAAGGGGAAGAAAAGTCAACAAGAAGGAGAAGAATTGTTGCCCCCCTTCTTGCTTCACCTTAAGTCCGAAGGAGATCGATCAATTCATCAAGTTCCTTATGGGAATCAAATTTAGTTCTGGTTACTATGGGAAGATAAGCAGATTTCAGGACACCAAGAAGAAAAGGTTAAGCGGGATGAAATCTCATGACTGCCACGTGATGATGACGTAGATACTCCTGGTTGCCATTAGAGGGATAATGGACAAGCACGTCCGTGAGACACTTACTGGTCTATGCAACTTCTTTGATGTTATCTCTCGAAAGTCCATCAGTGTGAAGCAGGTGCGAAGGCTACATGAAGAGATCGTTGTCCTACTATGTTAGCTTGAGATGTACTTCCCGCCCACATTCTTTGACATCATGGTGCATCTGTGTGTCCACATCGTGGACGACATCATCGACCTCGGGCCGACATTCCTTCGGAGCATGATGCTGTTGGAGAGGATAAATGGGGTGATCAAAGGATTCGTTCGTGACATGCCCATCCTGAGGAGAGCATCATCCTGGCCTATCTGACCCAAGAGTGCATCTCCTTTTACGAGAATTATATGGGCAAAGAAGACCCTGTTGTTGGTTTGCCTGTCAACAAGCACCATGTGAGGCTCGGAGGAGAAGGTCACAACAACAGCCGAAGGGAATTGCACGTGGACTACTTGGATCGATGGGACGACTTTGACAGGGCTAACTTAGTAGTGCTACAACACCTAGATGTGATAGAAGATTATGTAACACTGCACAAAGAAATCACCGCAAAGAAGTAACGTGATCAGGGGATGTGCAAGACGGAGGACGAAGTTACAATAGAGCACAATGCAACTTTCTTGCATTGGTTCAAAGAGCAGGTTCGTGCTAATCCCCCCGAAGAGGGCAGTGCAGACGAGTTTCTCATACACATCTTAGCACAGGGCCCAGCGCCCAAACTCTTGTCCTATGAGGCATACGATATCAATTGGTACACGTTCTACACGGAGACCACAGACATGGACAGTGATTAGCAAAATTCACGGGTGACGACTGAATGCATGATCGACTCCAACAACACAACTGAAAGATTCTATGGAAGGGTCGAAGAGATCTGGGAGCTTAACTATGCTGGAAAGCTCGATGCGACGATGTTCCGTGTCAGGTGGGCTAAGGCTGTCGTAAGACAAAACAAGTATTTCACTACCATGTCTATACCTGACGCAAAGAGCTCTACCGTCAACATCAACTTCATCGCCAAAACTGAGCCATGGATACACTCTAAGCACATGACACAATGCTTCTTCATAACCGACCCGACCAATCCCAGCCGTGTTGTCGTGAAGAGAGGTAAAAGGAACATCACCGGAATGGATGGACTCGCCAACAAGGAAGACTATGACCAATACGGCAACCCGATGAGGGAATATGACGATGACGATGAAGCATACGTGAAAAGAAGAATCAAGACTACATTACCTAAGAAAGATCATACTCCATGGTGTCGGAAAAGAAAAATCAAGACAAGGAAAAATAAAGGGAAGAAGCTCAACGTGAAACGTCTTCTACGCAGCTGAGAAACAATCATTCATATATATGTATGTACGTATTTTCTGTACGCAACAACACATGGTTCCGATAATAATCGCGTAGTGTGGGAGGGAGATGTTCTCGTCATCGGCTACATGCGTGCGAGAGGCCGTCGGGAGAAAAAAACAAAAAGGGAGAAAGCAATACAAAAGAAAAACAAAAGGAAAGGAAAATAATAAAATGGAAAGAAAGATAATAAAAATAAAATAATAAACAAAAATAACTAAAAGAATTTAATTAAGAAAATCAATAAAGAAAAATAATAAAAATAAATTAATAAAGTAAATAAAGTTAGCAGTAGCGCTAGATTGGCCCCGACGCTACTGCTAAGTTAATAGTAGCGCTGTAAGCAAACCAACGCTACTGCTAATTAACCAACGTCATTTAGCAGTGGCGCTCGGCGAGCACCAGTGCTACTGCTAACTTAGCAGTAGCGCTGGAGCCAATCCAGTGCTACTGCTAACTATGTATAACCCTACCCAGAATCACCTAACCCCCCGGCCCCTCCACTCCTCCGCTCTCCCCCTCTCCCATGCGCGCTCAACTCCCATGTCGCCGCCGCCGCCCCGGTAAGCCCCCCCTCCACAGGAGCCCTCCCCATCTCCCCCCTCTCGCCGCCCCCTCCCCCCGCTGGAGCCCTCCCCTGCCGCCACCCCGGTAAGCCCCCCACCGGAGCCCTCCCCATCTCCCTTTCTCGCCGCCCCCACCCCCCGCCGGAGCCCTTCCCCGCCGTCGCCGCCCCGGTAAGCCCCCCCGCCGGATCCCTTCCCACCCCCCTCCCCCACCTGAGCCCTTCCCCACTCAACCTCCCCCACCGGAGTCCTTCCCTCTCCCCCTCCCCCACCGGAGCCCTCCCCACCTCCCCCAGAGCCCTCCACCACCCCACCTCCCCCGGAGCCCTCCACCACCCCACCTCCCCCGGAGCCCTTCCGCACCCCACCTTCCCCGGATCCCTCCCCCGCCGTCGTAGCCCTCCCCCGCCACCCCCACCGGAGCACTCCCCACCTCCACCGGAGCCCTCCCCCACTGGAGCCCTCCCCACCTCCCCCAGAGCCCTCCCCACCCCACCTCCCCTAGAGCCACCCCCACCGGAAAATTTTGTTTTATTATGTTTAGGGAAAGTTTTGGTTTTAGTATGTCTAGGGAAAATTTTGGTTTTACGATGTCTAGGGAAAATTTGTAGCTAAATGTACAATACATATGTCTAGGGAAAGTTTTGGTTTTAGTATGTCTAGGGAAAATTTTGGTTTTAGTATGTCTAGGGAAAATTTCTAGCTAAATGTACAATATGTATGTCTAGGGAAAGTTCTGGTTTTAGTATGTCTAGGGAAAGTTTTGGTTTTAGTGTTGATGATGATGATGTTCGTCGCTTGTAAATCAATTATGGGTGAATAAAAAGGGCATGGATGCAACAAAATATAAGCAAACATTTTAAGTTCAAGTTCTTACTCATTTAAATGCCATCTTTGTATTTTGTATTTTTAGGGAAAACCATCAGGTGTATTTTAAATGCCAGTGATATGATTTATATGCAATCTTTGAATATTGAAACCAGAATTTTGTTATATGCAATTTTGAATATTGAAAGTAGAAACCAGAATTTTATATGAATCTTTGACCATATGCAATCTTACTCATTTTATATACAATCTTTGAATATTGAAAGTAGAAACCATAACTTTTTTGTATGGACATTTATGCATCTTCATGAGAAGAATCTAGCCCATCTGTTGTACTTGTTCATTGTTTCTATACCCTAGTGGCCTATGGTTTGCCGGAATGTTGATTCATTTCCGTTCCAGCAAATTTCAGGTGCTCCATATGTCCACTTTTTAGCAAAGGTCATGCCGATTTTTTTCGTGAATCTCGACATGACTAGTTCTAGAAACTAGGACATATGGAGTGCCCTGGAATTGCCAGAAATGGGAATGAATCAACACTCTGACCAAATATAGGTCCCCTTTTATAATTCATGCTTCTGTTTATATATAGATGTTCAATTATTTCGATATAGTGTCACGGTTGTTGTTTACGCATTTAGAAACATGTTCCATGGATTATAAGTTGAATTACCACATTAAAACAGGAAATGTTTGACGATTAATATTGGGAGTGTGGTGGCGACTGTCGGGGTATGTGCGACACGCGTCACCTGCGAGACGACGGTTCTTCAGCATGAAGCTTGATGAGACCTTCAAAGTTTGTATGGTACGCAACGATGACAAATATTTTTTCGTAATTAAGCATGCATGACTTCTGTTTTTTGCTTCAACGTATAATTTTTATTTTATACAATTTGACTAGTTCTTCCCTTGCCATGCAAGAAGATATGTGTTGGAGAGGCTCAGTTTCGAAGACCGCGAATGCATGGAGACGAGGAGCGCTAACCCGAGGACTATACATGGTCACACATTTTTTATCAAAGTATTTAATTCAGTTTTTAACACAGAAATAGGGTGCTCAAAGTGGGAAAATCTTTGCAAGGCATATGGATTCCAGGAGGGTATGGAAATAACCTTCGATCTTTGTCCTAAAAATAATATGCCACGCAACATCGACATTTTGGTAGTTGTCGATATGCTTCCTGTTTTATCTCCATGTGAGTTCCTCAACCATATTTGTCAAGTAATTTGCATTCTATATTTAGAAATAGTTGGTGTTCATCCATATACTAAATTTGTTAAATTATAATTTATAGCTTATTTCGGTACTTCGAATTCACGGAAATTAATTGACACGACACACTACACGTATGGATCACATCTAACTTGGGAGGAGAAGGATGTTCTTCTCCATTTTCTTGTTGGTGTCCTGGTTGCTAGGGAGAACTTCTCGTATAATTTGGGAATTGGCCAAAATTACACATTTTGCATGCCACTAGTGCATAGGTTGAGGCGGGATGACATTTGCTGAAATATCTTGGTAAGAGTTTCCTAATTAAGTACGCTCTACTATTGCACAAATGGTGTTGATTACATTGCTAACTACGTTATTATTATGGTCTTCAACAACAACTTCCAAATGATGTAGTGCCTCTATTGATGTGCCCAGAAGGTCATATGAAAATTTAAAGCCCGCTCGGGGCTGAGTTCGATGCTCCATACTCGACTAAACACAAATCAAGAAAGCTCCACATTGAAGCATGGAGCGAAATAAAGAAGGATCGCAACCCACAAGTTGGAGACCGGTTGATCTATGTGCTTCATCATGGAGACATAGGTGTTATTCTATTTTATGACATTATATCTAGGAGAGAGGACTAGGTCTTATGAGAGGCAAGTTTTTCTGGTTTAAATTAACTTGGCATGATCGATTAGGATGCATGCATATGATGACTATTATGATGTTTTTGCGTTTTACGAGATTTTAACTTGATATATGATTAAGATTTTGATGAGTACGTAAGATGATGATGAGTTATATGACATGATACTTTATGTCTATGCTATGATGAGAATAATGCATGTTTATTATGATACGATGAAACTATTGTTTAGGGCATGCACAAATACGTAGAGGGGGAATAAGGGGAAGAAGGAGTAGCGACCATCATCGATGGTCGAAAAATCAGTGAGGGGGTGTCCACCATATATGAAAGAAGAATAATGCCGACTATTGTCATGGGGGTCGCTTCTCCTTCTTCTCCCTATGCTCGATATTTGTTATGCACTAGGGGAAGTAGGAGTAGCGACCATCATCGACGGTCGAAAAATCGATGAGGGACTGTCCACCATATACGTAAGATAAAAGTTTAGGAAGGAAGACTCGAGAGACCTAAAGTCAACCCGTTGTATGTTGAGTAATAGCTCCTCAACCATATTTATTAAGTAATTTATATTGTTTATTTAAAAATAGTTGACAACTAATTTCTCTTAACTACTTATTTCCATTCAAACAAACATGTCCAGCGCTTGGTAGACAACACCTACTACTGTCTCGGGGCTGAACTAAACTGCGAGGAGATAGGTCATTATGTTTCATGGCTTGAGGATCTTGATACTGTCAAGACATGTTATTTTCCTGTACTTCGAGATATTAGTACTCAAAATGTGCGATACTAGCTAGTGTGCGTATTGAACTACAGTCACATCTATTTAGGAAAGATGGTATCATATTTACTATTTGTCCTCAGTGCATCTTTTGCATACATTATTTTGTAAGCTAAACTTCATTACTATGTATGTTACATCTATGTATTGAACAGGGACTCCCGATGAGTGTTGTGCCTCGTTGGATCGAGTCTAAAGGTCGCATGACAATGCTTAGCTTACGGCCAAGATATCATGTATTGTACATGAGTGCATCTACACATGTCTTATGCTATTTTACCTCAGAGAGCAGCAGGGGTATAGGTCCTAGGTTTAAGAACAATTAGTGATGTATCATGGATGAAAATGATGTATCATGGACGAAAATGATGATGAGGAGGAGTTTTTATATGACAATGATGTATTATGACGATACTGTATGAGAACCTGCATAATGGCGCTACTAATACGATGCGAATTAAATATTGAAAGTAGTAACAATAGCAGTAGAGTTGGAATATTAGTAGTAGCGCTGGATTATCAGTAGCGCTTTATCTGCTGCAGCGCTACTACTAATGTGTATACGAGTAGCGCTGGCGTAGATAAAGTGCTACTGCTAATGTGTATACCACTAGCGCTGGTTAAGAAAGCGCTACTGCTAACAAATTAGATGTAGCGCGATTACAGTAGCGCTGTCTCCAACGCTACTAGTAAGGCACAAACCAGTGCTGCTGGTAGCCTTTCTCCTACTAGTGTTAAGTTGCCGATTGCAAAAGTTGATGTTTGAAAAGCAAAAGGGGGGTTTCTCTTGCGCTTTCTCGTTTTACCGGCTGTGAAGCCTCTTTTTCTGGATGACATTTTTTGAGGAGCGGAACGCTCCGCATCGCCCCTAGGCACCTAGGAGCATGAAAGCAAGGACTTGCCGTCCTAGGGGTAAACATTTTCAGCGGTCGACCCCCGCTCAGGGGTTCGAATCGAAGCATGATACAACCGCAAAGAGTCTCGGGGGGGGGGGGGGGCTCTGGGCGCCCTGGGGCGATGACCAAAGGGTCTCCTGCCCGTCCCACCGACAAAGCAGGAGCTACCCAGGAGGAGATGCAGAAGGGACTGGCGCCAACCTACGAGCTATGTACCCTGTTGGCCCAGACGGCGGCCATCTGGTTTCACATGTAACCAAGAATAAATTAAAAACAGGCGTGCTAACAAAAGGATGCAAGGACGAAGGAGTAAGCTGCGCCAAGGAATGAGGCCATCGGCCAAGCGTGTAGCAGCACAAACGACACCTCGGGAGGATGGGACCTCCTGAGGGCCCTAACTGCCGTTGCCCCCAAGAAACGACTGGATCACCGACGGGGCCTATGCAAGGAAACCAAGCCGCAACGACTACCAATGAGCAAGCCATCGCTTCAAGAACGAAAGGAAAAAGGGAGAACAGGGAAGGTAACCTGCAAAAGTCTAGCACCCGAGAGGACAGAGCTCTTGGTCCAACATTACAGGGGCATGGAAACGAAAGGTGGGGACGCCTAGGGGGAGAGGCCACTGTCACAACCCTTAGCGGCGGTAGGCTCGGTGTCGGAGCCCTCCTCCTCGCTAGAGACGGGCACCCGGACGTACCACTCCACCAGGGCGTCAAGGCGCGGGCGCAGTTCGTCTCGGAGAAGACGCCGGAACTTAGTGGGCATCGGCTGAACGACGCACTGGAGATCGAGCTGCGGGACAAGGCAGCGCAGGTTGAAGAAGACGAGCGTCAAGGCAAGGCCCAGAAGCTTGCGCGTGTCGGACACGTTGTCCTCCTCCACATGGGAGATGCCGGGCTCCAGCGTCTCCACAACCTTGTGGAAGAAGGCGAGTTAGCCCTCGTCGTTTCTCACCCTTGGCAGGACCGGGGCATCCCCCATGAATTGGTTTGTCGTGCGTGCCGCCCGGCCGACGATGCCCGCGAACTGCTTGGCGCGTTTGGACTCCATCATCCGGGCCGGCCTGAACGATGTCGGCCGCCTCCTAGACCTACCTCTGCAGCGACGCCAACTCTGCCTTGGCTTCCTCTTCACCCTGGCGGGCGGCCTCGACACTCTCAAGCTGGGCCCGCAGTCCCTCCGCCTCATTTTGAAGATCGCCGAGCTTGAGCTTCTTGGCTGCGGGCGTTCTGGAGAAGAGGGAAGATCAACCACCAAGCAGCGGGCGGGACAACAAGGAAAGGAGGTGCAGACGAGGGACTTACTCATCACTCGGGGCCCAGAGGGCGGCGGACGCGCGGCGACCCTCAGGGCCCTCTACCGTTGCTCCCGAGGGAGGATGAGGGCGCAGCCAGAGCCGCACGTTCACCCCTGCCGGGATCGCCTCCTGGAGACGCCATAGAAAACAAAGAAACGAAGGGGGAAGAGGTTTTTCTCGGCGAAGCAAAGGAAGCAAGGAGGAAGCTCATGACCGCAGTGCCTCCCCCTTGCCAGGGCGGAGAAGATTTATAGCCGAACCGCAACCACCATGCGTCGTGGGAGCGTGAGCGTTCCATGCCCCTCGGGTGCCTCGGCGTGGGCCAGCACGCGCGTTGCCGCCCATGTCGCCTCACCTGACAACCGAGTGGTCACGTCCATGAGGGCCGTTGGGCGTATGCTGGCCGTGCCGATGCCATTCAATGAGAAACAATGATGGCCGACGTGACTGTTGGAGATCGTGCCATCGTGGAGCAAGAGTTTCACCGCATGGTGGCTGGACATGTGTGCCACCTGGCCCGCATACAATTAGGGCCCGCAACGCTTGAGGCCGCCCTCAAGGCTTCGCCGAGAAGCCAGCCCACGCACGCCTTGGGCCTGGGGTCTATTGTCGGTGTTCTGGGAATGGGGTACCCAGACCTGCCTGCCTGTGGCCCAGGGCTGGCCCACTTCATCAAGCAAGCATGATCGGGCACGGTACCACTCGAGGCAAGGCCCTCGCATGGGGCCAAGCCTCGCGAGGAGGAACGACATCAAGACCCGCAGGGGGCCTCCTCACGACCCGTCTGGAGCAACGGATATTCGAGGCAAGGACCAACCTCAGGAGTCAAGGATGACGCGGGGGAAGGACAGGCGAGCAGCAGACAGCAGGATGGAGTAGTTTCCCCTTTAGTACAAAGGGGCAAGGACGTACCGGGGTTCCCAAGGCATCTCCCAAAGGTTTCCATTCTAGTGCAACAAGGCCACCGCCACCCGCCGACAGGACAAACGTCATCCCTGGACCCGTCCCTCCAGTGCTCGCAACCACTTTCAGGCGAAGACCACTTTTGGACAGGGGAAGCATGTTCCTCTGCCTCTCCTTGGAAATTGGCCATTGTGGGATTCCTTCCTGCCGAAACGATAAGAAAAGAGGACCAGGGCCGCCATTCTATATAGAGAGTAGGTTACTTCGTAGAGGGGGAGGGATCCATTAATTCACCCACTGGCACCACACAAAGGCCACTCAGTCTCCAGAGGCCCTCTAACACTGTACTAGTTCATCCACCAACGTCCACGAGAGGCAATCCACCAAAGCAGGAGTAGGGTATTACGCTTCTCAGTGGCCCGAACCTGGGTAAACTGCCGTGTTCTGTGTCTTCCTCACCGTCGAGTGAGTTCTCCGCCATCCTCATCGAGTAGCGAGCTAGGTGAGACAAGCCCACAACATATCTTCATACACGTCCCTCCGCTTGAATATTTAGGGTTTTGCGTAGCCCAAAATCCGACAGCCACCATGCACCGGCTAGAGCTCTGGTAAGAGAGACATTCCGAGCTAGCTTCTTTTGGTCAACAGCTCGAGCATACACTCATACGCTTGTCCAACATTGTGTTGGATGTCAACTGTTCACAAATCAGAGCCACATGCCTACAATTTCTCTTCGCACAATACTGATGGCCTCGCCGTTCATGGTGTGGGGAGTGGACATGGTTGGACCCAAGAATAAGAAATATTACCTGGTTATGGTCGATAAGTTCACCAAGTGGATCGAACTTAAACCAGTAACTTCTGCCTAGTCCAAACCAGTCATCAATTTATATCAGATGTGGTTCACCGTTATGGCTTTCCTCATAGTATAATAATGAATAATGGATCCAGTTTTATAGCCCAGGAAGTTAAGGACTGGTGCGTGAACTCGGTTATTAAGCATGACTACGCTTCTGTGTATCACCAACAAACAAATGGACATGTCGAATGGGCTAATGGTCTCATCATGAGTGACATCAAACCCCGTTTAGTCCGATCTCTCAAAGAATCTGATTGTCATTGGGTAGAGGAGCTCAACTCTGTACTGTGGGGTTTGCACACAACTCCGAACAAGTATGCGGGTTATACGCCATTCTTTATGGTGTATGGGGCGGAAGAAGTCCTCCCCTGTGATATCATCCATGATTCACCTAGAGTGCGCTTGTAAAAGGAAACAGAAGCCGAGTTAGATCGAAAGGATGACTTGGACGCACTCGAAGAAGAGCGCGTTATAGCTCTAGCACATTCCACCTTCTATCGACAGCAGGCTCGGTGCTATCAGAGCAGGGAAGTTCGGGAGAAGCCTTACAACGTAGGCGAGCTTGTGCTACATCTCCATGAGAAGAAATACAATAAACTTACAAGAGGGGCATATCATCTGCACAACGCGTGTGATAATCGTCTTGAACCAAACTGTCGGTGCACTAAAGACACGTGTCCCTTGTGCCCTAGTCTTGTGCACGGGCATCGGCGACACCCCTGATAGCAGTGCACAGGGAAGAACGGCAGGAAGGCGATCCAAGACCCACCAAGGCCCTGCCCTTCCCTCTTTCCAGGGGCATGGAATACAAGGGCTCCAGATTGCAAGGCCCGGGCAAGCCCTCCTTGCCGGGAAGATTCCCAAGGCCTCGGCAAGCCACTTCGCCAGGAAGACTCCTGAAGATTAGCAAGACTCCGGCAAGCCTCCCTTGCTGGGAAGGCTCGCATACACTAGCGAGGCCCCTGGCAAGCCCTCCTTGCCGAGAAAGTGTTCAAGCCCCCGGCAAGCTTTCTTTGCCGGGAAGGTGGCCAAGTCATCCGACCGAGACTCCAGGCCAGCAAGTACCTTCCCCTCGCCAGGTGTCCTCCCCCATTTTCTACCACAATCTGACCGGTCGAGCACACCCTTCATGCGCCAACGCAAGGCCCAGTTGTCGATTCAACTGGGTACGTGTCGCGACCACCTTGCGGCAGGTCACGGGTCAGACAAGGCATTTACTGCCCCTGACACCACCGAAGAAGAAGAGCCGTGAACATTGTTCACCATGCACCCCGTGAGCACACAGTTGGTGACCCCTTTTCCTATAAAAGGAGGCCCAAGGCTCATTCTCAGGGGTTAGAATTTTTGTATCGGAAACTGATACGTCCATTTTGCATCATGCTTTCATGTTGATATTTATTGCTTTTTGGGCTGTTATATTACGTCCATTTTGCAAGGATTATTTGAAGAGGGAGAATTCAGGCAGCTGTAATTCTGGACTAGAAAAGGAGAAAATCCTAGTCCACTATTCTGCACATCTCCAAATGCCCTGAAAATTTACGTGGCTTTTTCTGGAATATATTAAAAATACTGGGCGAAAGAACTACCGGAGGGGGGCCACCAGGGCCCAACAAGCTTGCCCACCGCCACCACCCCCCTGGTGGCGCAGGGCAGGCTTGTGGGCTGCCTGAAGGCCCACTAGCCCCCCTCTTTTGCTATATGAAGCGTCCTGGTCAGAAAAAAAATCAATCGGGAGCTTTTTTGTGGTTTCGCCGCCGCCACGAGGCGGAACTTGAGCAGATCCAATCTAGAGCTCAGGCAGGACGATCATGCCGGGGAAACTTCCCTCCCGGAGGGGGAAATCATCGCCATCGTCATCACCAACACTCCTCTCGTCGAAGGGGAGGCATCTTCATCAACATCTTCATCAGCACCATCTCCTCTCCAATCCCTAGTTCATCTCTTGTAATCAATCTCCGTCTCACGACTCCGATTGGTACTTGTAAGGTTGCTAGTAGTGTTGATTACTCTTTGTAGTTGATGCTAGTTGGATTACTTGTTGGAAGAGTTTATGTTCAGATCCTTGATGCTATTCATTACACCTATGGTCATGATTATTATTATATCTTGTGAGTAGTTACTTTTGTTCCCGAGGACATGGGATAAGTCATGTTAATAATAGTCATGTGAATTTGATATTCGTTCGGTATTTTGATATGATGTATGTTGTTTTTCCTCTTGTGGTGTTATGTGAACGTCGACTACATAACACTTCACCATATTTTGGCCTAGAGGAAGGCATTGGGAAGTAGTAAGTAGATGATGGGTTGCTGGAGTGACAGAAGCTTAAACCCCAGTCTATGCGTTGCTTCGTGAGGGGCTGATTTGGATCCACTAGTTTAATGCTATGGTTAGACTTTGTCTTAATTCTTCTTTTGTAGTTGTGGATGCTTGCGAGAGAGGTTAATTATAAGTGGGATGCTTGTCCATGTAAGGTCAGTACCCAAGCGCCGGTCCACGCACATATCAAACTATCAAAGTAACGAACGCGAATCATATGAACATGATGAAACTAGCATGACAGAAATTCCCGTGTGTCCTCGGGAGCGTTTTTCCTCCTTTAAGACTTTGTTCAGGATTGTCCCTTGCTACAAAAGGGATTGGTCCACTTGCTGCACCGTTGCTACTACTTGTTACTTGTTACTTTTTGCTCGCTACGTTTCACCTCGCTACACAATCACTTGTTACCGCTACTTTCAGTGCTTGCAGTTATTACCTTGCCAAAATCCGTTTATCACAGCCTTCTGTTCCTCGTTGGGTTCGACACTCTTACTTACCGAAAGGACTACGATTGATCCCCTATACTTGTGGGTCATCAAGACTCTTTTCTGGCGCTGTTGCCTGTTAGTGAAGCGCCTTTGGTAAGTGGAAATTGGTAAGGAAACATTTATATAGTGTGCTGAAATTTATTGTCACTTGTCACTATGGAAACTCTTCCTTTGAAGAGTTTGTTCGGGGTATCTTCACCACTAACAGAAGCACGAGGAGTTTCTCCTCAACCTGAGGTACCTACTGAAAATATCTTTTATGAAATTCCTTTGGGTATGCTTGAGAAACTGCTGGCTAATCCTTTCACAAGAGATGGATCTTCACATCCAGACTTTCATCTAATCTATGTAGATGAAGTTTGTGGTTTATTTAAGCTTGCAGGTTTGCCCGAGGATGAGGTAAAGAAGAAAGTCTTTCCTTTATCTTTGAAGGATAAGGCGTTGACATGGTATAGGATATGTGATGATGCTGGATCATGGGGCTACAATCGGTTGAAATTGGAATTTCATCAAAAGTTCTATCCTATGCATTTAGTACATCGTGATCGGAACTTTATTTATAACTTTTGGCCTCGTGCCAGGGAAAGCATAGCTCAAGCTTGGGGAGGCTTAAATCAATGCTATATTCATGCCCCAATCATGAGCTCTCGAGAGAAATCATCACTCAAAACTTTTATGCTCGACTTTCTCATGAAGACCGTACCATGCTTGACACTTCTTGTGCCGGTTCTTTTATGAAGAAGGATATTGATCACAAATGGAATTTATTGGAGAGAATCAAACGCAACTCTGAAGATTGGGATCTGGAGGAAGGTAAGGAGTCAGGTATGAATTTCCAGTTTGATTGCGTTAAATCTTTTGTTGAGACAAACACTTCTAGAGATTTTAGCACTAAGTATGGACTTGACTCTGAGATAGTAGCTTCTCTATGTGAATCTTTTGCTTCTCATGTTGATCTTCCCAAAGAGAAGTGGTTTAAATATCATCCTCCTGTAGAAAGCAACATAGCCAAAACCAATCTAGTTGAGGAGAAAATCATAGCTTTTTGTGATCCTGTTGTTCCTTGTGCTTACACTGAGAAACCACCATACCCTGCTAGGATAAAGGATTATTCTAAATCTCCAACTGTGATACGTAGGGGTTACATTAGACCACTTGCACCCCCCAAGGAGATTAGAGTTGAACCTAGTGTTGCTATTATCAAAGATCTCTTAGCCGAAGATATAGATGGGCATGTTATCAAATTCTGTGAGGACTCCGCTAGAATTGCTACACCTCACGCGAAAGACAAACATGGACATGTAGTTGGCCTTCCCGTTGTTTCTGTTAAGATAGGAGATCACTGTTACCATGGTTTATGTGATATGGGAGCTAGTATTAGTGCGATAGCCCGTTCTCTCTATGATGAAATCAAAGATGAGATTGCACCTGCTGAGTTAGAACCCATTGATGTCACTATTACTCTAGCTAATAGAGACACTATCTGCCCTCTAAGAATTGTGAGAGACGTAGAAGTCCCGTGTGGTAAGACAAAGTATCCTACTGATTTCCTCGTCCTTGGTACTGCACAAGATAGGTTTTGTCCCATCATATTTGGTAGACCCTTTCTCAACACTGCCAATGCTCACATTGATTGCATTAAGCAGACTGTCACAGTAGGTTTCGAGGGTGTGTCTCATGAATTTAACTTCTCCAAGTTTGGAAGAAACCCCATGAAAGAGAGTCGTCTGGTAGAGATGAAATCATTGCTCTTGCCTCTATTGTCGTACCTCCTACGGATCCTTTAGAGCAATATCTGCTTGAGCATGAAAATGATATGCATATGGAGGAGAGAGATGAGATAGATAAAATTGTCTTAGAACAATATCCTATTATCAAGAATAATCTGCCCGTTGAACTGCTTGGGGATCTTCCGTCACCAAAGGGTGATCCTGTTTTCGAGCTTAAATAGTTGCCTGATACTCTTAAGTATGCCTATCTTGATGAGAAGGAGATATATCTTGTCATTATTAGTGCTCTCCTCTCAGAGCGCGAAGAGAAGAAGTTACTAAAAACCATGAGGAAGCACCGCGCTGCTATTGGATATACTCTTGATGATCTTAAGGGTATTAGTCCAACTCTATGTCAGCACAAGATTAAAACCGATCCTGACTTTAAACCAGTTGATGATCATCAAAGGAGATTAAATATTAAAGCTTCTGGAAGCAGGAATCCTTTATCCTGTTGCTCATAGTGATTGGGTAAGTCCAGTACATTGCGTACCTAAGAAGGGAGGTACCACCGTCGTTCCTAATGATAAGGATGAAGTAATCCCACAAAGGATTATTACCAGCTATAGAATGGTGATAGACTTCCGGAAACTGAACAAGGCAACCAGGAAAGATCATTATCCTTTGTCATTTATCGACCAAATGTTAGAAAGGATATCAAAGCACACACACTTCTGCTTTCTAGACGGTTATTCAGGTTTCTCGCAAATACCTATTGCACAATCTGATCAAGAGAAAACCACTTTCACCTGCCCTTTCGGTACCTTTGCCTATAGACGTATGCCTTTTGGTTTATGCAATGCACCTGCCACCTTCCAAAGATGTATGATGGCTATATTCTCTAACTTTTCTGAAAAGATCATCGAGGTTTTCATGGATGACTTCTCCGTTTACGGGTCTTCCTTTGATAATTTCCTCAGGAACCTTGATCGAGTCTTACAGAGATGCGAAGAAACCAACCTCGTCTTGAATTGGGAGAAGTACCACTTTATGGTTAATGAAGGTATCGTCTTAGGACAGAAAATCTCTAAAAGAAGCATTGAAGTTGATAAGGCTAAGGTTGATGCAATTGAGAAAATGCCTTGCCCCACAGATATCAGAGGTATACGAAGTTTCTTAGGTCATGCTGGTTTCTATAGAAGGTTCATTAAAGACTTCTCTAAGATTTCTAGGCCTCTTACCAACCTCTTGCAGAAGGATGTTCCTTTTGTTTTTGATGAGGATTGTGAGGAAGCTTTCGAAATACTTAAGAAGGCTTTGATAACCGCACCTATTGTTCAACCACCTGAGTGGAACTTGCCCTTTGAAATCATGTGTGACGCTAGTGATTACGATGTTGGTGTTGTTCCATGACAAAGAGTAGACAAGAAGTTGAATGTCATTCACTACGCTAGTAAAACTCTAGGCAGTGCCCAAAGGAACTATGCCACTACGGAGAAGGAATTTTTAGAAGTAGTGTTTGCATGTGAAAAGTTCAAATCTTACATAGTTGACTCCAAAGTCACTATTCACTCTGATCATGTTGCTATTAAGTACCTCATGGAGAAGAAGGACGCTAAGCCTAGGCTGATCAGATGGGTTCTCCTACTATAGGAATTTGATTTGCACGTCGTTGACCAAAAGGGTGCTGATAACCCTGTAGTAGATAACTTGTCTAGGCTAGAGAATGTCCTTGATGACCCACTACCTATTGATGACAGCTTTCCTGATGAGAAAATAAATGTCACCCACACTTCACTTAGTGCACTGTGGTATGCCGATTATGCAAACTATATCGTTGCCAAATACATACCACCCAGTTTCACCTATCAGCAAAAGAAGAAATTCTTCTTTGATTTGAAACACTACTTTTGGGATGATCCTCACCTTTATAAGGAAGGAGTAGATGGTGTTATTAGACGTTGTGTGCCTGAACATGAACAGGGACAGATCGTGCAGAAGTGTCATTCCGAAGCCTACGGAGGACACCATGCTGGAGATAGAACTGGCCATAAGGTATTGCAATCAGGTTTCTATTGGCCCACTCTCTTCAAGGATGCCCGTAAGTTTGTCTTGTCTTGTGACGAATGCCAAAGGATAGGGAACATGAGTAAGCGTCAAGAGATGCCTATGAACTATTCACTTGTCATTGAACCATTTGATGTCTGGGGCTTTGATTATATGGGACTCTTCCCGAGTTCCAATGGGTACACTCACATCTTAGTTGTTGTGGATTACGTTACTAAGTGGGTAGAAGATATCCCTACTAAAAATGCTGATCACCACACCTCTATTAAGATGCTTAAAGAAGTCATATTCCCAAGATTTGGAGTCCCTAGATACTTGATGACTCATGGCGGTTCACACTTCGTTCATGGTGTTTTCCGCAAGATGCTAGCTAAGTATGATGTCAATCATAGAGTTGCATCTCCTTATCATCCTCAGTCTAGTGGTCAAGTGGATTTGAGTAATAGGGAGATCAAGTTGATCCTACAGAAGACCGTCAATAGATATCGAAAGAACTGGACTAGCAAACTTGACGATGCACTATGGGCTTATAGGACTGCTTATAAGAACCCCATGGGCATGTCACCGTATAAAATGGTTTACGGTAAGGCCTGTCATTTACCTCTTGAGCTGGAACACAAAGCTTATTCGGCAATCAAAGAGCTCAACTTTGATTTCAAACTTGCCGATGAGAAGCGGTTGTTTGATATCAGCTCGTTAGATGAATGGAGAGCCCGGGCATATGAGAATGCCAAGTTGTTCAAGGAAAAGGTTAAGAGATGGCATGACAAACGAATACAGAAACGAGAGTTCAATGTAGGTGATTATGTCTTGCTATACAATTCTCGTTTGAGATTCTTTGTAGGCAAGCTTCTCTCTAAATGGGAAGGTCCCTATGTCATCGAGGAAGTATATCGTTCTGGCGCCATCAAAATCAATAACACGGAAGGAAACTTTCCTAGAGTGGTAAATGGGCAAAGAATCAAGCATTACATCTGTGGTACTCCCATAAATGTTGAGACCAATATCATCAATGTCATAACTCGAGAGGAGTACATAAGGGATGTTTATCAGCCTGTTTCAGACCTTGAAAACGAAGATGTATTTGTTTTGGCAAGAAATTGGACTCCGATACTTTTCCAATAGGAAATTTCCTCGGTTTTGGAATTTTTGGAAAATTAGAAAAATAAAAAGCAGTCCGGAGAGCGAATGAGGCAGCCGCAAGGGCCCACTCCGCCACCACCCCCCTGGTGGCGGTGGGCAAGCTTGTGGGTACCTCATGTGCCTCACGGACTCCGTTTTCTTGCGGAGGACTCCTTATGGCCCAGAAAAAATCTATATATAGTCGCCTGAAGGTTTTGATCTCCGTATCGCGTAGCTTTCCTCTATTTTCATTTCGATCTTGTTTCTGCCGCAGATCTAGATCATCATGACTTCCCCAAACGCTCCTAAGGACAAGACCTTCGAGAAGGTCATCAATCCCTACCTCACGGAAGTGCTGAAACACCCTAAATCTATCAAGATGAGCGAGGGGATGTTGCACATCCGTGATGTTGAGGGGCCTAAGAAGACCAGAAGCGTCGAGACGAGGCTCGAAGCAATGGAGCAACAAGTCTTCAAGTGCCAAGGGATGGTGGAGCATGGACTCAACGCCAACCACACGATGATCACAGAGTTCACTAGCAACCACAAGATGGATTCCATTGATATTGGGAAACACCTCTCCAGGCTCTACGATAGGGTTGACCAACTTCAGAGCCAGATCTATGACCTGTAGAATCAAAACTGTGAGTATGAGTACAGATTTAAATCAATAAGGTTGGCTGCAGATTTGAGGATTCCGGCGACTCGTTCATCCTGCCATGATGGAGCGCCTATGCCTTGGAAGACGGAGGATCAGACTACTCCAACAACAACACCATCACCACCAAAGGAAGACAACTAAGCATTGGTATGGGCAATCCCCTTGGCTTCTGCCAAGCTTGGGGGAGTTGCCCTGGTATCGTATCACCTTTATATCTTTTGCTTTTACCTTTGTTTTAGTTCTTTCCTTTTTAGTTTTTATTTCTTCTTTTAGAGGAATAAGTCTTTAGTTTTTAGTTTGAGTCTTTTGCTTTTGTCTCTCCCCCGTTGTATTCGAGCTTACGAGCTATATAATAAAGAGTTTCTTAGTCAAGGGCTTTGCTTTGTGCCATGATCAAAAGTATGAAAAGAACGATAGCATGAAAGATCATGAGACGATCTTATGGAAAGTGATAACTTCACTTAGGACACGTATGATGATTGAAACTTGTTGAGAATAAATCAACATAGACCTCAGTCATTGTTGAAATTAATAAGAAGTAATAAGGAAAGAGAGATTCACATATAAATATATCATCTTAGACACTTTTTACAATTGTGAGCACTCACCAAACTATTACATGCCTAGGAGTAGATGTTGGACAAGGAAGACAACATAATGAATTGTGTTTTCTTGGTTCCAAACAATGTTATATGACTAGAGCTCCCTTAGCATGTGACGATTGCTTCCACCTCATATTAGCCAAAACTCCCGCACCAAGTAGAGATACTACTTGTGCATCCATAAACCTCCAACCCAGTTTTGCCATGAGAGTCCACCATACCTACCTATGGATTGAGTAAGATCCTTCAAGTAAGTTGTCATCAGTGCAAGCAATAAAAATTGCTCTCTAATATGTATTATCTATTAATGTGTGGAAAATAAGCTTTGTACAAACCTGTGATGAGGAAGACATAAAAGCGACAAACTGCATAATAAAGTTCTTTGTCACAGGAGGCAATATAAAGTGACGTTCATCCGCACTAAGAGGACACGCATTCAAACCTCAAAAGCGCATGACAAACTATGCTTCCCTCTGCGAAGGGCCTATCTTGTACCTTTACTTTTTGCCCTTGTAAGAGTCATGGTGATCATCACCAATTCCCTATTTTTGCCTTTGTCTTGGCTACCGTCACATGTTTGGGAAAGATCTATATTCATATATCAACTTGGAGTTGAGTACTCATGCTTTATTGTTGTTGACTTTACCCTTGAGGTAAATCGTTGGGAGGCAAAACTATAAGCCCCTATCTTCCTCTGTGTCCAGCTGAAACTTTGACATCGTGAGTACCACGTGAGTTGTAACAATTGTGGAAAACAAAAGAGATGATTGAGTATGTGGGTTTGCCTTACAAGCTCTTATTTGACTATTTCTGATGTTCTGATAAATTGCAATTGCTTCAATGACTATGGACTATTGTTGGTTACTTCTCGGTAAGGTTTTTGCTTCATGCTTTGCTTTGTGAAGGAATTGTTACTTTCCCATAAGAATCTTTATGATGTATTGATGTTCTATGTGTGATCATGATGCCCTCATGTCCGTATTATGTTTTATCGACACCTTCGTCCCTCAACATGTAGACATGTTTATGGAACTTGGTTTTCGCTTGAGGACAAGCGAGGTCTAAGCTTGGGGGAGTTGATACGTCCATTTTGCATCATGCTTTCGTGTTGATATTTATTGCTTTTTGGGCTGTTATATTACGTCCATTTTGCAAGGATTATTTGAAGAGGGAGAATTCAGGCAGCTGTAATTCTGGACTAGAAAAGGAGCAAATCCTAGTCCACTATTCTGCACATCTCCAAATGCCCTGAAAATTTACGTGGCTTTTTCTGGAATATATTAAAAATACTGGGCGAAAGAACTACCGGAGGGGGGCCACCAGGGCCCAACAAGCTTGCCCACCGCCACCACCCCCTGGTGGCGCAGGGCAGGCTTGTGGGCTGCCTGAAGGCCCACTAGCCCCCCTCTTTTGCTACATGAAGCGTCCTGGTCAGAAAAAAAATCAATCGGGAGCTTTTTTGTGGTTTCGCCGCCGCCACGAGGCGGAACTTGAGCAGATCCAATCTAGAGCTCAGGCAGGACGATCCTGCCGGGGAAACTTCCCTCCCGGAGGGGGAAATCGTCGCCATCGTCATCACCAACACTCCTCTCGTCGAAGGGGAGGCATCTTCATCAACATCTTCATCAGCACCATCTTCTCTCCAATCCCTAGTTCATCTCTTGTAATCAATCTCCGTCTCACGACTCCGATTGGTACTTGTAAGGTTGCTAGTAGTGTTGATTACTCTTTGTAGTTGATGCTAGTTGGATTACTTGTTGGAAGAGTTTATGTTCAGATCCTTGATGCTATTCATTACACCTATGGTCATGATTATGATTATGTCTTGTGAGTAGTTACTTTTGTTCCCGAGGACATGGGATAAGTCATGTTAATAATAGTCATGTCAATTTGATATTCGTTCGGTATTTTGATATGATGTATGTTGTTTTTCCTCTAGTGGTGTTATGTGAACGTCGACTACATAACACTTCACCATATTTTGGCCTAGAGGAAGGCATTGGGAAGTAGTAAGTAGATGATGGGTTGCTGGAGTGACAGAAGCTTAAACCCCAGTCTATGCGTTGCTTCGTGAGGGGCTGATTTGGATCCACTAGTTTAATGCTATGGTTAGACTTTGTCTTAATTCTTATTTTGTAGTTGTGGATGCTTGCGAGAGAGGTTAATCATAAGTGGGATGCTTGTCCAAGTAAGGGCAGTACGCAAGCGCCGGTCGACCCACATATCAAACTATCAAAGTAACGAACGCGAATCATATGAACATGATGAAACTAGCATGACAGAAATTCCCGTGTGTCCACGGGAGCGTTTTTCCTCCTTTAAGACTTTGTTCAGGCTTGTCCCTTGCTACAAAAGGGATTGGGCCACTTGCTGCACCGTTGCTACTACTTTTTACTTGTTACTTTTTGCTTGCTACGTTTCACCTCGCTACACAATCACTTGTTACCGCTACTCTCAGCGCTTGCAGTTATTACCTTGCTGAAATCCGTTTATGAGAGCCTTCTGCTCCTCGTTGGGTTTGACACTCTTACTTATCGAAAGTACTACGACTGATCCCCTATACTTGTGGGTCATCAGAGACTCCCTAATCACTTACTAACTTACGATGGAAATCTAACTATGGTAAGCACAGAATACAAGATAAGCAGGAGTAGGGTTTTACGCGCGAAGCGGTCCGAACCTGGGTAAAAGACCTTGCTGGTGTTGATCGCTAGCTCCGCTCTCAACACCGTACCTCTCTCTCCTCGCCGAACGATCAAGGGACTCCTCGAGTTTCCCATAGGTGTCGCTTTCCCCGACACCTTTGGCACGCTAGGTAGGGGGCTTGTGTTTGAGAGCTTTTTCACGGATTCAAGCAAGTTCCGCGCCAGATCTTGGGAAGTTGAGCGCACCACTCCGGTCCCTTGAAGTAGGGCACAACGGTGGTCGCTCTACTTCGCCACGGCCTCCTAACGCCTGCGTGGACGCCCCACCATGTGAACGCGGGCTAGGGAGACGGAGACCTCGAGTTCGAAGGCATCTGGCCGACACGTCGTTCCAGGACAGTGCACTACTGTCGAGGGTGTGCCTGGGGCCTTTGGCGCATCCTCCGGCCGACACACCTCCACGAAGTGATGCATAGCCGTCGAGAATGCGTCTACGGGCTCCGTAACCTAGGCACGCACTCCAGCCGAAACTCTTTCCCCCGGAAGCATCACGTCATCGCCGAAGATGCGCTCGGGGGATTCCTCAGCATGGCTGGGCAAAACAGGAAAAGGAGCTATGCTCCAGGAACCCCCTTCAATATGATAGTCAAGGACTATCGGCGAGTACCTTGCCGGAGGGGAAGTTGCCGGGAAAGTATAGTCTCCTGCTTGCCCGGGACCAGAGGCCCTCGCAAAGGACCCAGGTGCCGCGGGGAGAAGTGTCGTGGCACGACAAATAAGTGATAAACATTTCAAATGACATTATAGAGTAGATAGGTTGTTCCCTTTCTGGAAGATCCCAAACCTTGTTTGAGAAACCTGCGCGTAGATGGAACCTTGTCAGGATCAGTGCAGCTTAGTTCTGTTTCGAACTAGTTCAATGACCTGCACAACCACAGAGAGCCTTCACACCGTTTCGAAAGTGTTCAATAGACTAAGCGGCTACGCATCACGTTATTTCGCCTCGAGCCGCGCTCGATGATCTAATGGTGGCACTGAGTGCAGCAAGGAGCCTTGCCGGTAATGACCCCTTAAGTGAACTACTAAGGATCCATTCCTCAAAGCACTAGCGGCTGGACTAGTCACGCTGGCAAGCTTCCGGAAATTGCAAAAGGTGTATCATATAAGGGGAAGGATCAGACGCAAGGGAAATAAGATTTCATTCATTTCTTTGAAACGAACTCAGACATATTACATGATGATTTTTGCTACTCTAACCTATGGTACTGTCTTTTGGCGAGGAACATGTTCGCCAGACAGAAGTTCTAGATGACAAAAAGGCGGAGCTCGCGGCATGGTCAGGGCTGGCTCCCCCAGGGCCAGAACTGTGCCGACGAGAACGGGACCAGCCCCAACAATCACCACCTAGTCCCCTCTGGCTTGATACCAAAGGGCAGGGCATAGGAAGGGCTGAAGGATCCGGAGCCCGCGAGCGGGCCTCCTCCTGGAGCTGGGGCACCGGCACCCGCTCCAGTGAGGTGGCCCAAGCAGGGGAGATGGAGAAGTCAGAGCTTGTGGAGGTGCCTCCCTATCGAACACGAGGAACCGACGCTAGCTCCCGCAAGATAACCCCGCCAGGCGGGGGAGAGGCGTGAGCTAGCCCCGGTGGCAGGGCTGGCAGTCAGTCAGAGCTCGGGGAGTCGTACTCCAACTTGACCCCCCGAGATCCTGACCTGCCAAGAGCTCCACTGCCACCGCTATCCTCCTCGTTGCTATCACTCGAGGAGGGACAATTGGCGCCACTCGAGCTCTCTTCACAGCAGCCAAGACACACACCTGAGCGCCCATAAAAATTGACGGATAGCATATTATCCTCCGCTAGCTTAAAGCGGAGGATATGCCCATCCCCGAGGCTGTGGGCGTGGGCGAAGGCTTTCCAGTCCCACCTGAGCAACATGGAGCGGTGTTTCGAGTACTCCACGTGCACCTGCATAGCGCCGTGGGACTAACCGTATGCCCGCAACCACAAGATAGAGGCTTGGCGGCCTCCATCGCCCGAGCAAAAGGGTGAGGGAGGTGCAAATGGCCCCGAGGGACGCCGTGCACTTCCATGACGAACTCAAGCGTCGTCCTGTCTGAGTGCCCACCCCACAGAGGAGAAGCCAGCCCTGGAGAAGACAGAGGTGCTCGAGTAGCACTCCGCCTCCCCCGGCCACGGCCTCCGCGGAGACCGCGGCCCCTCGCCTCTCCGCCACCACGGGCGCTCATGCCGCCCTCCGCAGCTGCGGCCCCTTTGTCGCCCTGGCGGCCGATGGTGGCCTCCCTCGTCCCCTAACCTTGGTTAGGGGCAAGCGCCAACTGGAACCAGAGAAGGTTCTGCAGATGCAAGACGGAGGTGATGAATGTTTGAGGAGTTGATGGATGACCAAAACCCCCTCGCAAACTTCCTAATTTATAGGCCGAGGCGCGGGGGTTAGCTCCCCTCACTCCAGAAACCGCCACCCCTCTCTCCCAATCACCCATGATCACGGGCAAACCGGGAACCGCCCTGCTGCACCAATGCATGCGGGGCGGGCCCTGCCACGACTGTGGCCTTTAAGGCCACGAGCGTCACTTGCCTAACCATTATTGTGCTTGCCTCACGCGTGGCAGTAACGCGTCGGGAGGTGGGGGTGCGGGGGGAGCGGGTGGCTATTGTGCGCGCACTTCACCACCTCGTGCGCTTGACGTGCAACGTGGGGAAGGGCCATTTACAACGGTTCCAAAGCTACAGAATCCACTACCAACGCAGCCAGTGCACTACTTTGGGCTTGGCCCAATAATGCCCTACGCACATGCGTGGCCAAGGCCTGGTGGCTCCTATCGATGCACTAGAGACTGGGGTCCCTTGTGCCCCACACTTGTGCACGAGAAACGGCGACACCCCTGACAGCAATGCACAGGGAAGAACAGCAGGAAGCCGATCCAAGACCCACGAAGGCCACACCCTTCCCTCTTTCCAGGGGCGTGGAATATAAGGGCTCCAGATGCAAGGCCCCCGCAAGCCCTCCTTGCCGGGAAGATCCCAAGGCCCCGACAAGCCCACTTCGCCGGGAAAACTCCTGAAGATTAGCGAGACCCTGGCAAGCCTCCCTTGCCGGGAAGGCTCGCACAGACTGGCGAGGCCCCCGGCAAGCCCTACTTGTCTGGGAAGTGTTCAAGCCCACGACAAGCCTTCCTTGCTGGGAGGGTGACCAAGTCATCCGACAGAGACTCTAGGCCAGCAAGCCCCTTCCGCTCGCCAGGTGTCCTCCCCTGTTTTCTACCACAGCCCGACAGCTAGAGCACATCCTTCATGCGCTAGTGCAAGGCCCAGGTGTCGATTCACCTGGGTACGTGTCGCGACCACCTTCGAGTAGGTTAGGGGTCATACAAGGCATTTACTACCCCTGACAGCACCGAAGAAGAAGAGCGGTGAACACTATTCACCATGCACCCCGTGAGCACACTGTTGGTGACCCCTTTGCCTATAAAAGGAGGCCCAAGGCTCATTCTCAGGGGTTAGACTTTTTGGGATCGGAGACTCCCTAATCAGTTACTAAGTTACGGTAGCAAATCGCCCTACGGTAAGCACAAAATACCACCTAAGCAGGAGTAGGGTTTTACGCGCCGAGTGGCCCGAACCTAGGTAAAAGACCTTGCCGGTGTTGATCGCTAGCTCCGCTCTCGACACCGTACCTCTCCCTCCCCGCCGAATGATCAAGGGAATCCTCGAGTTTCCCATAGGTGTCGGTTTCCCCGACACAAACCCTTGGAGCTCGACTCGTCTTTGGCGTTTCTACACAAAATTTGGTGCAGTCATGCTGATTTATCCCCTTGTTATGTTTTCAAGTTTTCCTGTATCCTTTTTCCTCTTTCAAGTGGATTAACATATCCCAGCTTACGTTCGGATAAACCGAACTGTGTCCATGAACATGTATTTTCCACACACACCTGGGAGCTTTCTAAAGCCAATAATAGTACATTTGGGCATCTCTTTCAGGATGCATCTATTCTCCCTATACTTAAGCCTCTATATGCACTAAATTTGACTTAAGTTTTGCCAAGCTCTGTTGCCTAGCTCCTGTGTTTATCCTCTACGTTACCAATTATTCGCCTAGAGGATAAATGGAGCACCTCTGTGATTGTTACGACCGAGTAATCCGGATATGTACCTCAGACGGGTAAAGCCGAAAACTAGGGTTCTTAATGACAAATTGGTTCGGCACAAGGAAGGTGATAACAATTACGTGGTAATCACCAAGGGTTAAATATCCCAAACATACACTTGATCCGCACACAACGGATGTTCCAAAACCCAAAGGAAGCAACCTATAATGGAACTATTTTCAATGGAAGATGTTTCTTACTAAATAAAAGTAATATAACATAACTCCACGGTAATTTTCTGTCTGTTATCACCGTATGGCCAGATTGCCTAGTTCGCTGAACTTTTTAACTATTTAGCAGGCTACATAGTACAAAACACTTCCTGATTTCTATCAAGGGGGCAGAAGCGGATGGTCGATTAAGACAATACTAACACATGGGACGGAGAACAAAGGATATAAATACTTAGTTACGTAAAATCAGATATCTGGCTAATGGTCTATGTTGTCTATTATTACATCCATGTGACAATCTTGTTGCGATAAGCGAGCGACGGGCATCACTTGGTCATAAACTAAGTGAAGAGGCACCTTTTGACTATCAGGCCCTATCGGTCTGACTCGTGCAAGTTCTTCAGGATTGAGCTCAGCAAACCTCGTCTTCACCATAACTCATGCTTCCTGAGCACCTTCCTCGCAGGCCAATGTTTTCCACAATTCAAATCGATGACGAGCTCCTTTAAAGTGCTTAGCCAGTTTGGCCATCATTTTTGGAGGTTTCTCAGCCGGCCATAATGCCTTCACCATGCTATTCATCGCTTTTCGCCCTTGTTCATAAGCTATGGAAAATTCTTTTAGAAGGTCACCTCTAAATGAATTGGTTTCTTCTTCGAGCCGCCCAGTTAGAAGTACTATAAAGAGGAGTAGAATATCTGTCAATTTCAGAACACATATTGCTATATTTATGAGTTCGGCATATTACTTACTGAATATTCTATCATTCAATCTTTTTTTCTTTAGTGGTGTGTGCTAGCTGAGACTTTAAAGTCTAAATTTGGTTGATATGTTCTTGTTTTTCGCCTTGAGCTTTTTTATTTTCATCAACACTTCAGAATAACTAGTTACAACTGGCCTCATTCCGAGATTCGGCGTATCTTTGTGATTCTCTAGCTGCTTCTAGATCTTTTTCTAGTTGACCTATAGATTCAACTGCCAGAAAATACACTTTCATTTAAGAAAGACAATAGGGCAAATAGGGACATGAGTTCAAAATAAAAATTCTCACCATGTGCTTCTCTTGTGAAACTCTTCACTTGTTCTAGTTCGGCCTTCACAGCCTCGAGTTGTGTTCGGTACATCCCAATCTCCCGGGACAACTCCTTATTATTGTCACTTGCAGCCTACAAAGCATGTCGACAATCATGGTTAGACCCTCAGATTGGTCATACTGTCCAATCGAGGATCGGGGGCTAGTTGCTGGGGATTTGTTGACAAAGACAAATATTTGAATACATGCCTTAAGGCTTATTGACATATGGCTCACGACTCCCTCAAGTCATGCTCGGTTGGCTCCGAGGTGCGAATCTTACAAACTCAAGGCATTAAACTCGTGTTGGGAAAATTCAGGATGGCACAGTGATTCTTTCCGTTGATGGTGGTTCATTACGCTCTCAACTTCGGAGTTGGTAACGGAAACCTCGTCGTGATCCTCAAGGGGCTGATCGGTAGGAGGGACCTCCACATTATCCCCCACCGTTGTTGGTGGTGGATGTGTTCGGCTCCTATAAAATATGACGATATGCGTAAGTACTTGTCGTAGATCAGAAAAGCAATGCTTGCAGGGAATTTGTTACCTCTTGGTAGGAGGAGCAATCAAAGTAGGCCCTGCATATTCCCCAGGCCTAGAGGACCTGCCATTATTTGGCAAGGGCTCAACTAACTCTATGTTAATAGGCGTCCGCCAGTTTGAGTGATGACCGATTGTGGCACAGGTTGCTACTGTTGTAGGCGGGTGTCATTTTCGGGAAGAAGTTTTCTTCTTTCCCTTGGTTGAGGAAGGAGGTATCTGAGGATAATCATCTATGAGGGTAAACTCAGAGCCATTAATGCTCATATGAAAAATAATCCGTCCTCTAATATAATTGACGTGTTCGGATTTTCATGAAGTTTGTGGTCGACGTCCTTTGCATATTCTTCAGGCTGATGAGGAGGGAAGCTCATTTTTTCTACCATGCGCCTTCATTCCTATTCGGGCAAAGTTTCAAGAATTCAGTCAGCTAAAGATCAATGTATATAAGAATCCAAATTAGGGGGAATTGAGCCATACTAACCCATACGATAGGGTTATGTTGGAATAGCCTTCCTTGGTGTTCCGGCTGATAAAATCCTCCTTTTCTCCTTTATAAAGTTTGGCTAATATGGCAGCCCGTGCCGCTGGATTAGCTGGACCCCCTGCTTGTATGAAGTGGAGTCGCTTGAACCATTGTATCGCCACAAGGGATGGGACCTTTCTTGAAGAGGTTGAACACATCAATTTATGGCCGCGGCCAGCACATAAATCATGGTGAGTTGGAAATGTGTAAACAGTTTTACCTTGGCAACTAACTGTTTCACCTCCGAATTGTCTTCTCGATAAGGACACCTTGGGCGCAAGATGAACCGCTTCTTAAGGGCAGGAGATGAGAATTCGGCCAGACCCCTTCGAACCGTGTCAAATAGGGAGATGTTTTTGATATAGAACCATTCCGAGGTCCACACTTCCGGAGCTTCCCTGTGGGACCCTACCAGAACCCAGTTCTAGCTATACGTCACGCTTCGGCTCCACCCACTTCGCAGTTAGTCCCTCCCTCAATTCGGGGGACAATGCAGAAAAACTTTCTCCACAAATCAAAATGGGCCTCGCAACCCTGAAACATCTCGCAAGGAGCGAAAAATTCGGAGATGTGGAGGATGGATCCAAGGATAAGGTGATGAAGTTGGATCCCATAGTACTCTAACAAACCCAGTAAAAAAGTTTTGAATAGGGACGCCCAGAGCCTCGTAAGAGGAAAGGGACGAAGCATACTCTCTCCATCATGTTGGTCGTAGGGAATTTATCTGCAAAAGCCTCGTCGTTAGCGGAGGTTAACCCGGGGTGGGAGGGTCCGTGATATAAGTCAGACAAATGCCCTTGCACGTCGACCTCGCGTAGACAAATGCTCGAGACTAAGCAGATGGCCCAGTATCTTGGAAGAGAGCCATAAGGACACGAGGACGAGCCTGGAGCACTAGCCATGCCTTTTTTTCTTTGGTGTTCTTCTCGATGTATTGGAGGGGATAGGGAGCGTTGCTGGGGGGCACGTCTAGATTATATGAGAAGCAACCTTTCTTTTTTCTCTTGGTAAGGAACCACCTTTTTTTGTTGGTCCACGAGAGTCGAGGAGGTGGTTAGCCGCGCCCGGGGGGATACTCATTTTTTTGGGCCCAACGGTGTTTCGTCAATTGAAGTTGAAGAACAGTACATGATAGGATCAGCCGAACATAAAGTAGAACTCGCCCCGCAAGCCGAAAATTGCAAAAGCATGAAGATGGTGAGCCTAGACTACGTCATTGGAGGCTAGTGCAGGGATTATTGAGGGACTAAGGGGTCCTCGGGCCGCCTATCTGTTCTCATGGGCCGAACTCCTGGGCATGTTCAACCGTCATTGGAGGTATTGGAATAAAGACACACTCTTTAGAATACTTCGCGTAATTTCCAAGGAGGCATGCTAATCGACATGTTCCTTCCTCATTGTAACCGACTTTGCGTAACCCTAGTACGCGTAGTATCTATATAAACTAGAGGCCATAGTTTGTACGACACATTAAGGTCATCACGATTAGGGTTTATACCATAACATCCGAGCTCGAGATAGATCAACTTTGTACTCTGTACAACTTCATCAAAACAAAAGAGCAAGACGTAGGGTTTTACATCCATTAAGAGGGCCCGAACTTGGGTGAAACATATGTGGACCGTGTAAGTGTTCGATATTCTGTAATTGGGCATGAAATGAAAAGAGATGAAGTATTTTTTTTCTATATAGCACAAATAAATCAATTCATAACTTTTATCAGAAATCACCTCAAATACGTACACATATGCAATATTTATGATCATATCCAAGGTAGCCATGTCCTCATCATCCTCCCCTTCTAGAAAACAAAGCCGTCCTCGGCGTTGTTTTTTCTAAAATGTGGCTAATAAAAGAGACAAGGTGTACATGTTGTATATGTATATGTCATCCATTCTTACTTTCCTTTTGTTTTTGCACATATTACACATGTATACATGAGTAACTTTCATATATTGAGAAATATAAAGCCAAAATATTATCACAAGAAGTAGAAGGAATGAAAATACTGCAACTCGATTTGAACATATAAGTGAATTCTTATTCATATCAAAAGATTCACAATGTTCGTCATTAAACCATCCCAACATTCACTACAAGAATACACCCTATAAAGCAACACAAATTCTACAACGTTTTCATTATATGTTGCAAAATTATGTATAGATACGAATATATGCGTTGCAACACATGTGTTGTAGAGTTGCAGCTCATGACCATACTTTAGTCCATAAGTTGCAACAGATCAGATATGTTGCATGTACATGTTGCAAATTATATTTATTATAAGACCGTAAATACACATAATAAAAAATAAAAAAATGAACAGACATGCATGTACACATAATGTATTCAACGCGAAAAGTTGTGTTAACCGTTCAAGCAAAATCAACCCGCGTGCAGTCCCTCTACTTTATTCTTGGATCCATATTGATATACATCAGATCGATCTAGTTTTTTTCATTAGGGTTGGATTATATTCTTTTTGAGGTGATCCTTAGGGTCAACATGGATCTGACATCACGCCTTGCCACTACGCCAAGAGAGAACAGGCTTCGCTACCTCTCCAGTGCGATCGTGGGTCCAAATGTGACACCGCAGGAAGGAGGAGCCAACCTCGCAGCCGCTCAGTTGGTACACCCGCATCGCTTGAATGGATGAAATAGAATTATGTTTATGTAAATTATAGTATTGAACATATATCCATTTGAATGAGTTCTGTCAAGTTTGCATGAATTTTAATTAAATTTGTTGATATTGTGGGCGGACGTTTGGGCAATCATTTGATGGACGACTCTCCTATCATTGTGTACCGCAATAAATAGTGTGTCTGCTATGACGGCCTGGGTTTGCGATGACCTTAAGCCTCATAGGACTGCAAACTTTGGAAAATGTTGCCTTAGCCTTCATGTCGATGAAAACTAGCTAGTGATCTGGACAACTAATAATAAACCTAGAAAAAACACGTTCTGTTTGACACAAAAAATATATGTAAAATGCCTGTCACGGGCAAGATGATATATAGTAACAAAATTTATAATTTATTTGGCTCTAAATTTTTAGACTCCCTCGTATTTGTATTTTGGTTTTGCTCCAATTTTCAATTTCCCTCATTATTCTCTCCCTCCAATAGCAACTAATATGGTCAAAAAAATTAAATAAGCGTTCTTTTTTACCATGGCTCCACCTGTCATACGAAGCCGGGACGGAGACTAACATCACACAGATCGCGATGCGGTAATTGCGCCAACAATATCAGAAACCTTTGCCCCCATATCAACACGGTTCCCTTCCGTATCTCATCTCCAATCTCCACTGAATCCACTTGCCATCGCCACAGCCCAGCTCATCGCCCGCCGCCGCTTATCTCTCATGGCTGGCACCCCCATGGTCCCATGCCCGCAGAGCTCTTGAGCTGCCTAATTTGACGGCACAACCTCATGCTCTGCATGTACGTGAAGGTGCCGCCGGGGGCCGGTGCGGGGAATTAGCTAGTTCCGCGCCGCAACTCCGAGACCCATAGCCGGGGGCCGATGCGGGGCAGTTAGCGGGTTCAGCACCGCAACTCCAAGACCCATAGCCGGGGGCCGATGCGGGGCAGTTAGCTGGTTCCGCTTCGCAACTCCAAGACCCATAGCCGGGGGCCGATGCACATTGCAGCGGGACCAATTTCCCTGCCGAAGCCCGAAGGTCATGGTGCTGCCCCCCTGATTGTGTTGGAAACATCTCGAACTCGGCTGCTTCTGCCCCAAATGGGCTGTCACCGCAGCCACATGGAAGTGCTGCGAAGAATCTCTCTTCCCGTTTAAAAAACACGATTCCCTTCCTTGTCTCTTGTTTGACTCATCGCATGCCCGGGGACCATTGACACATCACGACGAGCTAAACAAGGTTAGTTGCTGACCTACTCTTCCGCAGTTCATCCTCTTCTGCTCCTTACTCTACCAATCTACGCTCCTAATCAATTTTGTTATGTTATGCTCTACCGATCTGTGCGTCTATTATGTTCTTGCCGAGAGAGTTGATTCATCTAATCCATGGTCAAGTTAACGTCTACGTGTATATATGTGTGCTAGTGCTACTGTAGATTAATCCAGGTGATTGTCTGCTAGCTTCGTAAGCTAGCTCGCACAAGATAGATTCTCGTGGCTTCAATCTAGCATGTTTAAAACCATAGAATATTATCCCTTCCAATGGATCCTATCCAGATACTTATGTTTGATGTCTCTATCGGATTGAATTGTACTTTTTCCAAACGTCTATGTGTTATATATTGTAGTTTACGAAGCAACCTATATTGTACTTTACATAATTTATTTAAGCTTTTGACCAATGTAATGTTGCTACATATATATCTTGGACAAGAATTAACGCTGTTGAATCCAATGAAAAATATATGGTGGAAGAACCTTCTAGAAGTGGATCACTTTCTCAAAAAAAAATGATGAAGGCTTTACAGATTTTGATGATGCCGATGCGGATGAAAATGAATAAGGTGAGTCTGTTGCTCATTCCTTGCTAATTGCAATATATGGTAAGTCATCAATGTAACATAATTCATGGTTCTATATATTCAACTGAAAAATTAGAAACAAAAGAGCATAAGAAGAGGAAGCCGAAATATATTTGGAACCTTCTAGAAGTGGATCACTGGGTTAGTTGGGTGCCACCTGTAAAAGTGCTCATATGATCCTTTTGTTTTGTCTCGTTACTTTGTTTTTCTCTAACAGGCAGGAATTTAAGTGTTCTTGAAGAGGCAGAAAAGTCATGTCTGGGAGGCAGCTCTTGCTAAAATTGTAAGTTGCAATCCTAAATTTCAATTTGCTCGTGCTGAATTTACAATGATTTTTGGGCAGTGCATGTCGATATGGCGCTTGTGTAAACTGAAGATTTGTACATAATCGCAAAAACTGCAATACTCTCGGTAATGCAAAAAAAACAAAGATTGCATGTCCTTCAACCTTTATACGTGACTAATATCATGCCTCTGGTACTACTTCCATAATGTCAATGCATTGTGTGTTAATAGTTCTCTTCTTTTTTTGCAGATTCAAAAGATGAATGGATAATTATATGGGTGTGTGGCAAGTATATATCTGCAATGAGGACGATGTTCCCTTTTCAAGACGACGATGGTGGATACTTTCAGTTTTAGCAAAGTTGTAGGGATGTTGTCTGGTTGGATGATGGTCCTCTGTTATGTTTTGGTTAAGTTGTAGAGATGTAGATGGATCTTTGATGTCAAGAAAATATTTAGATTATGCCTCACATTTGGATGATATTCCTCCTGTAATATTCACTATTGTAATCCAATGATATTGTATAATATATATGATTTCTTCCTCATAAGTACATTCACCTGTTTTTTTATTTGCTTGAAATACATAATTATCACCATTTCTTGGAGCATCAATTTAATTGCGAGCAATACGTATGCATGTATGTATTGTTATTATTATTATTATTATTATTATTATTATTATGTACGTTATATATGTGCCAACTCTTGAAGCGTTGTTATTTCTCCGTTACCAAGCAATAGGATTTTGATTCCTATACATTAAAAACCAACAAATAAAAGTGTTGCAAAAGTCTGTTTTATGTGTTGTAATCTTGCAACGGTCCCTTTTACCAACGGTAGTGTAAGCATTGCATTATGCACTAGCAACACTGGATAAGCAAAGCATCCCAAACCGATGGTAAATGCACTAGCAACGCATATATGGACTTTTAGATACAGAAAGAACCGTTGCTACAAGGGGGTCCTGTTGTAGTGATTGGTAGATAAACTTGAATTGTTCCAAATTTACATGCTAAAACATGCTTAAATAAGAAAACATGCAACGTGTCAATTTACATAGAATCATCACCAGGATTGGATGTCATATCAAAATGATTAAAAAGTGGCACAATTATTTTCAAACATATTTGATCGAAATTCGATTTATTTCTTGATTCACATGGTTCTTTGTCATCAACAGTTAATTCAGAGGGTGTACTCAATTTTTTTGATATTGTAGTTATTTGATCACATGGCAAAGTCAAATCATGAACACAGTCCTATAAAATAGGACGTGTGATCAAAGTAATGGGTAGATCATCACATGGTACATTGGAATGTACAAGGCATTCATCATACTCGTGTGGAGGTGAAAGATCAGACCTTTGTCCTTACCTCTTATGATCAACTCAGATGATGTAGGCACTCTCAATGTGATGCGTCACATGGTGAAGGTGACGTAGCCATCACAACAATTGATGTGGTTGTCATAGTACGCCTAGTAATTGAAGGAACAACCATATCAACTCTTGGTATGTGCACCTTGCGCTCATTCTCCTTGCGTGCAACACGTTGTTTTATTTCCTGTTCTTCTTTTCTATTAATATGAAACAAATGAATCATAGGATAACACTTTTCATGAAATTAATATCTCTTTATCACAGTTTAATCCTCCCCCAGATCTATCCATAAAATCTTCTTCACTTTCTTCTAATGGGGAATGCAACAAGGTCCTTTGTAAATTATCATAATATTTTGTTACAGTGTCAATACCTTGTTTTAAATGTTGGAACTTTTTAATCATGTCACGAGTATAATAAGTAGGGAAGAATGTGTTTCTTTTGGCAAATTTCAAATCATCCCAAGTAGTAGGTATATAATGAGGGTGTAACCGACAATATTCACTCCACCTAACTGAAGCATAACGAGTAAAATAACCAACTGTGACCTTAACTTTCTTATATTCAGCAAAATTATGGGAAGCAAATATATCATTTATTTCAAACTCCCATTCAATATATAAAGCAGGTATAAAATGACCATTCAATTGTGGTATAGAAACATTAACCTGATCTTGTGCATTGGGATCTCTTTGTAGCTCGTGTAACAATTGTGGTGGTAGAACGTCTCCCATGATCGAAGAAGCCCATGAACAGACAACTCAAGATACTGTCATGACTAGTAGAAACAAGAAGAAAAAATCCAAGAATATTGTTCCAATGAACTACCGGGATGTGGTGGTAAAACGCTCATAGCAAAGCAAATACCAGTGTGTTACAAATTCTTACCATGCACCAGGTGGTGACCAACAACCGATGGTATCAATATCTCCAAAGATTGAGTAAAGCGATTACAAGGTGAAAGTATGTATACATGATGTATAAATATGTGGAGCCTCGGAGGCTTAATATATGGTAGCAAAAGTTTAAGAATAATAAATTTAGAGATGCAAGGTTGAATAAACGCTCAATGACGGTATTGTGCTGGTCCTAGGCTAGACCATACTAGAGACGTGAGCCTAAAACACTAACATAGTCACACCGTTCCACAAGTAGCAGCAACGGATGATATGAAGTAGAGCCATCGATAGCAAGATATAAGTGAAGTTCACAATGGCAGTAAAGATAATGAGGATAAATGACCGCCAAACAAGATATACTAAAACTCTCTATGCAACTTTCACTTGAAAATATTATGTCAAATTTTTATATTTGTTTTCAAGAATGCTACTAAGTCAAGCTTTCCAATGCAAAAAGAATCACTCAATTCCGAGTTCGTATGAGGAGTCAAAAAATTTGGGAACGAACCTGAAAAATTTGACAAACTGTGTTCGCAACCTTTAGAGGGCACAAAGTTCTATTTATAAGTTAATTTGGAGGTGACAATAATGAACTAGTTTGATGAACTATTCAGATGTTGCTTGTCTATAGCTTAAATTTTAGTACTCGTGTAGCCAAAATGGACTTTGGATGAGGAGGATATGCGTGTTTTATTAAACACTATGCAGAACATATTTCAATCCAAATTAAGATACGAGATCGAGTGTAGATAAATCCGGAATTTTTCTTTTTTTCTCCCACTTTTTCTTTTTTAATCTCTCTATTTTCTCTCACTCTTTTACTTTCTCTCTCTCTCTCTCTTTTTGTTTTCTTTTTTCCTTCCCAAAACAAATCATATACAATGCAAATTGGATAAGGTGTAGATGCGAACAACCTCAAGTATGATAATGACAATGAACGATGGTGAGCATGTGGTGCAAATTAATGGATGGTGATGGGCGACAATGGATGGGGTGATGATGCAGCGGTGGCGTGTCTAATGTGAACATAACTCGAAACTCTAAAGGAACTAAACACTAAGACCATCAACTTGATACGACAATGCAACAGATAATTCAGCTATGCAAGCACTGAAAAGAAAATTTTAGAGGCTCACACTGGCTTGGACATAAGATGAATAGATCTAACTTTTTTGTGATTTTTCTTGGTCATTGGTAAGAAAAATAAATGTAATCTTCGGATAACTATAAATTCTCACCGAGCAACCTGAAAACTGATACCACTTAATGAAGGCGAAGTTGTCCTTGTCTTTCGATGAGGACATGCTACCTTGGATATGATCACAGATTTTCCATATGTGTATTTATTTGACGTGATTTTCGGTAAAGGTTATGCAATAATTTATTTATGCTATGCAGAACAAACGTACTTCACCTCTTCTGTTTCATGCCTAATTGCAGAACTATCAGATACTTGTACAATCCACATATGAAGATAGGATAAAAGAGACGTTTTGGTGTTGTTCAAGAAGTTTGATCATGTCACTTTTATCCCAATAGAAGATAGAGTCCAAGCCTCCCATGTTTTAGACTCAGATTCAGACTACACAGACATACCTGTCCCAAAATGCTAATAACTTTTGCATCCGGACTCTAAAATTGGTGATTCGTTTTTTGTTGGCTACTTTCCAACCTAGTTGGATTCACCTTAAAATGCACCCGAAGCATGGAGATATTGACAAAGCAATGTGATGCTGTAGCAGAATCTGAGTCAAAGTAAAAGTCCAAAGAAGTTGCATCACCTCCACTTGGGCCCATATGCATTGTACGGCCTAGGTTTAGTTTTAGGCTGCCTTCGGACGTCCTCCCACCTCCTTGGCATCCATCCATTTCTCCTATATAAGTAGATCAATATAGAAGCTTTTTCTTTGGTTTTCGTTTAGTTAAGAGTTAGCCATTGCAACTTCGTGCACTTTGTATGTGTCCAACGACCAGGCCAACACCATTTTCAAAACCCCCACATCTTTATCAATACTTCATCTATATTCGCAATATTCAAAGTGCATTATCATATTCTAACTTGTTCTTCGATTGTATGCACGAATAGACCTTTGTGGTTAGGTTGATCATGCTCTGGCGTGGTCAATAACCTCTAGGAGATTAGTTTAGCAATTTCTAACGCGCAATGTTTTGCATGTTTGTAGTCGGATAGTCAAAGTCGTCTCCACCAAATCAATAGTTATCATCTCATCAAAAGACAAGGACGACTTCTCCTCTATAAAATGGTATCAGTTTCAGGTTGCTCGGTGAGAATTTCCAGTTATCCCTAGATTAGATTTGTTTTTCTTACCTATTGCCCAAGAAAAAGATACAAAATTTTAGATCTATTCATCTTATGTCCAAGCCAGTCTGAGCCTTTGCAATTTTATTTTTTGTGCTTGCATAGTAGAATTATCGGTTGCATTGTCGTGTTGATTTGCTGGACTTAGTGTCTAGTTCTGTCGGGACCCCGATCCTAAGTCATAAGAACCCAGCCTGTAACACGTCACATCACCTTGCAGCCTCACGCACGGTAAACTCCACGGCTGCCACCTTACCTTGGCCGGGACCGTTTGCGTCTCTTGGCCCACGTATGTGTATGTGTTGCTAGCATTCAAACGACAAAGAACCTGGGTCGACATAACTAGTTATAAACCCAAGTGGCACATTCGTACAGGGACAGACTTACATAACCTAACAAAGCAGGTGTAGGTCAACAGCGTGTGTAGACGAGTCGTAGCAACCTACATGGACTCCATTACATCGCGTGACATTTCCCCGAGGGGACAGACACAACAGCAAAGAAGAATACATGCCGGTCAATCAATGTGTCCGAAGCAGTAGCAAGCTACCAAGGCTCAATCGAAGCACAAAGAGGCATTTCCCCGTAAAGAGTACTACTAAAGGCACATGACTAGGCGTCGAATCCCACACATACAATGCATTTCAAAGCATTCACACAATATGCACGGTATGTGTAGATACAACATGGCATCACAACATAACTCTACAACTCAAGTATTTATTTAAGACTCATAAGAGTCAACATAGTGTGATATTACAAACAGGGGTCACAAGACTCAACACTCAAGTCATACAAGCATCAAGCAGAAGCATAACATGTCTGGGTACAGACATCTAGAAAGTAAATGGGTTGAGAAAGTTTGTCTATCTACAAGACCCTCCATAGGAACCAGACCTCTAGGATTCCCAAGCTATTCCGGTCAACATCGATCACATCGTTGAAACCACTAGCGAGACTGGAGTCTCCTCTGCAAAAACAGAAATTAAGCAACAATGAGTACAAAGTACTCACCAAGACTTACATCAGAACTAACTACATATGCATCAGTATCAAAAAGGGGATTGTGGGGTTTTATGCAGCAAGCCAGCTTTGACTCAGTGGCTAACTTGTACTATGACTACGAGTAGTTTAATAATGTGAGAAAGCGCACACGAGTCCACTAGCTAGTCTCCAATACAATACACCACTATGGGTCTACTCCCGTCTCCCTACGAGAGATCCATTCATAGCACTCACACTTGTCTTGAATATTTTATGGTATCCATTCAAGTTTTCTATGACCATATAAGTTTCCAAGTAGTCCATATCCACGGACGCGGCTAATCGAATAGATTAGAATACCCTGCAGGGGTGTACTACCTCACACACGCTCTCACCACTTATCACCATATGCACGTCATGCATCTCAGCAACCTTCAAACGGAAGCACTGGCGTGGGTGTCGGCCACGACCTAACTAACCACACAAGACTCTAGTCAAGGTTATCACCTATTTGAGACAGAATCCGCAAGGAAGTCCGGCCGAAGTTTCCTCTACAGCCCCAAACGATGTGTACAGGGTTCCCAAGCCCACCTCGACGGATGGTACTACGCTTGGTACCCCGGGCCATGATGCCTAGTCTGTCCCAAGCCCACCTATACGGGGTGCCACTCGGTAGACTACTAGCATGTTCTACAAACACCAGAAACTAGTTGCAACTCATGGACAGAGATCTAGGTGATTAATAAACCGAGAGAGTCGATTAAGGATCCCAATGTGCGGTAGTAGCTAGTCTTGGATAACATACACGTGACTCGGTTCTTAAAGACGATCCCAATGAGACAACCCGCCATGTACTCCTACATAGCCTCTCATCGGTACCTTTACCAAATCAAATTCAACTCTTATCCTTTTATCACTAGAACACATTCATTCACTTCAATTCATCACCCAAATGAAACAGGCCCGACACAACTCTAAGCATAGCAAGCATAACAGGGTAAAGCACATCACGAAACAAGCAACTACCAGGTATGCTAGGTTGCATGGTTTTGCTATTTACTGTGACAAGGTTAGGCGATGCAAAGGAATGGGTTCAACTACCGAAGCAAAAGCATTTGAAGCGATGTGTCCTAATGCAATAATTGAGAGTAGAGGTGAGAATATGGGATTTTATCGGAATGTTCAAGGGGTTTTGCTTTCCTAATAAGACGTTGATACGTTACTGCTCCTCAGATGAATACTCGACGATACCCTCCGGAAAAGTGACTAACACGAAGAACAACAAGTGGAGGGGAACAAATCAATACACATCAAATGCGACAGTATGATGCATGAATATGGCATGGCAATATGATGTCGTTTGGCCTAATGAACCTAGCAACATATTTAAATGAAGTAGGTTTGAACTCTAGGTTCAAACTCAACTCCATATGTGATGTTACATAATGTAGTTTGAACAAAATGTCCAAAAACTCCTATTTCGGTTGCTCTATCATACACGAAATTAGTACCAATGAATTTTTCTGATAATTTATTGTATATAATTTATTTCATTTGGAGTTACTATTGAATTTCTATGATTTTTACAAGTTTTAGAAATTTTCAGGAATTATTTAAAATCCAGAAAATGAGTTACTGCATTAGCCTCACGTCATAGTGACATCAGCTGGTCAAAGGCGTCAGCCCAGGTCAAACTTGGTGGCTGGGACCCATCTATAAGTGACTCTGGGTTTAACAGACTTTGTTTTAGTTTAAAACTGGCTAATTAATTGGGTGGGCCCCATTTTAGTGGCTCTGGGTTAAAGTAACATGTGATTAGCTCTAAGCTAATCACCTAACGATGTGGACCCACCGGTCAGTGGCTCACCGGCGAGGTTCAACGCCGGCGACCACCGCACACGGCGGAGTCCGCGACTCCTGCCATGGGAGCGACACAGGAGGCCACTAGGGCGTAGCCCGAGCTCGGCCGCATCCATTCTGGGGGTTTTGAGGGCGAGGGGGTCGCCGGAGACGACGACAGCAACGACGCGGCGGGGGCCTGAGCTCGGCCAGCTCGGGCTCGTCTCCAAAGGATGCGGGAATAGGAACTGGGGGCCGGGGCGGCACCTACGGGCCCCTAGGAGCACGCCTGCACCCCCAGACGGGCGAGAGAGAGGCTCTTCCGCGACGCCCATTGCTGACGGCAGGGAGCTCGCGCTCCGGCGACAGGAGGGACATAGAGGAGGGAAGCTCGATGGGGAAGGAGGGGAATGGAGAGAGGGCCTCACTGTGGACCTCGTGGCACCGGTGGCGAGGTCGAGGGCACACCGGAGGCGGCGAATTGGCGGCGGCAACGATCCCTCAGAGAGAGAGGTCCAGGAGGGGAGAAGAGAGGGAGAGAGGAGGAGATGAGGCAGAGGGAAGGGGTCAAGGCAGCTCGGCGCAAGGACATAAGGGAGAGGGCGGCTGAGGTAGGCACGTAGCTGCCGGCGTGGCGCCCAGCGAACCTGCCGTGGCCTCCTTCTCCTCTGCCTACTGGCAGAGGAAGAAGAAGACACGAGAGGACTCAGTGGTGGCTGGGCCGGCTAGTGGCTCTAGGTAAGCTTCCTTCTTCTTTATTTTCTTTTTCTTTTTTCTATTATTTGCAAAAAGTGTTTCTCGCTTAGTAAAAAATACTCAAAGAAATTATAGAAGTATGAAACCTTTTTCTGGGCACTAAAACAATTATTCCAAAAGCCCTGTCAAAGTTTCATATTTATTGAAGTTATAAACATGTTTTAAATTATTTTATAAGTTCAAATCAATTAGTTATTGATTAATTCAATAAACAAAAAAATGACGTGTAAAAATATAAATCACCTCTAGTTTGGTGTTACCACCTTTTTCCAAAAATGATGAACATTTTAGAAGGCCACTTTGGTTCACTCAAAAATATTTTTGGTTGAACCTATTTGAATTCAATAATGTTAGGGCTTAGATCATCCCCAATTCAATTTTAAAGAAAATTTTAAGTATGATGCAATCACAACCATGAACCCTAGTGCATGCTAGGAATAGGGATGTGACAAGTTCCTTCAGAGTTTTGAGTTATATTCACATTAGTCATGCCACCACTACATCATCATCCCTTCCGTTGTCGCACATCACCATCCATCAATTTCCACCACATGCTCACCATCGTTCATTGTCATTATCATACTTGAGGTTGTTTGCATCTACGCTTGATCCAATATGCATCGTATCTAGTTTGTTTTGTAAAGAAGAGGGAAAACGATGAAAAACAAGAGAGGGAAATAGAAAATAAATGAGAGAAAAATAGATAAGAAAAAAATTTGGATCTACCTAGACTCAATTTCGTATCTTAATTTGGATTGAAATCTGTTTTGCAAAGTGTTCCATAAAACACGCATATCTTCCTCATACGAAATCTATTTTGGCTTGACAAGTATGCAAAATCAAGCTATCGATGAGATTTATCTGAATAGTTCAACAATATTTTTCATTATTATCACTCCCAAATCTGCTTCTAAATAGTAAATTGTGCCCTATGAAGGTCACGAACACAGTTTGTCATTATTTTCCACGTTCGCTCCCGAATTGTTTTGAGTCCTCATACGAAGTCGGAATTAAGTGATTCTTTTTTACATTGAGAAGCTTGAGTAATTAGCATTCTTGAAGAAAAAAAATCAGAAATTTGACATAATATTTTCCATAGGAAAATTGCAGCGAGAGTTTTTGTATATCCTTCTTGCGAGTCATTTGTCATTATTATATTTACTGCCATTGTGATCTTCACTTATATCTTGCTATTGAGAGCTACTTCATATTATTTGTTTCTACTATTTGTGCTTTGTCATTACTCTATTCATGATGTAGGTTCGCGTCTCTAGAACAGTTTAGCCTAGGACAATCACAATACCGTCGTGGAGCCTTTATTCAACATTGCATATCTGAATTGATTATTTCTCATCTTTTACTACCATGTATTAAGCCTTCCAAGCTCCACATATTTCTACACCATGTCTACATATGTGCACATGGTAATCGCTTTACTCTATCTTCGAAGATATTGACACCGTCGATTGTCGGTCACCACTTGTTGCATGGTAAGAATTTGTAAGACATTGATATTGCTTTACTTTGAGAGTTTTACCACCAAATCCCAGCAGTTCATGGGAACAATATTCGTGGATTTTTGTTTCTTGTTTATACTAGTCATGACACGATTCAGAGTTGTCAGTTCATGGGATTCTTTGATCATGGAATACGAGCCACCAGAGCAACTGCAACGAGAGATGTAAAGAGATCTAAATACACACGATCAGGTTAATGTTTCTGTACCACCATTTAATGGTATTTTTAGACCTAGTTTATATATTGAATGGGAGTTTGCAATAACTAATATATTTGCTTCCATAATTTTCCTGAACATAAGAAAGATAAAGTCGCAGTTGGTTCTTTCAATGGTTATGCTTCAGTTTGGTGGAGTGATATTGCGGGTTACACCCTAATTATATACCTACTACTTGGGATGATTTGAAACTTTCCATGAGATACACATTCGTTCCCCGCTTATTATACTCGTGAGATGACTAAAAATTTACAACATTTAAAACATGGTAGTGATATCGTAATGAAATATTATGATGATTTACGAATGACCTTGTTGCATTCGTGATTAGAAGATGATTAAACCTTGATATTCAGGAGATACTAATTCATGAGAAGTGTTATCCTATGGATCATTTGTTTTGTCTTGCTTGTAAAGATGATCAGGAATAAAACAATGTGTTGCCCATAAGAAGAACAAGTGCAAGGTGCACATTCCAAGAGTTGATACGGTTGTTCCCTCAATTACTAGGAATAGTATGCCAACCACATCAATTGTTATGAGGGCTACGTCACCTTCACCATGTGACACGTCACCATCGAGAATTCCTACAATATCTGAGTTGATCAAAAGAGGTAATGACAAACGTACTGATCTTCCACCTCTACATGAGTATGATGAATGCCTTGTCAATTCCAATGTACCATGTGATGAGCTACCCATTACTTTGATCACACCACCTATTTTAGAGGACTATGTTCATGATTTTCATTTTCCATATGATCAAATAACTACAATATCAACAATTTTGAGTGCACCCATTGAACTAACTATTGATGAGAATGAACAATGTGAATCAGGAAATAAATCAAATTTGGATCAAACATGTTTGAAAATAATTGCTCCCGTGTTCAATCATTTCGATATGACCTCCAATCTTGGCGATCATTCTATGTCAAGTGGTGTTGCATGTTTGCTTATTTAAGCATTTTGTAGCATGTAAATTTAAAAAAATTCAAGTTTATTTACCAATGTCGGGATGGTTTGAACATTGTCAATCTTTTGATATGAATAAGGACTTGACTTAAATGTGCAAACCTAGTCACAATATTTTCATGCCTTGTACTTCTTGTGATTATATTTTGGATTTATATTTCATGACATATGGAAGTTACTCATGTATACATGTGTCATATGAGAAAAAACCACGGGAAGTAAAAATAGATGACATGTACATATACAACATGTATACCTTGTCTCTTTTGTTAGCCACGTATGAGATTAAGCAACGCCAAGGACAACTTTGTTTTCAAGAAGGGGAGGATGATGATGGCATCTCTACCTGTGATATGATTACAAATATTGCATATGCATATTAATTTGAGGTGATTTCTGATAAAAGTTATGCAATTATTTATTTATGTTATATAGAACAAAAGTATTTGACCTCTTGTCATTTCATGCCTAATTGCAGAACTATGAGACACTTGTACAATCCACATATGAAGATAAGGAAAAAAATAGACGTTTCGGTGTTGTTCAAGAACTTTTCTCACATCACTTTTATCCCAAGAGAAGGTAGAGTCCAAGTCTCTCATGTTCTGAATTCTGATTTGGAATGACAAACATACCTCTCTCAAAACATCCAAAACTTTTGCATCCGCACTCCGAATTGGGTGATTTTTTTTATTGGATAGTAGATTTCAAGTGCTTTCCAACCAAATTGGATTCACCTTCAAATTCTCTCTGATCATGGAGATATTGACGAAACAATCGAACACTGAAACAGAATCCGAGTCAAATTATAATTCCAAAGGTGTTGCATCACCTTCACTTGGTCCCATAGCCCTTGTACAACCGAGGGTTAGTTTCACGCTTCCTTGGGACACCCTCCCATATCCTTGGCCACTACCCCTTTCTCCTATATAAGTAGGTCAATCTACTTGCTTTTTCTTCGGGTTTTCTTTAGTTAAAAATTAGCCATTGCAACTTCGTGTACTTTGTTTGTGTCCAACAACTAGTCCAAGACCATTTATGAAACCCCACATCTTTATTAATACTTAATAAATATTTGCAATATTCAGATTGCATTATCATATTCTTGTTTGTTCTTCGATTGCATGCGGGAGTATACCTTTGTTGATCGTGCTCTCAAATGGTCAATAACCTCCAGGAGATTAATTTAGCAATTGCTAAGGCGCAACATTGTGCATGTTTGTAGTCGCATCGTCAAAGTTGACTTGGTTTTGTTTAGATTACAAGTTCGCCATAGCTGGAAGTTTGCATCCTTCATTTGTGTTCTACGACAAGACCTAGACGTCACAAAACTCCACTTCCTCAATAAAGCTTTCCTCTTATATTCGCAATACCCACATTGCAATTTCAGTTTCTTGCTTGTTCTTCATCTGCGTGAAGGAAATAGACCTTTCTAGTCAGGTTGATCGTGCTCCAGCATGGTCAATAACCTCATGTAGTTGGTTTAGCGATTGCTAAGTTGAGACATACTCGCACATCCATAATTTGATCGTCAAAGTCTACTCCACCGAAAATGATAGCCACCATGTCATCTAACGACACAGACAACTTCGCCTGTATCAAGTGGTATCAGTTTTCTGGTTGCTTAGTGAGATTTTTTAGTTTTTCTAGTCTAGATCGCATCTGTTCTTCATACCTAGAGTCTAAGAAAAAGCCACAAAAAGTTAGATCTATTCATCCTATCTCCAAACTAGTGTGAGCCTTTGCAGTTTCCTTTTTAGTGTTTTCATAGTTGACTTATCGGTTGCATCATCATGAAGAGTTGCTGAGGGATCGATAGAAGATGTGTCTAGAGGGGGATGGGTGAATAGACTACTTGTCAAGATAAATTTCTAGCCTAATCCAATTTCAAGGTTGGTAGAAATTCAGCAGTTCTACCAAGTCTAGTACACCCTACACATGCTAGACATCGTATATGGCAGCGGAAAAGTGAAGACTTTGCACATGTAAAGGAGTAGAGTTTAGGAGATCAAATGCAAAGAGGTTGACACAACGATTTTTGCCATGGTTCCAATAGGTGGTGCTATCGTACGTCCATGTTATTGGAGACTTCAACCCACGAAGGGTAGCAGTTTTGAGAGTCCACGGAGGAATCCACCCACAAGTGGTCCACGAAGAAGCGGCCTTGTCTATTCCACCACGGCTTCCGCCTATGAAGGAATAGCCTTGCTCACGGTAGATCTTCACAAAGTAGGTGATATCCTGGCCCTTACAAACATATTGGTTCAACTCCACAACACGAAATAGTAGGCTCCCAAGCGACACCTATCCAATCTAGGAGGCACCACCCTCCAAAAGTTAATAGATGTGGTAGATGATCTCCTTGCTCTTGTGCTTTTAAATATAGTCTCCTCAACACAAAATCACTCTCTCAAAGAATATGCATGGGTAGGAGAGATTGATTTGGTGGAAAGCTGTTTGGGGAGGCTAGAGATCAAGTTTCAAATGGTTGGATTGGAATATCCTCGTCTCAACACATGAGTACATGGTTCTCTCTCAGAAAATGGATCTGGCAATGAAGTGTGTGTTCTGAGTGCTTCTCCCATGAGTGAGAGGTGGGTGAAGGCGTATATATAGGCAGCACACAAAATCCAACCATTACACCTAAAGTGGCAAACTCGGTGACACCGAAGTTACAAACTCGATGGTACCGGTTAGCATAAAAGGCAAAACTTTTGAATCCCGGTGCGACCGATATACACAACTCGGTGGAACCAAAAAAGGTGGCTAACGGCCAGATGGCCAAACTCGGTGGCACCGATACTCAAACTCGGAAATTCTGATTTTGTGTATCGAGGCAACAGAATGTTGGTCACACCGAACTCGGTAGTGATACGTCTCAAACGTATCTATATTTTTTGATGGTTTCACGCTGTTATCTTGCCTTCTTTGTATGTTTTATGTACCTTTTATATCTCTTTTTGGGACTAACTTATTAATTCAATGTCAAGTGCCAGTTCCTGTTTTTCCGTGTTTTTGACTCCTTTGAAATCTGATTTTGGAACGGAGTCCAAACGGAAGAAAAAACCCGAAATGAGTTTTTCCCGAACGGAAGAAGTCCACGGGGCTTTTAGGCCAAGCCAGGTGGGCTCCAGGGAGCCCACAAGCCCCCACTCCGCCACCAGGGGGGAGGCGGTGGTGGGCAGGCTTGTGGCCTCCCTGGCCGCCCACTGACCTAGTTCTTGCGCCTATACATTCCCAAATATTCCGCAAAAAATTAGGGGAGCCTTGAAAATACTTTTCCGCCGCCGCAAGCTTCCGTTTCTACGAGATCTCATCTCGAGACCCTTCCCGGCGGCCTGCCGGAGGGGGCTTTGGAGGTGGAGGGCTTCTTCATCATCATCACCGCCCCTCCAATGACTCGTGAGTAGCTCACTTCAGACCTACGGGTCTGTAGTTAGTAGCTAGATGGCTTCTTCTCTCTCTTGGATCTTCAATACAAAGTTCTCCATGATCTTCATGGAGATCTATCCGATGTAATCTTCTTTGGCGGTGTGTTTGTCGAGATCCGATGAATTGTGGACTTGTGATCAGATTATCTATGATATATATTTGAGTCTTTGTTGATTTCTTATATGCATGATTTGATATCCTTGTAAGTCTCTCCGAGTCTTGGGTTTTGTTTGGCCAACAAGATCTATGATTCTTGCAATGGGAGAAGTGCTTGGTTTTGGGTTCTGCCATGTGGTGACCTTTCCCAGTGAAAGTAGGGGCAGCAAGGCACACATCAAGCGGTTGCCATCAAGGGTAAAAAGATGGGGTTTTTATCATTGGTTTGAGATTATCCCTCTACATCATGTCATCTTGCTTATGGCGTTACTCTGTTCTTATGGACTTAATACACTGGATGCATGCTGGATAGGGTTCGACGTGTGGAGTAATAGTAGTAGATGCAGAAAGTATCGGTCTACTTGTTTTGGACGTGATGCCTATAGAAATAATCATTGCATAGATATCGTCACGACTCTGCACGGTTCTATCAATTGCTCGACAGTAATTTGTTCACCCACTGTCTACTATCTTTTATGAGAGAAGCCACTAGTTAACACTACGACCCCTGGGTCTATTCACATCCATCGTTTACAACTCCGCTTTTACTTTGCTTTGTTACTTTGTTGCTTTCAGTTCTCACTTGGCAAACAATCTATATGGGATTGACAACCCCTTCATAGCGTTGGGTGCAAGCTTTTGTGTTTGTGCAGGATCTTGAGATACTCTTCCGCCGGAATGATACCTTGGTTCTCAAATTGAGGGAAATACTTACCGTCACTGTGCTACATCACCCTTTCCGCTTCGAGGGAACACCAACGCAAGGCTCCAAGGCCACGGGGGAATTCCTTTGCATACTTGCCTAGGAAGTCCCTTAAGGCATAGCCGCAGCTGAAGGATTCCTTGTGCCGTCGACACAACTATTTCTCGCGCCGTTGTAAGGGATACACATCAGCCATCAGGTAGCACCGATATGGATTCGGTTGCACTGATTTGGTGGAATGGCTAGGTTTCTATCTGAGGACAAACTCAGTGGGTCCAAAATGTGGAAATTAGTGACACCGAATTTGAGTATGTGGAATTTGACAGAATGGATATGTGGGAACATGACTGAGTATTTTGGTGGCTAACTTTGAGCACTTTGACCAATCAGTTCATTTTACTACTTCACCCCCTTTTAATAGTATTGGCTTTCCTATGGACTCAAAATTGATTTCTCACAAATGTAAAATGATGAGTCTTCTAGCTTTAAGCTTGAGCCAATCCTATTCCTTTCTTGCATCAAGGGGCATCTCCACATAATATTTTTAGCCAAAGCTCTCCATGGACTAAACTTAAAATATCTAGGTAAAAGTGTTAGTCAAAGAGACAATGAATGTTGTCATGAATTATCAAAACCACCAAGGGAGCATATTGTGTGTTCAATTGCTCGTCTTAGTGTCTAGTTACTTTAGAGTTTAGATTTCTTTTGACATTAGTCACACCACCTTTGCATCATCATCCCTTCCGTTGTCTGCAACCACCATCCATCAATTTCCACCATGTGTTCCCATTGTTCATTGTCATTATCATACTTGAGGTCGTTCGCATCTACGCTTGATCCAATCTGTAACTTATTTTGTTTTGTTGGAGAGAAAAAAGTGAGTGAAAAACTATAAGAAAGTGAGAGAGAGAAAAAAGAGAAGAAAATAGAAGTTAGTCAAAAAAAGAGAGAAGAGAAAAAAACAAAATTTGGATCTAACTAGACTCAATCTCGTACCTGAATTCGGATTGAAATCTATTTTTTGCAGTGTTTAGTAAAATAGGCATATCTTCCTCATACGAAGTATGTTTTTGCTCCATGAGTACTCAAAATCAAGCTATCAATGAGCCACATCTGAAAATTTCATCAAGCTTGTTATTTATTGTGAACTCCAAATTGACTTCTAAATAGGACTTATTTCCCTCCAAAGGTCGCGAACATAGTTTGTCAATATTTTTTTAGGTCGGTTTCCGAACTTTTTGACTCCTCATACAAACCCGGAATTTAGTGATTCTTTTTACATAGAAAATCTTGATTCAGTACCATTCTTGAAAACCAATATCACAAATTTGACATAACATTTTTGAGAGGAAAATTTGCACAGAGAGTTTTGGTATATCCTGCTTGGTAGTGATTTGTGAGCATTATCTTTGCTACCATTGTGATCTTCACTTATATATTGCTACCCAAGGGTACTTCATACCATTCGTTGCTTCTATTAGTTCATTTTCGTGACTCCGTTAGTGTTCTAGGCTCGTGTCTCTAGTACGTTATAGCCTAGGACCAACACAGCATCGTCGTTCGACCTTTATTCAACACTGCATCTCTTAATTGATTTTTGCTTATCTTTTGCTACCATATATTAAGTCGTCAAAGCTCAGCATATTTCTACATCGTGTATACATACATTCACGTGGTAATCACTTTACTCAATCTTTGAAGTTATTGACACCGCCGGTTGCCAGTCACCACCTGCTGCATGGTAAGAATTTGTAAGACATTGATATTTGCTTTACTATGAGCGTTTTATCACCACATCCCAGTAGTTCATAGGAACAATATTCTTGGATTTTTGTTTCTTGTTTCTGCTAGTTATGACAGGATCCAGAGTTACCACTTCATGGGCTTGTTTGATTGTGTGAGATAGGCCACCACATCAACCATTATGAGAGGTGCAAAGATATCCAAATGCACATGATCATGTTAATGTTTCCGTAACACCATTTACTAACTGTTTTAGACCTGCTTTATATATTGAATGGGAGTTTTAAATAAATGATATATTTGCTTCCCATAATTTAGCTAAACATTTGAAAGTTAAGGCCACAATTGGTTCTTTCACTCATTATGCTTTAGTTTGGTGGAGCGAATATTGTCTTTTACACCCTCATTATATATCTACTACTTGGGATGATTTGAAACTTTTCATGATACACATATTCGTTCTTGCTTATTATAATCGTGACATGATTAAAAAGTTTAAACATTTAAAACAAGGTAGTGACACCGCAATGAAATATTATGATGATTTACAAATGGCCTTGTTGCATTCCTCATTAGAAGAAAGCAAAGAAGATTTTATTGATATATTTTGGGGAGGATTAGACCGTGATATTCAGGAGAAACTAATTCACGAAAAGTGATATCCTATGGATCGTTTGTTTCGTCTGGCTTGCAAAGTTGAACAAGAAATAAAACAACGTGTTTCCCACAAGGAGAACAAGCACACGGAGCACATTCCAAGAGATGATTTGGTTGTTACTTCAGCTACTAGGCGTACTATGAGATCCACATCAATTGTTGTGAGGGCCACATCACCTTCACCATGTGACATGTTAGAACCAAGAATGACTACATCATCTGAGTTGATCATAAGTGGTAACGACAAAGGTACTTATCTTCCTCTTCCACATGAGTATGATGAATGCCTTGTCAATTCCAATGTACTCTATGATGAGATACCCATTACTTTGATCACACCACCTATTTTAGATGACTATGTTCATGATTTGACTTTGCCATGTGATCAAGTCACTAAATTATCGGCAATATTGAGTACACCAATTGAATTAACTATTGATGAGAAAGAACCATGTTAATGAGAAAATAAATCAAATTGGGATCAAATATGTTTGAAAACCAATGTGTCGTCGTTTAATCATTTTGATATGACCACCAATCTTGGCGATGATTCTTTTTGAAATGCCATGTTGCATGTTTTCTTAATTAAGCATGTTGTAGCATGTAAATTGGAAACAATTCAAGTTTATTTACCAATGTTGGATGGTTTAATGATGAACACTGTCAATCTTTTAATATGAATAAGGACTTTCACTTATATGTGCAAACCGAGTTGCAACATTTTCATGCCTTCTACTTCTTGTGATAATATTTTAGCTTCATATTTGTAACATATGAAACTTACTCATGTATACATGTGTTATATGTGCAAAACTAAAGAAAGTAAAAATTGATGACATATACATATACAACATGTACACCTTGTCTCTTTTGTTAGCCACATTTCAGATTAAGCAACACTGAGGACAACTTTATTTTCAAGAAGGGGAGGATGATGAGGACATGACTACCCTGTATATGATCACAAATATTGCATATGCGTATTTATTTGAGGTGATATCTCATAAAATTTATGCTACACAGCACAAAAGTAAAGCACCTCCTTTTGTTTCATGCTGAATTGCACAACTATCACACACTTGTATAATCAACATAGGAATATAAAGGAAAATAGACATTTAGGTGTTGTTCAAGAAGTTCTTTCACATCAATTTTAGCCCAAGAGAATATAGAGTCCAAGTCTACACTTGCTTGCAAATAACAAGACCAAGGGGATTGACAACCCTCTTGCCCGTGTTGGGTGCAAGTTGTTTGTTCCTTTATCTGCAACCGCTGAAGATGGTTGTTGTTGATATTCCGATTGGTTTGATAAACATTGGTTTCATAAATGAGGGACATGATTACCCACACTGTGCTGCGATAACCCGTTCCTCTTCATAGAAAACCCAACGCGGATCACATGTATCAACTATCATCCAGTGAAGCCAAAATCATACAACTTCAGTTCATAATTACTATAAATTTCGTAACATAACCTCTCCCTAGTAAGAGCACCAACATCCTGGTCTCCATCACCTTTTGCAGCATCTACATCTCCCTCCGCAGCAGGATCTCCATCTCCATCATCAGTGACATCAAGATTTTTTTTTGCAGGCCACGTGAAAGAAAGAGGATAAGCATGTCGAGTCATAAGAACACAATTCGTTAACACAACATGGAATAGTACTATACTGCTCCAAGAAAGAGTAAAACATAATGAAGCATCAAGAAAATTAACACGTGGTCTTCCAAGACCTCAATTGACAAAACACCACATCAATTATATTAGCACAACTGCCTGAGTTAGTGTTGAAAAGAAAAATCATAAAATAAGTTGAGATGAGAACAAGTAAAGGGTACCAATAGAAATGGAGTGGAAGGGCAAGCGCAACTTTATAATGGTGGGATGGCCTCGACAACAAAGAGACATCTTTTGGTTCCATACCTTCCTCTTATCCTCTTACTACATCCCCACTTTTCCACCCCTCTCATAAAAACACAAATGTCCTCCCCTGAGAATTTAAACAATTATAGCAGCAAGTGGTCACATATGCAACCTTAAAATGATATCAAAATTTGAGAATAAACCATGTGCATTGTTGCAGACCCACTTGAGCTCTCCTGCTACAGATAGTAATTCATGGGTTATCAATCCTGGTGATGGAGGTACATGATGCAGTACCTCAAGTTTAGACATGGTGAATCAAACCGCCTTCCTAACTAGCCAAATAAAACACATGTAAGCTACGCACACATCTATTTGGTAGCTTTATATTTGTCACTAAAACATTTTATTGCAAATAAAACAAACAATCAAAATGTAAGCACGTATTTAGAAGAATGGTTGCCATGGATCAAAGCACGAAACTCACAAAATATCACTGGGAGGAGGAGGAGGAGAACGAGTGAAACCATGCTAACGAACCAGCATCAAGAACACCATTGCTCTTAACCGCACGCCTGCTAAATCCCCCAAACATATCAGTCGCTTGGGGCATAACACGCCCAAAAATCACACATTGTACAAAAAAGTGCCTCTAGCATGTTAACATTGGCCACCAGTTGTTATAAAGATCACATACCTAAAGACGATGGAGTTGCACAGATTTAGGCAACATAAAAAGGATAAAAAAGTTGACATTGTGATTTCAAATGTCCAAGTTTACCAAAATCTACAATACAATTCCACAAACAACTAATATTGAAAGGGAAGCAAGTCTTTGACTATGCAAACATGTCCTCATACTGTGTGATAGTGCCATATTATCCTTGATGTTCTTCAGATACACGTGCTGGAATTAGTAAAAGATGGACAATAAAATCATTGCAGGCACACTGAATAAAAACTAGTATGATCATGAACTTATGAACTGATAGCAGCATATAACTGAATTACAATAATTTGTTTTGTTACCGAGTGACCATAAACAACCTATATGGATATTAGGGATGCTATCAACCTCTCCAAATACACAGTCACACGATGTCAGAGTCCATGTTTCCAGTGTGTGTTGGACTAACAAATTGATACCTCTATCAGATCAAACATGGTTGCATCCCTGCAGTGAACAAAATAATACTCATGTGCAGCAAAGGAAAAATTTCCGACCAGCATCCTACTCATCCATGGAAAAACCCACGGGGTCGAATTTCTGGACCATCATCTACTCCGGATAACCATAGTGCAATTGACGAGAAGAATCACTAATACAAGAAAGAACATCTAAAGCTCCTAACCCATTGGTGTTGTCTCTGGCTGGAAATCACGGTGGTGATAGTGGTCATGGACGATGTCATCGAGCTTGAGATCAGCCTACTTAGCCAGTTCCTCCGATAGTAGCCATTGGAACTCATCGTGGAGATGGTGGTGGTGTACGTGACTGTATTCATCAACAGTGAGCTCTCATATGTAGATTGAAATAAATATATAAGCAAAGGCGAGATGGGCAGCAACATGAAATAGAGAGGAGTACCTGGTGGTGGCAGGAAGAAGACGAGCTGACGGGGTTGGGCAGAAGGGAGATGCCTCGTCGATGGCATGGGATAGATAAGGAGGCCAACGATGGAGATACCTTAGCAGAGCGGAGGGTGGGAAAAGGGAAGGAGCAAGGACGGGAGCGGCGACATTGTCGCGAGAATCACAGCGGAGCCGAGGAGGCGACAACTAATACTTGTGATCCGCGTTTGGTTTTCTGTGAAGAGGAAAGGGTTATAGCTACACAATGTGGGTAAGTATTTCCCTGAGTAATGAAACCTAGGTTTATCAAACCAATAGGAATATCAACCACAACCGTCTTCAGGGGCTGCTGTAGGATCAAAAGTATGTCTAGAGGGGGGTGATTAGACAACTTGACAAGATAATTTGTTTTGCCTTTTCCTAATTTTAGTTGAGAGGACGCAATGCAAGTTATATAAAGTCAAGGATAGAAGTGGAACGTAAAACATGCAAGTGTAAAGTAGAGGAGTAAGGTAGGGAGATCAAACGCATGAGCTTAACACGACATTTTTTGGCATGGTTCCAAAAGGTGGCGCTATCGTACGTCCATGTTAGTGGAGACTTCAACCAACGGAGGGTAACGATTGCGAGAGTCCACGGAGGGCTACACCCATGGAGGTTCCACAAAGAAGCGGCCTTGTCTATTCCACCATGACTTCCGTCCACGGAGGATTAGCCTTACTCACGATAGATCTTCATGAAGTAGGCGATCTCCTTGCCCTTACAAACATCTTGGTTCAACTCCACAACACGAAGTAGGAGGCTCCCAAGCGACCCCTAACTAATCTAGGAGGCAGCACCCTCCAAAAGGTAACAAATGTGGTAGATCAATGAACTCCTTGCTCTTGTGCTTCTAAAGATAGTGTCCACAATGCAAAATCACTCTCTCAAAGAATATGCATGGGTAGGAGAGGTTGCTTGGGTGGAAAGTTGTTTGGGGAGGCTAGAGATCAAGTTTTAAATGATTGGATTGGAATATATTGGTCTGAACACATGAGTAGGTGGTTCTCTCTCAAAAAATGGATTTGGCAATGAAGTGTGTGTTCTGAGTGCTTATCCCACGAATGAGAGGTGGATGAAGGGGTATATATAGGCAGCACACAAAATCCAACCGTTACACACAATGTGCCAAACTTGGTGACACTGAAGTGAAAACTCGATGGTACCGATTAGCACAAAGGTAGCAACTTTTGAATCTAGGTGAGACCGATATGTGAAACTCTGTGGCACCGAAAAGGTGGCTAACGGTCAGATGGACAAACTCGGTGGCACCGATACTCAAACTCAGAAATTTTGTGTACCGAGGCACCCAAAAGTTTGTCACCCAACTCGATAGCATTGATATGGATTCAGTTGCACCGATTTGGTGGGAATGGTTAGGGTTTCTGTCTCACATCAAACTCGGTGGGTCCGCTATGTGAAAGTTGGTGACACGGAATTTGTGTATGTGGAATTTGACATAGTGGATATGTGGGAAAATGACTGAGTATTTTGGTGGCTAACTTTGAGCAATCAGTTCATTTTACTACGTCACCCCCTTTTAATAGTATTGGCTTTCCTATGGACTCAAAAGTGATTTCTCACAAATATAAAATAAAGAGTCTTCTAGCTTGAAGCTTGAGCCAATATTATTCCTATCTTACCTCAAGGGGCATCTCCATATAAGCCTTTAGCCATAACATCTTTTGAACTTTTCTGAAATATACTTGGAAAACATATTAGTCCAATGATGCATATGTTGTGATCAATTACCAAAACCACCCTAGGGAGAAATTGTGCTTTCAGCTGCACACAAAGCACCAAACAACTTGCACCCAACATGGGCAAGAGGGTTGTCAATCCCCTTGGCCTCGTTATTAGCAAGTAAGTGATGTCTGTAGATAATTGTAGATAGCAAGATAAAATAGAAACAAGTAAATGGCAACTAGTTATTGAAGTTTTTATTATTTTGTTGTGAGTAGACCCGGGGGCCATAGTTTTCCCTAATGGCATCTTTCATGAAAAATAGCATACAATGGGTGAACAAATTACTGTTGGGCAATTGACAGAAAAGCATATAGTTATGCGATATTCACGACAATGATCATGTGTATATAGGCATCACGTCCATAAACAAATAGGCCGACTCCTACCTACACCTATTGTTATTACTCCACTCATCGACCTCTATCCAACATGCATCTAGGGTACTATGTAAAACAGAGTAATGCATGGAGAACAATGACATGATGTAGACAAAGTAAAATCAAGCAATATGAATAAACCTCATTGTTTTATCCTTAGTGGCAACAACACAAAGACACATCTTGTCCCCTTCTGTCATTGGGATGTAGAAATTTCCAGGTTGAACCTACTACACCGCACCTCTCTCACCAAAGAAATATCAATTTCAATAGATCGGCGAGAATTATGAAGCTGTCATAATCATGCACATAAGAATCATATAAGTATTCAGAGGAGACTCAAATATTTATCATGAATACTCTGAATATAAAACCACAATTTATCGGATCCCAATAAATGCACCGCACAAAAGGAATTACCCCATATGGATCAAAGCGAAGATGGGATGATCATTGTATTGAAGATCAAACAGAGAGAGCGATTGCCGTCTAGGTATTGGCCATGGAACTGTAGGTCTATGGTGAACTAATCACACATCATCATGAGGGAAGCAATGTTGATGAAGAGGCCCTCCATGATCGACCCCCCTTGCAGTAGGGTCCCGGAACGGAGCTCCAGATGGCCTCCCGTTGGAACAGAAACTTGCGGTGGTGTAAAAAGTGTTTCAGGACTCCCTCTGATGTTTTTAGGGTATAAGAGAATTTATAATCCTAAGAACCGAGTCGGGAGGGCCACGAGGGAGGCACAAGCCATCAGGGAGCCCCCCTAGGACACGCCATGTTGGATTATAGGCCCCTCGTGCGGCCTATAGCCTTCTTCTGATATCCCTCTCTCTTCTTTCGGTCTAGAAAAAATCACCAAAAAGTTTCAGGTCAATTGGGATTCGCTTGGTATGGAAAACCTAAAAAGTGAAAAACATGCAGAAAAAACACAAGTGGCACTCGGCACTGGGGCAATAGGTTAGTGCTCAAAACTAATATAAATTGGTAAATAAATTCCGCAAAAGTATTTTAAAATGAAAAATATCAACATGGAACAATAAAAAATTATAAACATGTTGGGGACGTATCAAGCATCCCCAAGCTTAATTCGTGCTCGTCCTCGAGTAAGTAAATGATAAAAATATAATTTTTGATGTGACATGGTATCCATGATGTAACCTTATGCATGTATGCTCATTGAGAAACAATGAATTAACAAATATTAACACAACAATACTTATAGGTATAAGCAGCAAAATAATTAATCTTTCCAAGTATACGATCCTTCAAGATTTTATTACCCCATTCATCATATTATATTAGCAATGCATGGATCCATGTGCATCACATTAATACAAATATCAAGCACCATGGTGTCCAATTCAGGCAGTTGGATCATACTTTTTCAATATGCATCAACTTTTTATTCTTCATGCAATACATGAGCGTGAACCATTGTACATAGAACAAAGGTGGAATAGAATATGGCGGTAGGTTCAAAGGGTTAAAAGTGGAGAAGATACTCTCACATCAACTAGGCATACCAACGGGTTATGGAGATGCCCGTCGATTGATATCAATGCAAGGAGTATGGATTGCCATGCAAATGATGCACTAGAGCTATAAGTGTCTGAAAGCTCCACTGAAGCTAAGTGGGGTGTACATCCAACTTTCTTGCTCATGAATACCTCGGGCATTTGAGTAAGCCCGTCATCAGAATATACAAGCCAAGTTTATGAAAAAGTGATTCCCACTAGCATATGAATGATATAACATGAGACTCTCTATGCCCCGAGGGAGAGGGTTGGTAAGAATTAACCATCGCACGGCTCCGACTCAAAACAACACTAGGATTTCAAAGAGGAATAGAAATGCTCACACATCATCACCATGCCCTTTTAATTTTTTAGATAAACAAGAAGGTTAACATATCTTAATATCAACACCTCTCTGGGTGAACAATAATCCACTCACACCTTTTTCATATCATCACATCAATATCATTAACCCACAATTTCTCTATATGTGCTACATGATGGTTTTCATTATCACTCATTGATACCCATTATTTTCGACCTAGTCTTATGACTCATGAAAATTAACTTAACTATTTACCAATTTGTATAAAAAATAAGTTAAGAAAAAGAGCATAATATTTCTATAAAATCTACATGCCACCGTGCTCAAAAAGATATAAGTGAAGTACTAGAGCAACTTCTAGGCTCAAAAGTTATAACTGAAGCACATAGAGTATTCTAACAAATTGTGATGATATGGTATCTCTCTCAAATAGGTGTCTCCACCAAAAAATGATTGTGGCAAACTGAAAATAAAAGCAAACAAAAGCAAACTACACTCCAAGCAAAATTCATATCATGTGATGAATAAAAATATAGCTCCAAGTGGCATACTGATGGATTGAGACGAAAAGAGGGGATTCCTTATGACGCATCCCCAAGCTTAGACAGTTGAGTCTTCCTAGAATATTACCTTGGGGTGCCTTGGGCATCCCCAAGCTTATGCTTTTGCTGCTCCTAAATCCTTTGTCCACCGATATAATATCCAAAACTTGAAAACTTCAATCACATAAAACACAACAAAACTTCATGAGATACGTTAGTATAAGCAACACATCAAATACTTTCAGGTGCTTTTATAAGTTGATTCTTATTTTATTTTAGCATAGGGTACTGTATTATAACTTTTACATGGCTTATACCCACCCGATACAATCCATAGCATCATCAAAACAAGCAAACTACACAATTAAAAAACAGAATCTGATCGAAACAGAACAGTCTGTAGTAATCTATAATGGACATATACTTCTGTAACTCCAATTTTTTTGAAATATTAGGAAGACCTGAGGAATTTTTATATAAATACTATGTAAAATGTCCAGCTTAAAAAATGTTCCAGTAAAATCAGAGAAATTCCGCACTAGACGTCAAAGTTTCTATTTTTGCACCATAGCAACTCAACTCATCATGCAAATCATCCCAGAGACTTTACTTGGCACAAACACTAATTGAAATATAAAAACACAATCATTATAGAGACAATAATCATGTTATCACAAATTAACAGAAAGTAAAGAGAAAAAATAAATATAACTGTTGGGTTGCCTCCCAACAAGTGCTATTGTTTTACGCCCCTAGCTAGGTATATTGCATTGTTCCAAGTGTTGACATCTTCGACACTCCACCCATAAGTGGCTCTCAGGGTTGATTCGTATGGTGGTATAATTCTATTTCTAGGTAAGTGTTCCATTCCTTTATTTAATGTAAATTGGAATCTTATGTTTCCCTCTTTCATGTCAATGATTGCCCAATAGTTCGTAGGAAGGGTATTACAAGAATAATTGGACAAGTGAGCCTGCAGTCAATATCAAACACAATGAGATATACAAGCACATAATTTTTATTTCAATTATCAACACATCATTTATTCTACCCAGGGATTTCTTGATGGTTGAAACCGCAAGATGCAAGTTTAGGGAACATTCTTTAATATTATTGAGACCAAGCACATCGCATAAAGTTCTAGGTATAGTTTAAACACTAGTATCAAGGTCACATAAAGGATTGCACTCATATTTATGTATCTTAATTTTGATAGTAGCTTCCCACTCATCATGCAACTTTCTAAGAATAGAAACTTTCTCATCATAAGCTTTCACCATAGCTTCCACTATATGTTGAGTAAAAGCTTTGTTTTGTTCATAAGCATTGTGTGACATAATAATGGATTGCATCAAGGCAACACATTCTACTAAAGAGAAATTATCATAATTAAAGTCCTTGTAATCCAAAATTTGTTGGAAGATCACTAGGTAAAGTTTTGACCTCTCCAAACCAACTTTTTTCAGTTTTAGCATTAAAATCATTACCCTCCAAGCAAACGGGACACTCCTTTACTAGAGTTGACTCAACTCCAGTCCATTTATCATTAATATTCATAGAAATAAACAAAGATTCAATAGGATAAGTACCAATCATTTTAAGATCTTCATCATGATTCCAATAAAAACCGGGAGGAAGAGCTTTTTCTAGGAACTCCCGCTTGGCTTTCAACTTAGCGGTCCTGTGCTTACTTTCATTAATAGAAACTTGGATAGATTTAGTATTATCATTGAAATCATGCTGAGGAGGCAAAGTGTTTTTAAGAATTTATACATCAAGAGCAATCTTATCCATGTTTTTAGCCAAAATATGAACAATATGCAATTTTTCTTCTACCATAGTATTGAAAACTTTTTGAGAATTAATGAATTCCTTAATTGTGTTCTCAAGATGAGAGGGTATCCTATTAGAATTTCTAGATGAATTTCCATACTAATTACCATAAGAATTTCCATAACCATTAGGATTATTATCGGGATATGGCCTAGCATTGAAATTACACCTATAGGCATTCTTGTTGAAAGTATTTCACTAGACAAAGTTCACATCAATAGAATAATTATTTTGTTAAGTCAAGGTAGACAAGGGCATATCATTAGGATCAACATGAGTATTGTTATTAGCAACCAAATTCATAAGAGCATCCACTTTTTCACTCATAGTAGCGATTTCCTCAATAGAGTTTACCTTCTTACCGGTTGTACCTTTCTTGGTATGCCATTGAGAATAGTAGGACATGACGTTGTCTAGAAGTGGTGGCCTATCCTAAGGTCACCTCCATGAAGGTACCACCTACAGCAGAACCTAGAAAATTTCTAGAAACAAAGTTTAGTCAAGCATATAATTTTTGGATAATCATCCACAAGTTTAAACCATACGTTGGGCAATTTATTATCATCAATTTTATCCTCTCCCAAGATTGTGTAAGATGTTCATCATCTTGCTGTTTAAAATTCACTATTTGATTTCTAAGGTATATGATCTTAGCAGGAGGAAAATACTTGGACGTGAAGGCATCTTTACACTTATCCCAAGTTCCAATACTATTACGTGATAAAGATGAAAATAAGGCTTCAACTTTCTCTCTTAGTGAAAAAGGAAAAATAATAATTTCAAAATGTCATTATCGATATTCTTTTTCTTTTGCATATCATAAACATCTACAAAGGTATTGAGATGTGAAGCGGGATCCTCACTAGGACTTCCCGAAAATTGCTCTTTCATGACAAGATTCAGTAATGCAGCATTAATATCAAAAGCATCCACACTAATGGCGGGGGGCATGGGAGTACTAATAAAATCATTGTTATTAGTACTTGAGAAGTCACACAACTTAGCACTATCTAGAGACATGGTGATCGAGCAACTAAAGTAACAAGCAAGACAAGCAAACTAGAGAGCGAATGTGACGCCCTCGATTTAATCGTACGCTAACCATACACGCAAATGCGTACGATCAAACACAAGGACTCATGGGAAGATATCACAACACAACTCTAGACACAAAATAAAATAACATCAGCTTCATATTACAAGCCAGGGGCCTCGAGGGCTAGAATACGAAAGCTCGATAAACACACGAGTCAGCGGAAGCAACAAATATCTGAGTACAGACATAAAACATGGGGTGCCTTAGAGAAGGCTAGCACAAAAGATACAACGATCGAACGAGGCGAGGCCTCCTGCCTGGGAACCTCCTAACTACTCCTGATCATCAGCGGCCTCCACGTAGTAGTAGGCACCGTCGGGGTAGCAGTCGTCGGTGGCGAGGACCTCCATCTCCTGGGCTCCATCATCTGGTCGCAGCAAACGGATCGAGGGGACAAGAGGGGGAGCAAAGCAGCGGTGAGTACTCATCCAAAGTACTCGCAAGTCTTACATCAGAACTATTCTAAATATGCATCAGTATCAAGAAGGGGGTTATATGTGGACTGACTGCAGCAATGCGAGAATAGAGAGAGAAGGCCTAGTCCTATCGAAGACTAGCATCTTCAGGGTCTTGCAGCAACAGACGAGAATAGAACAGGGTAACACATAAATAGTCATATTGTTGCAGCAATATTAAAGTGAGGTCACGCCTAAAGATCCTCCCTCGACTCCCTGCGAGGAAGCAATCCCGAGGCAAACTAATTCCAGTTAAGTAACAATTGTAGTTGTAAAAGATCGGGGCACAACTCCAAGTCGTCCTATAACCGTGGACACGGCTATCCGAATAGTTAATTTTCATCCCTGCAGGGGTGCGCCACATGTCCCGTCACGCTCGATAACACTCTGGCCGGACATACTTTTCTGGGTCCTGCCCGGCCTCGGAATATCGACACGTCGCCTCCCCACCTAAGACTAATCAGAGAGGCCAGCCCGCCGGTCTAAATCCTAAGCACAAAGGGTTCGTGGGCCCAGTTCCCCTTCACGCTCCTGCACGTGGCGTGGGCGGCTGACGTCAGTCCTAGCATCCCTTAATCACAAGCGCGATGCATCTCGGGACCACTCGGGCGCGCGCCGCTACATTGCTGGCATCTCAAAAGCTTCGGCTGGTACCGCGACGTCGAGTAGCCATAATTCTTCCCGCGTAGCCGGTTAGTGCGAAAAAGTCTCCGACCAACCCAGATCAAAATACCCAAATCCATTAGAATTTTAAAAAGGCCATCAACACAGTCTCACGGGAATCCACCCGTCTTACTACTAATCACCAATGATCCCAGTAACATGGTCGAGTAACTGTGTGGTTGTAGCATCGGGGGGAATCCGAGGTATCACCCTCGTTGGATTCCAAACGATGTATCCATCAAGGTGGGCTTAGAGGAATCACCCTCGGGGGTCCCACACTTGAGGGGTTGTACGACAGAGGCATCGTCGAGAATGGTGAAAGAGTAATCACCCTCGATAACCACGACCGACTAGCTATACTACAGAGATATCATCAGGAGTACTTAGCGAGGTGTCACCCTCGGTACCCGATAGTATCCCTATAGCTCGTACAACGAAGGGGGTGTATGTGTTGTGTCGGGTCTGGCTCGTCGATCAGAGATCGAGATTTGTAAACAAGCGGGGCAACTGAACTACGGGGTCAGAGGGGATGACTGCTCCACCTATACTAAGCGGGTTAAAGTATAGGACTGAAAGTAGAAGTTCATCAAAAACAGGCTATGCATCACATATAGGAGCTAACTACAACAGTAGCAAAATACTAATGCAAGCAGTAGGAAGAAAGACATAGGCGATATAGGAATGATCAAGGGGGGGGGGGTTGCTTGCCTTGCTGCTCTGTGGCAAAGGACTGATCGGCAAGGTCGTAGATGTACCCGGCAGCAGCGTCAGTCTCGGGGTCTACCGGTAAGAAGAGGGGGAAGAAACAATAAATAATACCACCGAAGCAACACAAAGCATGACATGGCAAGATGCAGGCTAGACATGAGCTAACGCAGCAACATCCGTCATAGACGGGTCGGAAGAATATCTGACGATATTTTCCGGGTCTCGGGCTACTACCGGTTATACTGGAAACGATTGGAAATGTCCCATGTTTGCTATGCTAGGGACCCGTGACAGACGAACGGACCGAGTATCCGGGTTCGTCTCGTTTTGCTCATCAACTTTCATGTTGAAAATATTTTGATCTGACTTAGGGATTATTTAATATTTATTTTTAAAGTTTTATTCAATAATTAGGAATTAAAAACAGATTTAAATGATTTAATAAAAGGCTATTATGACATCAGCATGATGTCATGCTGACATCAACAGTTGACTGGTCAACTGACCAGCGGGTCCCAAACGTCATAGGCACAAGTTTTAATTAAGATTAAATATTAATTAATCAGATTAATTTAGTGGGGGACCCACGTGTCATACTCTAATTATTCTAATTAATTAATTTAACTAATATATCTATTTAATAAAAACATTAACATTATTTTTATTATTTATATTATCTATCGCGTGGGGCCTCCCTGTCATAGACAGCGGGTGCGTTGGCCCCACCGGTAAGTGGCTTTAGGCCAAATACTCATTTTTATTCACAAATACATAACCATACAAATATCGTATTCCTCCAAATACCTATATACGCAATACATACATCGCACTTCGTACATACATACATTCATATACACGGAATACATCATTTGTTTTTATTTTATTTAACTCTCACACTTACATCTCTCTCTGTCAACAGACAACACAGAACACAACTCTGTGCTAACTCAACATAGGAGAACACCTTCTTCAAATCCTCCTACCGGTCACTACCGTCATCGGATCGGGGTCCCGTTTGCCGGAACGGAACCGGGACGGTGAGGGGAACAATATGGTGGGAGGAGCCCGAGGAGGGGCTCACCGACGTTGACGAGAGGGCCCGGTGAAGCCGGAGTTCTTGTGAGGCGGAGGTGACGGCGGTGATGGCGCGGTTCCGGTGAGGACGGTGGTGATGGTGGTGACGCGCCGGTGAGGGCCTCCCGGAGCCGTGGTGGTGGTGGTCGCCGGAGTTGGTGAAGGGGGCCGGCCGATGGTGGTCCGGGGGATGGCCGGCCGAGGTGTGGCATGGGAGAGGGCCTGGCCTCGGTTTGAAGAGGGGAGAGGTGAGGGAGGTCGTGGGGAGGGGTGGCGAGAGGATGGAGGGAGGGGCCAGCGAGGGGTGGTGGCCGGTGGAGAGGATGAGGCGAGGTGGAGAGGAGGGGGGCCTCGGGGTGGCTCGCCGGTGGGAGGGCTCGATGGGGGAGAGGGTGGATCGGGCAGGGGAGTGGGCGGTTCTGTCGTGGGGGGAAGAGATGGGGTCTGGTGCGTGGGGGGGCTCTCGTGGGGAGAGGGATGAGAGCGAGAGGTGGGAGAGATATTCGGTGGGGTTGGCGGCGCTGCCAGGGGAGGGAGGGAACGAGGCAGGGGAGGGGGGCCTCGCCCTAGGGTTTGAGAGGGGTTGGGGAGGCCGGCTGGGCCTTGAGGCCCAGTTGGGCCATGGGGGGAGTTTAATTTTTTTCTTTTTTTTTCTTTTTTTTTAATTTCTTTTCTTTTCTTTCATTATTTATTTTACTATTTGATTTTTCTTTTGAAATACTTTTTCTTTATACTTCCTTTTATCACTATGATTTTTTTAATACTTTCTTCTTATATATATATTCTTTTGATATTTAACATGAATTTATAAAATACTTTTCTTTTGTTTTCAAATTTTGGATACGGATAGACTCGAATCAACGCGGGTCTGAGCTAGGAATTCGATGATGTGGCATCATTAGTGGGTGATCAATGTAGCTAAATTACAATAGTTACTGTAGCAAAAGTCGAGGATGTCACAATTCTCCCCTACTAACAAGAATTCTCGTCCCGAGAATTAAGAGGTAGAGGGAAAGAGCCCGGGGTATTCATCACGAAGATGATCCTCGCGTTCCCAAGTGGCTTCATCTTCAGAGTGGTTTGACCACTGCACCTTAAGGAACTTAGTGACCTTGCGACGAATCTTACGTTCAGCTTGGTCGAGTATGCGAACCGGGTGCTCTTTATAAGAGAGGTCTTGTTGTAGCTCAAGCATATCGTGATCCACTGCTCGAATAGGGTCCTTGAAGCAGCGACGGAGCTGAGAAACATGGAAGACATCGTGGACCTGAGAAAGGTTCGCCGGCAGTTCCAATTGATAAGCCACTCTCCCACGCCTTTCGAGAACAGTGAATGGACTAATATAACGAGGAGCTAACTTGCCCTTGATTCCGAAACGGTGTGCACCTCTCATTGGTGTGACATAAAGATAAGCCTTTTCGCCGAGTTGATAGACCATATCTTAATGATGACGGTCATACTGACTCTTTTGACGAGACTGAGCAGCCTTCAGATTCTCATGAATAATGCGGACTTGATCTTCAACATGTTGGGTAACATCTGGACCACAGAGTGATCAGTACTTTGAACGGTGGCTCGGGAATTTCATACGAAGCCAAGTATAAGGGATACCTTGGAATCAAAGGTGTATAGGAGAGTCAGGTTTCAATCCTGTGGAACTTTGGGTTATGGGTCCACCATGTGGCCCGAGAGTAGGTCAAGGGATGACACCTTACATGGTCTTGGTAGCAAGACATGTCAGAGGATAGCATGTCAGTTATGTTGGTAACAAAATCGGTACCAAGGGCGGAGGACGACTAGAACCATTTTCCTGCTCGTTGAAACGAGGCGGACCGATAGGCAAGGTTCTCGTCCACCGGCGGCTACCAGAACGTTATCCACAATAGTAACACGGTCTTACTGACAGAGGTGTACACCGAGAATTTTACCTAAGCAGGGAATTAACACTGCTTAGATAAGTTATGCCACAATAAAAGTCAAACAGGCCAATGGGAAGGAAAAATGTATTCACACACACAAGTATTAGAGTATACCATTCCTGAGGAAAACATAGAGTATGGTATACATGATAGGTCATCCAGTACATAACCATTTTGATAAAGAGTCAAGAAGAATCATGATGTTTACCCATACGACGCGGTCTGGATAATTGATCAGGAACAATCTAGCCTTGCGCTTCAAATGTTCCCGTTGACAATTGAAGTACCACATTCATGCTTCGAGGTAGCATCGACATGGTCATCAGGTAAGGGCCGGACCAATGGGTACAAAAAGAGGATTCATGAGGAACAACTTACGAAATTATTCATACAGTTTTCGCATGGAAGATGACAAATCTTTCATATGGAAGAATTTACAACAATAGGTCCTTCGGCCCGGTGTTCCATACAAGACATCACCATACCGGTTACATAAAGACCAAATTTATAATTATTGGGAAAATGTTCCAACCATCATATCTGCCCGAGATTCAGATCTGATTGGTCTTACGGTACCTCAAACTCAAGATGCCTGAGAAGAAAGATGAAGATGCAAGATTCTCATGATATGAGCTACACAAGCAATTCATGAATCATGAGTTCGATTGCAAGACACGTGAACACAATGACAAGACATTCGTGCACACATAGAATTCTTACAACAAAATGCACCTGATATCTGGTTTGAAAACCATCATCGAGGATATCAAGGCCCTTGTGTGAGCCTGGATTAATTCTTAGGAAGGAACTTCTTTTTCTTGATCAAATCAGTCAGTGGCTTGGGGTGCTAAGAGAAATTATATGGGGTGAAGATAGAAAATCTTCGAAACATACAACACTTTGCATGTGCTTGAATGATTTGGTATTTCCTGAGAGGAAGCGAAACAAAACTTTCACATATTCATGGTGGCAAGAGTGCACTTAAACTTTGGGAAAACACTTCTTTTATCAACATATCCTTCATAAGCTAGGCACCAGGCTAATGCTTTCAAGAGCTTCATCGTGGAACATGAAGAAGTTGAGGGTGTGGCTGATGGGCTCAACAACAATCCCTCAAGATTTTGACAGGGGTGAATTCCCAAAATTATAACATCAAGGAGATAGCATTTGTCAAATCAAATGGTATAATGTCGTATGCTCGAGGGAACAACAACAATTACACATTGGTCGAAGGGTGTACTCGGAAATATGGGCGGAGTAGCCCAACCAATGTCAAAAATGATGATTCAACACCCAACACACCAAGAATAAAACAATCAGTTATTAACACCAAGGCAATAGGGTTGTCATAGGTATTGGGATCACACATCAGAGTTCACTTGTTGGTATTCCGGTTTGAAACAACACGGAATCAAAAATGAATGGTGATGGCGAGAAGTATTGCTATATCAAGAATTCTTAAGACGCGTGCAAGTTTCACGACATTCTTGACATACCATATAGTAATACTCCAAGGTAGGGGATAACATAAGCTGAATTGGCAAGGAACTCTAAGGACAACACAAAACACGAACATGTTTGTGTTGGAGGGAAGGCAAAAAGGTTGTTGATGAAAACAGAAATCATCGAGGGGCAAGGATGGCAATTCTCATCATGCATCCGATCGGTGTCCTGGAAGAGCTCAGAATGCTAATGATGATCATGACACAATTGTCGAGAACTTCACGAAGATGTAATCAATCAGCGACGACATCAAGCAAGGGAATAGTGAAGCAAGAGGTTGTCGGAATCACCGATAAGACTGCTAGCTTAGAATTGAGATTGCCTTTCAGGACAACCAACATGATGTGGAAAGCTCGATTCAAGCTTAACACACAGTTGGAATTGTGTTCGAGGGATGAAGGGTATAGATAGCATGATCGAGCTCCAACATGACGATGATGACGTAGCTTAACAGCTTGGAATGACAAGATCGAGTACAAACTCGTAAACAAGGAAGATTACTAAAAATTGTTGAATCGCAATGCGTATTCGATTCAGATATCGATGTACTCGCGTGTCCAACAACTCAAACACGAGGCAACTGGAATTAAGGAAAATATCATAGTTGATGAGGAGCTCACAAGAAGTTCCATAGCTCCGCGATATCCTCGAGCTACAAGGAATAATACTCGGAGGTAGATCAACTTTACGGTTTGGACCGGCGTGTCGATCTGAGGAAGACAAGTACTTTAACTCGTCCGAGAATGAAATCAAGGTACGACAACATGGTCGGAACCACGACTACAAAGGATAAGATCACAGATCCCATATTTAAACTACAGAATGAATTGATTATTTATACGAGAAGTTTCTATGATAGGATCAGCGTCGTTTCCAAGGGCATGAACACAAAGTTCAAGGTCGACTCCCACTTCATCAATGCATCACCTGCCATTTATTCCTCGCCTTTGATCAAGTTGTAGCTTTGAAAGAACATTTGGCAAAACACCAGAAGAGCAAGACTTGTGAAAACTCTTCAGGTCATATTGATTAAGGAAGGCACATGTTCAACCCATCGGGGCATCTTAGGAACATATACCACAAACTTCAAGAGTAATTAACACATGCTTGAAGGGCATGGCTGACAAATCGTATGGTACAACTTATCAAAGGGAGAAGACACAATTTACCAGTGGCATCATGCGTTAGGGCAAGCAATCACAAGAATTTTCTAAAGCAAAGGATGTCGTCGGATAATAACTCGGAATGAGTCTGACAATCCACAAATGATCTGATGTGAGTAACGGTACTCAATCAGAGGGATATAGGATGCAATGCATCGTGTTAATAGAACATCTGAAAAATATCGATACTTAATTACCAAAGGAATTATGATTTCCAGGTTGGCGTATCATAATCAGATGCTCCAATCAAATACAAGTAGGTTGAATGGACTTAGATGGACAACCCACCAAAATTTGATTTGTCGAGAACCAACTCGGTCTGGAAGGACGTCTGAGCCGGTAGATAATTTATGAGTCACAACAGATGATTGTGTGCATTCACAAAAAGGTAGAATCAATAAAATCACAGGAAAATCACAAAGGATTTTAATGAATGCTGCTAGACATATGGATTTAACCATAATGCAAGCAGGTGAGAAAGGTCATGAACATGTGGCTACGGAGGATTTTGGAAGACCGAATAGTAATTCAGAGAGCTATCGGAACCCATGACAACTGATGACGGACAAATCCCCGATAAGGTAATTCGTTGCATCTCGTAATAACAAGAACAATTGGAGAAGAAAGTATGAACGACATATGTATGTAGTCATCCATAGTGGTAGTCCGAGGAAAGGAAATCGCAAGAGCGATAGACACTAGTTCTCGAGATAACATCAGAGAGTAACTTCGGAGTCTTCTAATAGATCAAGCCATCGTCTGAAATACGAGACTCCCTGGTAGAAAATATTTATGCGAACCTAATGTTAGAGTTAGTAAGATCTTTAACCCAAAAGAGAAGAGAGAGTAGAGCCCAGAGTATAGGAAAGGAGTAAAAGATACTAATACCACCCAATTGAGATGTGGGCCCGTAAGCCACAGCATCAGTGTTAGTAAAGTTTTTCAAACACTAGACTCAACTTCGGCCAAGGAGTTGGAAAGGGGGCTACCTACAGGCAGTCGGCTCTGATACCAACTTGTGACGCCCTCGATTTAATCGTACGCTAACCATACACGCAAATGCGTACGATCAAACACAAGGACTCATGGGAAGATATCACAACACAACTCTAGACACAAAATAAAATAACATCAGCTTCATATTACAAGCCAGGGGCCTCAAGGGCTAGAATACGAAAGCTCGATAAACACACGAGTCAGCGGAAGCAACAAATATCTGAGTACAGACATAAAACATGGGGTGCCTTAGAGAAGGCTAGCACAAAAGATACAACGATCGAACGAGGCGAGGCCTCCTGCCTGGGAACCTCCTAACTACTCCTGATCATCAGCGGCCTCCACGTAGTAGTAGGCACCGTCGGGGTAGCAGTCGTCGGTGGCGAGGACCTCCATCTCCTGGGCTCCATCATCTGGTCGCAGCAAACGGATCGAGGGGACAAGAGGGGGAGCAAAGCAGCGGTGAGTACTCATCCAAAGTACTCGCAAGTCTTACATCAGAACTATTCTAAATATGCATCAGTATCAAGAAGGGGGTTATATGTGGACTGACTGCAGCAATGCGAGAATAGAGAGAGAAGGCCTAGTCCTATCGAAGACTAGCATCTTCAGGGTCTTGCAGCAACAGACGAGAATAGAACAGGGGTAACACATAAATAGTCATATTGTTGCAGCAATATTAAAGTGAGGTCACGCCTAAAGATCCTCCCTCGACTCCCTGCGAGGAAGCAATCCCGAGGCAAACTAATTCCAGTTAAGTAACAATTGTAGTTGTAAAAGATCGGGGCACAACTCCAAGTCGTCCTGTAACCGTGGACACGGCTATCCGAATAGTTAATTTTCATCCCTGCAGGGGTGCGCCACATGTCCCGTCACGCTCGATAACACTCTGGCCGGACATACTTTTCTGGGTCCTGCCCGGCCTCGGAATATCGACACGTCGCCTCCCCACCTAAGACTAATCAGAGAGGCCAGCCCGCCGGTCTAAATCCTAAGCACAAAGGGTTCGTGGGCCCAGTTCCCCTTCACGCTCCTGCACGTGGCGTGGGCGGCTGACGTCAGTCCTAGCATCCCTTAATCACAAGCGCGATGCATCTCGGGACCACTCGGGCGCGCGCCGCTACATTGCTGGCATCTCAAAAGCTTCGGCTGGTACCGCGACGTCGAGTAGCCATAATTCTTCCCGCGTAGCCGGTTAGTGCGAAAAAGTCTCCGACCAACCCAGATCAAAATACCCAAATCCATTAGCATTTTAAAAAGGCCAACAACACAGTCTCGGGAATCCACCCGTCTTACTACTAATCACCAATGATCCCAGTAACATGGTCGAGTAACTGTGTGGTTGTAGCATCGGGGGGAATCCGAGGTATCACCCACGTTGGATTCCGAACGATGTATCCATCAAGGTGGGCTTAGAGGAATCACCCTCGGGGGTCCCACACTTGAGGGGTTGTACGACAGAGGCACTGTCGAGAATGGTGAAAGAGGAATCACCCTTGATAACCACGACCGACTAGCTATACTACAGAGATATCATCAGGAGTACTTAGCGAGGTGTCACCCTTGGTACCCGATAGTATCCCTATAGCGTTGTACAACGAAGGGGGTGTATGTGCTGTGTCGGGTCTGGCTCGTCGATCAGAGATCGAGATTTGAAAACAAGCGGGGCAACTGAACTACGGGGTCAGAGGGGATGACTGCTCCACCTATACTAAGCAGGTTAAAGTATAGGACTGAAAGTAGCAGTTCATCAAAAACAGGCTATGGATCAGATATAGGAGCTAACTACAACAGTAGCAAAATACTAATGCAAGCAGTAGGAAGAAAGACATAGGCGATATAGGAATGATCAAGGGGGGTTTGCTTGCCTTGCTGCTCTGCGGCAAAGGACTGATCGGCAGGGTCGTAGATGTACCCGGCAGTAGCGTCAGTCTCGGGGTTTACCGGTAAGAAGAGGGGGAAGAAACAATAAATAATAGCACCGAAGCAACACAAAGCATGACATGGCAAGATGCAGGCTAGACATGAGCTAACGCAGCAACATCCGTCATAGACGGGTCGGAAGAATATCTGATGATATTTTTCGGGTCTCGGGCTACTACCGGTTATACTGGACACGATGGAAAATGTCCCATGTTTGCTATGCTAGGGACGCGTGACAGACGAACGGACCGAGTATCCGGGTTCGTCTCGTTTTGCTGATCAACTTTCATGTTGAAAATATTTTGATCTGACTTACGGATTATTTAATATTTATTTTTAAAGTTTTATTCAATAATTAGGAATTAAAAACAGATTTAAATGATTTAATAAAAGGCTATTATGACATCAGCATGATGTCATGCTGACATCAACAGTTGACTGGTCAACTGACGAGCGGGTCCCGAACGTCATAGGCACAAGTTTTAATTAAGATTAAATATTAATTAATCAGATTAATTTAGTGGGGGACCCACGTGTCATACTCTAATTATTCTAATTAATTAATTTAACTAATATATCTATTTATCTATTTAATAAAAACATTAACATTATTTTTATTATTTATATTATCTATCGCGTGGGGCCTCCCTGTCATAGACAGCGGGTTCGTTGGCCCCACCGGTAAGTGGCTTTAGGCCAAATACTCATTTTTATTCACAAATACATAACCATACAAATATCGTATTCCTCCAAATACCTATATACGCAATACATACATCGCACTTCGTACATACATACATTCATATACACGGAATACATCATTTGTTTTTATTTTATTTAACTCTCACACTTACATCTCTCTCTGTCAACTGACAACAGAGAACACAACTCTGTGCTAACTCAACATAGGAGAACACCTTCTTCAAATCCTCCTACCGGTCACTACCGTCATCGGATCGGGGTCCCGTTTGCCAGAACGGAACCGGGACGGTGAGGGGAACGATATGGTGGGAGGAGCCCGAGGAGGGGCTCACCGACGTTGACGAGAGGGCCCGGTGAACCCGGAGTTCTTGTGAGGCGGAGGTGAAGGCGGTGATGGCGCGGTTCCGGTGAGGACGGTGGTGATGGTGGTGACGCGCGGGTGAGGGCCTCCCGGAGCCGTGGTGGTGGTGGTCGCCGGAGTTGGTGAAGGGGGCCGGCCGACGGTGGTCCGGGGGATGGCCGGCCGAGGTGTGGCATGGGAGAGGGCCTGGCCTCGGTTTGAAGAGGGGAGAGGTGAGGGAGGTCGTGGGGAGGGGTGGCCGAGAGGATGGAGGGAGGGGCCAGCGAGGGGTGGTGGCCGGTGGAGAGGATGAGGCGAGGTGGAGAGGAGGGGGGCCTCGGGGTGGCTCGCCGGTGGGAGGGCTCGATGGGGGAGAGGGTGGATCGGGCAGGGGAGGGGGCGGTTCTGTCGTGGGGGGAAGAGATGGGGTCTGGTGCGTGGGGGGGCTCTCGTGGGGAGAGGGATGAGAGCGAGAGGTGGGAGAGAGATTCGGTGGGGGTGGCGGCGCTGCCAGGGGAGGGAGGGAACGAGGCAGGGGAGGGGGGCCTCGCCCTAGGGTTTGAGAGGGGTTGGGGAGGGCGGCTGGGCCTTGAGGCCCAATTGGGCCAAGGGGGGAGTTTAATTTCTTTTCTTTTTTTTCTTTTTTTATTTTCTTTTCTTTTCTTTCATTATTTATTTTACTATTTGATTTTTCTTTTTAAATACTTTTTCTTTATACTTCCTTTTATCACTATGATTTTTTTAATACTTTCTTCTTATATATATATATATTCTTTTGATATTTAACATGAATTTATAAAATACTTTTCTTTTGTTTTCAAATTTTGGATCCGGATAGACTCGAATCAACGCGGGTCTGAGCTGGGAATTCGATGACGTGGCATCATTAGTGGGTGATCAATGTAGCTAAATTACAATAGTTACTTTAGCAAAAGTCGAGGATGTCACAACGAAGATGCAATCTAGCGACGACCTAAGCAAGCAAAGGTAAAAAAATGTAGTTTTTATGAGACAAACTAAGTATACCAGAAAATAAAATGAGGAACAAGTGAATGAAAATTTGTGTGGACTTACTTGGTAGTTGGTGATGATATTCCCCGCCAACGGCACCAGAAATCCTTCCTGATACTTGTGATCTGCGTTGGGTTTTCCGTGAAGAGGAACAGGTTATCGCAGCACAATGTGGGTAAGTATTTCCTTCAATTATGAAACCAAGGTTTATCAAACCAATAGGATTATCAACCACAACCGTCTTCAGTGACTGCACACAAAAGAACAAACAACTTGCACCCAACGCGGGCAAGAGGGTTGACAATCCCCTTGATCTCGTTATTTGCAAGTAAGTGAGGTGTGTAGATAATTTTAGATAGCAAGATAAAATAAAAACAAGTAAATGGAAGGAAGGTATTGATGGTTTTATCTATATTTTGTGAATAGACACGGGGGCCATAGTTTTCCCTAATGGCTCATGAAAAATAGAATACGACGGGAACAAATTATTGTTGGGCAATTGACTGAAAAGCGGATAGTTATGTGATATTCACGGCAATGATCATGCGTATATATGCATCACGTCCATAAAAAATAGGCCGACTCGGGCGTGCACCTTTTACTATTAATCCACTCATCGACTACTATCCAACATGCATCTAGAGTATTAAATAAAATAGAGTAATGCATGGAGAACAATGACATGATGTAGACAAAGTAAAATCAAGCAATATGAATAAACCCCATCGTTTTATCCTTAGTAGTTGCAACACAAAGACACATCTTGTCCCCTTCTATCACTGGGATATAGAAATTCACAATGCTGAACCTACTACAATGCACCTCTCTCATCGAAGAAATATCTATCTAGTTGGTCAAACTATTTCAATAGATCGGAGATAATTATAAAGCTATCATAATCATTCACATAAGAATCTTATAAGTATTCAGAGGATACTCAAATAGTTATCATGAATAATCAGAACATAAAACCACTATTCATCAGATCCCAACAAACACACCGCACAAAAGGAATTACATAATATGGATCAAAGCAAACATGTGATGGTCATTGTATTGAAGATCAAAGAGAGAGAGAGATTGCCATCTAGGTACTGGCCATGAACCCATAGTACTGTGATGAACTACTTGCACATCATGGTGAGGGCAACACGGTTGATGAAGAGGCCGTCCATTTTTGACCCCCCCTCTGGCGGGGTGCCACAATAGAGCTCCAGATGGCCTCCCGTTAGAATAGAGACTTGCGGCAGCGTAAAAAGTGTTTCACGACTCCCTCTGATGTTTTAAGGGTATATGGGAATTTATCATCCAGAGAACAGAGTCGGGATAGCCACGAGGGAGGCTCAAGCCATTAGGGCGCCCGCAGGTGGCGGCCTCTTCGATTGTGGGCCCCTCGTGCGGCCTCGAGCCTTCTTCAGATAGTCCTCGGTCTTCTTTTGGTCCCAAAAAATCACCAAAAAATTTCGCGTCAATTGGACTTGCTTTGGTATGGAAAACCTGAAAAGTGAAAACATGTTGAAAACAACAAGTGACACTGGGCACTGGGTCAATAGGTTAGTTCTCAAAAATTATATAAACTTGTAAATAAATATAGCAAAAGTATTCTAAAATAATAATATATGAGCATGGAACAATAAAAAAATTATAGATACGCTGGAGATGTATCAGCAAAGACAAGAGGGAAGGGAGTCGTTAGGTAGACCCGAGCTAGGTCATGGGCCATCTCGATTTCTATTCTAGCCAATGCAACATCGTTTTTTCCTATTCCCCCTATTGCGAGCCACCGCAAAAAAAATACATAGGCCAACATGGCACTCATGAGCGATCGCGAACGGTTCGCTCTTAAAGAGTGTAATGGGCTTTGGTCCAAATTCCTTTGCCAACCTCCCTAAGCAACTTAATAATTTTATTATCTCCACACTCGAGGGCTAATAAATTCTATGCTTAAGTTTAGAACGCTTAGGTCAAAAAATGTATAATAATGCACTACTAGGAGAAAACCTACTAGTAGCGCTTGTTTTTGGGCTAGCAGTAGTGCGGGTCCAGCACTACTAGTACGGTACTACAACTAAATTGGAAGAGTAGCGTTGGTATCCCCGCGCTACTCCTATGCCGACTTAGGAGAAGCATTGGTCCGACCGGCGCCAGTGATACATAGTTGTAGCGCTGGCTAGAAGCGCTACTGCTATACCTACTTAGGAGTAGCGTTGATCCAACCAGCACTACTGCTATATTTGCACATTTTTATCTACTACGTATTTGTGATGTATTTATACAGGTTTTATACAGTATTCTAATCATATCATAAACATGAAGTATGGTCATGATATCATCCACATAATAGTCTCATCATATCATCACATTATCCACAGAAATCATGTAGTCTCATCATATATATATATATATATATATATATATATATATATATATATATATATATATATATATATATTGCGATATAGCGATAGAAGTTGAGTGACATATCTCGAATACAAGCAACTGCATGGTCATCACATAAACATGTTTCATCACATATCTAAACGAAGATATAAAAGAGAAGAGTGATCACTATGAGCAAGAGCGCGATAATGTAGTGTTGGGTAACGTAGCAAAAATCAAAACTTTTCCTACGCCATATTCAGATCTTCCTATGGAGAGACCAGCAACGAGAGAGGGGTGAGTGGAACTTCATACCTTGAAAGATTGCTAAGCGGAAGCGTTGCTAGAACGAGGTTGATGGAGTCATACTCGCGGCAATTCAAATCGCAGTGTGATTCTGATCTAGTGCCAAACCACAACAGCTTCACGTTCAACACACGTGCTGCCTGGTGACGTCTCCCGCACCTTGATCCAGCAAGGAGGAGGGAGAGGTTGGGGAAGATCTCCGGCAGCACGACGGCGTGGTGTTGATGGAGAGAGGAGGTCTCCGGGTAGGGCTTCGCCAAGCACCGTGGGAGAGGAGGAAGAAGAAGAGCTGGGTTGCGCCAAGAGAGAGATGGAATTCCGTCTCTCCAATGGCCAAACCCCCCGCTATATATAGGGGGAAGGGAGGGTGGCGCCCCCTTTAGGGTTTCCACCCCTAAGGGGGGCGGCAGCCCTAGATGGGGGGAGGGATGGCGGCCAGGAGGGGAGGAGGGGGTGGCGTACCCCCTGGTGTGCCTTAGGCCCACCTGCTTTAGGGTTCCCCCCTTCCCCCTCTTAGGCGCCATGGGCTGGGTGAGGGGGGTGCACCAGCCAACCCAGGGGCTGGTTCCCTCTCACACTTGGCCCAAGTAGCCTCCTCGGGCTGGTGGCCTCTCCCGGTGGGCCTCCGGAACCCTTCCGGTGGTGCCCGAAACATTTTTGGCGTAAAAACCCATCCATCCTATATATCAATCTTTACCTTCGGACCATTCCGGAACTCCTGGTGACGTCCGGGATATCATCCGGGACTCCAAACAACCTTCGGTAACCTTGTATAACAATTCCCTATAACCCTAGCGTCATCGAACCTTAAGTGTGTAGAGCGTCCGGGTTCTGGAGGCACGCAGACATGACCGAGATATCTCTCCGGCCAATAAACATCAGCGGGGTCTGGATACCCATGGTGGCTCCCACATGTTCCACGATGATCTCATCGGATGAACCACGATGTCAAGGATTCAATCAATCCCGTATACAATTTCCTTTGTTTGTCGGTATAGAACTTGCTCGAGATTCGATCGTCAGTATACCTATACCTTGTTCAATCTCGTTACCGGTAAGTATCTTTACACGTTCCGTAGCACGTCATCCTGTGATCAACTCCTTAGTCACATTGAGATCATAATGATGTTCTACCGAGTGGGCCCAGAGATACCTCTCCGTCACACGGAGTGACAAATCCTGATTTCGATTCGTGCTAACCCAACGAACACTTTCGGAGATACCCGTAGTGCACCTTTATAGTCACCCAGTTACGTTGTGACGTTTGATACACCCAAAGCACTTCTACGGTATCCGGGAGTTGCACAATCACACGGTCGAAGGAAAAGACACTTGACATTAGAAAAGCTTTAGCATACGAACAACGCGATCTAGTGCTATGCTTAGGATTGGGTCTTGTCCATCACATCATTCTCCCAATGATGTGATCCCGTTATCAATGACATCTAATGTCCATGATCAGGAAACCATGATCATCTATTGATCAACGAGCTAGCCAACTGGAGGCTTGCTAGGGACACATTGTGATCTATTTATTCACACATGTATTATTGTTTCTTGTTAATACAATTATAGCATGAACAATAGACGATTATCATGAACAAGGAAATATGGTAATAACCATTTTATTATTGCCTCTAGGGCATATTTCCAACAGTCTCCCACTTGCACTAGAGTCAATAATCTAGTTACATTGTGATGTATCGAACACCCATAGCATTGTGGTGTTGATCATGTTTTGCTCGAGGAAGAGGTTTAGTCAACGGGTCTGCAATATTCAGATCTGTGTGTACTTTACAAATATCTATTACTCCTCTTTGGACCTGGTCCTGGATGGAGTTTTAGCGGCGTTGGATGTGCTTGCTCTTCCGGTGAAATCTGGGCTCCTTGGCTATGGCAATGTCTCCAGTGTTATCACAGAAGAGTGTCATCAGACCTAATGCGCCTGGAACCACTCCAAGGTCGGTGATGAACTCCTTCATCCAAACCCCTTCGTGAGCCGCTTCTGAAGCAGCTATGTACTCCGTTTCACATGTAGATGCTGCCACGACGTCTTGCTTGCTGCTGCACCAGCTCACTGCCCCACCATTCAAAACATACACGTATCCGGTCTGTGACTTAGAGTCATCCGGATCTGTGTCGAAGCTAGCAACGGTGTAACCCTTTACGACGAGCTCTTCGTCACCTCCATAAACAAGAAACATCTCCTTAGTCCTTTTCAGGTACTTAAGGATATTCTTGACCGTTGTCCAGATGTTCCATACCGGAATTACTTTGGTACATCCCTACCAAACTTATGGCAAGGTTTATATCAGGTCTGGTACACAGCATGGCATACATTAGAGATCCCACGGCTGAAGCGGAAGGGACAGTACTCATCTTCTCTCTATCAGCTGCCGTGGTCGGTGACTGAGTCTTACTCAATCTCATACCTTGCAAAACTGGCAAGAACCCCTTCTTTGAGTTTTCCGTATTGAACTTCTTCAATATCTTGTCAAGGTATGTACTTTGCGAAAGACCTATGAGGCATCTCGATGTATCTCTATAGATCTTGATGCATAATATGTATGCACCTTCTCCAAGGTCCTTCATTGAAAAAGTCTTGTTCAAGTAGGCCTTTATGCTCTACAATAACTCTATGGTATTCCCCATCAATAATATGTCATCCACATATAGTATGAGAAAAGATACAGAGCTCCCACTCACTTTCTTGTATAGAAAGGCTTCTCCATAAACGTGTATGAACCCAAACGCTTTAATCACCTCATTAAAGAGAATGTTCCAACTCCGAGATGCTTGCACGATCCCATAGATGGAGCACTAGAGCTTGCATTCCTTGTTAGCACTCTTAGGATCGACAAAACCTTCTGGTTGCATCATATACAACTCTTCCTTAAGATACCCGTTAAGGAACACTGTTTTGACGTCCATTTGCCAAATTTCATAATCATGAAAAGTGGCAATTGCTAACATGATTCGGACTGACTTTAGCTTCGCTACGGGAGAGAAAGTCTCATCATAGTCAACTCCTTGAATTTGTCGAAAACCCTTTGCGACAAGTCGAGCTTTGTAAACGGTCACATTACCGTTTGCGTCAGTCTTCTTCTTGAAGATCCATTTATTTTCTATGGCTCGCCGATCATCGGCCAAGTCCACCAAAGTCCATACTTTGTTCTCATACATGGATCCTATCTCAGATTTCATGGCTTCAAGCCATTTGTTGGAATTCGGGCCCGCCATTGCTTCTTCATAGTTCGAAGGTTCACCGTTGTCTAACAACATGATTTCCATCACAGGGTTGCCGTACCACTCTGGTATGGAACGTGCCCTTGTGGACCTTCGTGGTTCAGTAGTAACTTGATACGAAGCTTCATGATCATCATCATTAACTTCCAATCTAGTTGGCGTAGGCGCCACAGGAACAGTTTCCCATGCTGCGCTACTCTCCGGTTCGAGAGGGGGTACAATTACCTTAGGGTATCCTATGAATACGCATTTCTCCGCTTTGGGTTTGAGCTTTTCTGGTTGAAGTTTCTTCACCTAAGCATCGCAGCCCCAAACTTTTAGAAACGACAGTTTAGGTTTCTTGCCAAACCATAGTTCATACGGTGTCGTCTCAACGGATTTAGACGGTACCGTACTTAAAGTGAATGCTGCATTTTCCAATGTGAATTCCCAAAATGATAGCGGTAAGTCGGTAAGAGACATCATAGATTGTACCATATCTAATAAAGTGTGATTACGACGTTCAGACACTCCGTTATGTTGCGGTGTGCTAGGGGGCGTCAGTTGTGAAACAATTCCACATTTCCTTAGGTGTGCAGCAAACTCGTGACTCTAATATTCTCCCCCACGATCAGATCGTAGACACTTTATTTTTCTGTCATGTTGATTCTCAACCTCACTCTGAAATTCCTTGAAATTTTGAAACGACTCAGATTTGTGGTTCATCAAGTAGATATACCCATACCTACTCAAATCATCGGTGAGAGTGAGAACATAACGATAGCCACCGCGAGCTTCAACGTTCATTGGACCACACACATCAGTATGTATTATTTCCAATAAGTCGGTTGCTCTCTCCATTATTCCTGAGAATGGAGTCTTAGTCATCTTGTCCATGAGACACGGCTCGCATGTGTCAAATGATTCAAAGTCAAGAGACTCTAATAGTCCATCAGTATGGAGCTTCTTCATGCGCTTAACACCGATATGACCAAGACGGCAGTGCCACAAGTATGTGGGACTATCATTATCAACTTTACATCTTTTGGTAATCACACTATGAACATGTGTAACATCACGATCGAGATTCATCAAGAATAAACCATTCACCAGCGGAGCATGACCATAAAACATATCACTCATATAAATAGAACAACCATTATTCTCTGACTTAAATGAGTAGCCGTCTCGCATTAAGCAAGACCCTGATACAATATTCATGCTCAAAGCTGGTACTAAATAACAATTATTAAGGTTTAAAACTAACCCCGACGGTAGATGTAGAGGCAGCGTGCCGATGGCGATCACATCGACCTTGGAGCCATTCCCGACGCGCATCGTCACCTCATCCTTGGCCAGTCTCCGCTTATTTCGCAGTTCCTGCTTTGAGTTGTAAATGTGAGCAACAACACCGGTATCAAATACCTAGGAGCTACTAAGAGCACTGGTAAGGTACACATCAATAACATCTATATCATATATACCTTTAACGTTGCCGGCCTTCTTGTCCGCTAAGTACTTGGGGCAGTTCCGCTTCCAGTGACCTTTTTCCCTTGCAATAGAAGCACTCAGTCTCAGGCTTGGGTCCAATCTTTTGGTTCTTCCCGACATCTGGCTTACCGGGCGCGGCAACGGCTTTGCCGTCTTTCTTGAAGTTCATCTTACCCTTGCCCTTCTTGAAACTGGTGGTCTTGTTGACCATCAACACTTTGATGCTCTTTCTTGACTTCTACTTCTGCAGATTTGAGCATCAAGTACAACTTGGGAATGGTCTTCTCCATCCCTTGCATGTTGTACTTCAGTACAAAAATCTTGTAGGTTGGTGGGAGAGACTGGAGGATTCTGTCAATTACAGCTTCATCCGGAAGTTCGACTCCAAGCTGAGTCGGACGTCCGTGCAGCCCAGACATTCTGAGAATATGCTCACTAACAGAACTGTTCTCCTCCATCTTGCAGCTAAAGAAGTTGTCGGAGACTTCATATCTCTTGACCCAGGCATGAGCTTGAAAAACTAGCTTCAGCTCCTGGAACATCTCATATGCTCCGTGTTGCTCAAAATGCCTTTGGAGCCCCGGTTCTAAACTGTGTAACATGCCACACCTAACCAGAGAGTAGGTATCACTTCGTGCTTTCCAGACGTTCTGAACATCTTGGTCTGCCGCGGGAACAGGGGGGTCACCTAGCGGCGCATCAAGGATATAAGCCTTCTTGGATGCAATGAGGATGAGCTTCAAGTCGCGGACCCAGTCCGCATAGTTGCTACCATCATCTTTCAGCTTGTTTTTCTCTAGGAACGCGTTGAAGTTAAGGTTGACAGGTGCGTTGGCCATTGGATCTACAATATTTGTAAAGACAACTTTTAGACTAAGTTCATGATAATTAAGTTCATTTAATCAATTTAAGTATGAACTCCCACTTAAATTGACATCCGTGTAGTCATCTAAGTGATACATGATCCATGTCGACTAACGCGTGTCCGATCATCACGTGAGACAGACTAGTCGTCATGGCGATCAACTTCATGCTGATCGTATTCAACCATACGACTCATGTTCGACCTTTCGGTGTCTTGTATTCGAGGACATGTCCGATCATCACGTGGTGCTTCGAGACAACGATCCTTCACAACGGTGCACACTTAGGGGAATACGTTCTCGAAATTTTATGAGAGACCATCTAATTATACTGCCATCCTTCTAAGCAATAAGATGAAAAACATGATAAACATCACATGCAATCATATAGTGACATGATATGCTCATTATCATCTTTGCTCCTTCGATCTCCATCTTCAGGCATCGCATGATCATCATTATCACCGGCGTGACACCATGATCTCCATCTTCATGATCTCCATCATCGTGTCTCCGTGAAGTCGTCACGCCAACTACTACTACTAGTACTAATACTATAGCTAACCATTAGTAATGAAGTAAAAGTAGTAAACACATGGCGTTGCATCTCATACAATAAATTAAGACAACTCCTATGGCTCCCGCCGGTTGTCGTACTCATCGACATGCAAGTCGTGAATCCTATTACAAGAACATGATTATCTCATATATCACACGTGTAACATCACAACCTTTGGCCATATCACATCACATGTCAAACCCTGCAAAAACAAGTTAGACGTCTTGTAATTGTTGTTGCAAGTTTTACGTGGCTGATTTGGGTTTCTAGCAAGAACGCCTTCTTACGTACGTGACAGCCACAACGATGATATGCCAAAGCTATTTACCCTTCATAAGGACCCTTTTCATCAAATCCAATCCGACTAGCGTGGGAGAGACAGACACCCGCTAGCCACCTTATGCACCCAGTGCATGTTGGTCTGTGGAACCTGTCTCACGTAAGCGCACGTGTAAGGTCGGTCCGGACCGCTTCATCCCACAATAATGCCGGAAAAGAATAAGACTAGTAGCGGCAAGCAATTGACAAAATCATCGCCCACAACCTTTTGTGTTCTAATCGTGCATAGAATCTACGCATAGAAAACCTGGCTTAGATGCCACTATTGGGTAACGTAGCAAAAATCAAAAAAATTCCTACGCCATATTCAGATCTTCCTATGGAGAGACCAGCAACGAGAGAGGTGTGAGTGGATCTTCATACCTTTGAAGATCGCTAAGCGGAAGCGTTGCTAGAACGCGGTTGATGGGGTCGTTCTCGCGGCGATTCAAATCGCGGTGTGATTCTGATCTAGTGCCGAACCAAGGCAACTCCGCATTCAACACACGTGCAGCCCGGTGACATCTCCTGCACCTTGATCCAGCAAAGAGGAGGGAGAGGTTGGGGAAGATCTCCGGCAGCACGACGGCGTGGTGTCGATTGCTACTTCTTGAGCTTGCGTTGGTTTTTCCCTTGAAGAGGAAAGGGTGATGCAGCAAAGTAGAGATAAGTATTTCCCTCAGTTTGAGAACCAAGGTATCAATCCAGTTGGAGTATCAAGACGAGGCACCAAGACACCTACGCAAAGACAAACAAACTTGCACCCAACGTGATAAAGGGGTCGTCAATCCCTTTACGATTACTTGCAAAGTGAGATCTCATAGTGATAATAGGTAAATTTAAATAAATAAATAAAAGTGCAGCAAGGTATTTTCGGTATTTTTGTATGTAGATCTGAATATATAATGTGTAAAATAGACCCGGCGGCCATAGTATTCACTAGAGGCTTCTCTCATGATAGCAAGTATTACGGTGGGTGAACGAATTACTGTCGAGCAATTGATAGAATCGCGCAAGGTCATGACGATATCTAAGGCAGTGATCATACATATAGGCATCACGTCCGAGACAAGTAGACCGATACTTTCTGCATCTACTACTATTACTCCGCACATCGATCGCCATCCACCATGCTTCTACTGTATTAATTTCATAACAAAAAGATTAACGCCTTAAGCAAGATGACATGATGTAGAGGGATAAATTCATGCAATATGATATAAACCCCATCTTTTTACCCTTGATGGCAACAACATGATGCGTGCCTCGCTACCCCTTCTGTCACTAGGTGAGGACACCGCACGGTATGAACCCAAGACCAAGCACTTCTCCCATTGCAAGAATTATAGATCAAGTTGGCCAAACGAAACCCATAACTCGAAGAGAATTACAAGGATAGGAAATCATGCATATAAGAAATCAGAGGAGACTCAAATAATATTCATAGATAATCTGATCATAAATCCACAATTCATCGAATCTCGACAAACACATCGCAAAAGAAAATTACATCGGATAGATCTCCATGAAGATCATGGAGAACTTTGTATTGAAGATCTAAGAGAGAGAAGAAGCCATCTAGCTAATAGCTATGGACCCGAAGATCTGTGGTGAACTACTCACGCATCATCGGAGATGCAATGGTGTTGATGAAGAAGCCCTCCGTGTCCGAATCCCCCTCCGGCAGGGCACTAGAACGGTCCCCAGATGGGATCTCGCGGAAACATAAGCTTGCGGCGGCGGAAAAGTATTTTCGTGGCTCTCTCTGTTGGTTTGGGGATTTTAGGGAATTTATAGGCGAAAGAGGTAGGGCAAAGGAGGCACGGGGTGCCCATGAGCCTGCTAGGCATGCCCCCCCTGGGGCGCGCCTAGGGGGCTCGTGGACTCCTCCGTGGCCCTCTGCCTTGGTTCTCAAGTCTTCTGGATCCCTTATGTTATGAAAAAAAATCATCCCGAAGGTTTTATTCTGTTTGGACTCCGTTTAATATTCTCATGTGAAAAAGGTCAAAAACACGGAAAAAACAGAAACTGGCACTGGGCACTGAGTTAATAAGTTAGTCCCAAAAATGATATAAAATAGCATATAAATGCATATAAAACATCCCAAGTTGATAATATAATAGCATGGAACGATCAAAAAGTATAGATACGTTGGAGACATATCATCGATGGAGAGACGAGGTCTCCCGGCAGGGCTTCGCCAAGCACCGTGGGAGAGGAGGAAGAAGAATAGCAGGGCTGCGCAGAGAGAGAGATGGAATTCCGTCTCTCCAATGGTCAAAACCCCCGCTATATATAGGGGGAAGGGAGGGTCGCGCCCCCTTTAGGGTTTCCACCCCTAAGGGGGGTGACAGCCCTAGATGGGGGGGGTGGCGGCCAGGAGGGGAGGAGGAGGTGGCGCACCCCCTGGTGGGCCTTAGGCCCACCTGCGTTACGGTCCCCCCTTCCCCCTCTTAGGCGCCATGGGCTGGTTGTGGGGGCGCACCAGCCCACCCAGGGGCTGGTTCCCTCTCACACTTGGCCCATGTAGCCTCCTGGGGCTAGTGGCCTCTCCCGATGGGCCTCAGGAACCCTTCCGGTGGTCCCGACACTTTGTCGGCGGTGCCCGAAACATTTCCGTCGTACAAACCCATCCATCCTATATATCAATCTTTACCTCCGAACCATTCCGGAGTTCCTCGTGACGTACGGGATCTCATCCGGGACTCCTAACAACCTTCGGCAACCTCGTATAACAATTCTCTATAACCGTAGCATCATCGAGCCTTAAGTGTGTAGACCCTACGGGTTCGGGAGGCATGTAGACATGACCGAGACATCTCTCCGGCCAATAACCATCAGCGGGGTCTGGATACCCATGGTGGCTCCCACATCTTCCATGATGATCTCATCGGATGAACCACGATGTCAAGGATTCAATCAATCCCGTATACAATTCCCTTTGTTTCTCGGTATAGAACTTGCCCGAGATTCGATCGTCGGTATACCTATACCTTGTTCAATCTCGTTACCGGTAAGTCTCATTACTAATTCCGTAGCACATCATCCTGTGACCAACTCCTTAGTCACATTGAGCTCATGATGATGTTGTACCGAGTGGGCCCATATATACCTCTCCGTCACATGGATTGACAAATCTGGATTTCAATTCTTGCATCCTTATAGTCACCCAGTTACGTTGTGACGTTTGATACAACAAAAGCACTCCTACAGTATTTGGGAGTTTCACAATCTCATAGTCGAAGGAAAAGACACTTGACATTAGAAAAGCTTTAGCATACGAATGACACGATCTAGTGCTATGCTTAGGATTGGGTCTTGTCCATCACATCATTCTCCCAATGATGTGATCCCGTTATCAATGACATCTAATGTCCATGATGAGGAAACCATGATCATCTATTGATCAACGAGTTAGCCAACTAGAGGATTGCTAGGGACACATTGTGATCTATTTATTCACACATGTATTATTGTTTCCTGTTAATATAATTATAGCATGAAGAATAGACGATTATCATGAACAAGGAAATATGATAATAACCATTTTATTATTGCCTCTAGGGCATATTTCCAACATGTAGTAGTTCTTGAGGCGCCGGTTTTGATCCCTCACTCGCGTTAGTGTGAACCTCAAGTAACTAACTTCCGCTTTGGATCTACTATCAAACCCTCTCTGGCTACCGTCTGGAAACCGGTGCACGTAGGCCTGACACTCAGGCCACTCATCGTACACTCCTGGAACCTTCCCTATGTACATGGCATAGTACTTGTTCGCCATCGATGATCTATGTACCCGCATCGTCACATGAGTCAATAACATGCAACATAATATATAGTTGAGCACCACAAAGAGATAGAGTTAGCAAAAATAGAATTAACATATCATAAGAATAAATAACAAAGTTCATCTTACCTAAACAGACACATTGTCATATATGGTCAATCACTCCAACTTGTCGTGCCATCCATCCAAATCAGGGAGGAGGGACCTGAGCTCGGTTAAAGGCTTCATGTCGAGACACTGCGCGACTACGAGTGTTCGGACATCTTCTTGAGACATTTCCCCTTCTTCTTACAACATCCCCATTTTTCGAAGACCTCCTTCATGATTACTTGGGAAAGTTCAAGCTAGATGTGACAGAACTCACATCGGAGTCCTACTTTCTTGGCCCATTCCAGAATATCGGCATCGCCGGATTTATGTGACATGCGAAGGTTCTAGCAATCCCATATGTACTCCAAGATGTGGTGGATGACATAGAATCCATCACTGAGAGCATCTCTCGATTGCTGGATGCAGCAGAAGTCGATCTTATGGAGGATGGCAGGTGCGCAGTTCCTTGTCCTTTTTTGCGTGATCAATCCACCCCGGTGGCCGTAGAAGAAGATAGCACTATTGATAACAACCTTGACGTGGGTGTAATATTTTTTATTTATGTTCTTGGAAGAGTCCAAGTAAAGTGCATGGGAGAATCAGGGGTAAAGAATGATGAGGACGGTGGTCCCCTCGATGCACAAAACAAGTACACCTCAAATTAGCCTCCACGCGTGCAAATGAATGATTGAAATTGAAGGAAGGATATATGCGGATGACTTACGTAGGATGATAAGGCAGAAGAATTGTCTCCTTGTCCTTATTGGCGACCATAAAATCAATGATCTAGTTGCTCGCATATTCATGGTGCTCTGGGCAGGCTGCCAAGAAGCCCTCGTGTATAAAGTAAGTGTGAGCGATGAGATATAAAATATTTGCTCGCACCTCATGATGTAATTCATGTACAAGGCATAAAGGCAGACGAACGTAAAATCCAGCTATTTCATGTGAAACATGACAAAGATGTAATCAAATCGAAGGAATAACTTATCCACGGGGAATTTCTTGAGTACAACCTTTGCTGCCGCATGTTAACCATGTAAAGCGGGTATCCTGGATTTTTCGAGGCGATTAGGCTTTTCTCCCTCAACAACACATTGTCATGAAATCTCCTTATATCGCTGTCTATGGTGTCTACCGCTGCCTTAGGTAGGATCCAATCATCGGGGATATGGTATTTCACCGCACCTTTGATAGGTATACGGTCTACAACCCGAGGCTGTGGAGGTGGATGGCTCATAGAAGCAGCTTTGGTGGCATTAGGGCCTTTCTTTGTTCTCTTCCAATGCTTCTTTGCTACCAGAAGTGAGCCTATCATACCGTCCCTAACCACCGCCCCAATGTTGTCGGGCTTAGCATTAATGCATGAGCCTCACGTTGTTGTTGCTTGGTTGAGATGACATCTGAAGGCGTGTCTTGCGAGGATTATAGGAAGAGAGACTTCTTGCAATGAGCCTTAAGATGATCCCGCTGTGGAAATTTAGGCATAAACTCATCACGCTCAAACCCTGAGTCATACTGCCGAGCCATCAATCCTCCATTGTCATAGCCGCCGGTTTTGAGATACTGTAGATGATAATCATCCTTGTCCATGGCATCATCCATTGCTTCTTCGACGATGGCAACATCGTCACCCACTAATGGAGCCTCTTCGTCATGTCATTTGTTATCACTCGACATGACAGACGCCGTTAATTGGGTAGGTGGAGTGGTGGTGTTCATACCTTCCCGAGGTTGCTTCTTGGTCGTTGATGTGATCCCGGCCACTTGCAGAAGAAGCAGACTCTTCAGCCACAATAGGACCCAAATCTTGCAATTGCCAAGCGGTGGTGGGGTCTAGTTGTCATCTCCCCCTTGTAGTACTGGAGGAGCCAAATTCTCGTATCCCGCTTTGACACTCGCCAGGGAAACCTTGAAGATGCCACGGGGCATCAACCGACTGTGGAACAATTGTTCCTTCGGCTTCATTATCGTCTCCTTTCCCACATCCACCTTCTGGCCACTGATGCTGTACAGTATGGTGCACATGGTTTCGTCGCGTGTGAAGAAATGTCTGCAACATGAGACATCCAGAAGGCAATGGAAACAGGAGACTATACATATATATTGAAGAGGGCCGGTGAGACAGGTAGTTACCGTGAGGGCATCAAACTCAGCAAAAGACAAAGCCCCACCGAGCATGCGAGAGACGGAGTACGGGCTGCTATGAGCACGTGCGGGAGCAGATGCGATTGTGTGAGCAAGTGCTGCTGCAATGATACGTCTCCATCGTATCTACTTTTCCAAATAGTTTTGCTCTTGTTTCGGCTCTGACTTGCATGTTTTGAATGGAACTAACTCGGACTAACGCTGTTTTCAGCAGAATTGACATGGTGTTGTTTTTTGTGCAGAAATCAAAGTTCTCCAAATGAGCTAAAAGTTTCCAAGGAATTTTTATGGAACTAATAAGGAATATTGCCATGATTCCAAGCCTATAAAATCATGAGGAGAAAAAAGAGGAGAGGAAGAATTATCACGTTTCACGAGATGGAGCCGCCGCCACCTCCTATGCTTCATCGGGAGGCCAGATTTGGAGTCCGTTTGGTGATCTAGAGATGGGAATCTTCGTTCTTTGTCATCACCAACCTCTCTTCATCACCAATTCCATGATGCTCCTCTCAGGGAGTGAGTAATCTCTTCATAGGTTCGCTGGTCGGTGTAGGGGTTGGATGAGATCGATCATGTAATCAAGTTAGTTTTGTTAGGGCTTGATCCCTAGTATCCACTATGTTGTGAGATTGATATTGCTATGACTTTGCTATTCTTAATGCTTGTTACTAGGGCCCGAGTGCCATGATTTCATATCTGAACCATTTATGTTTTCACCAATACATTTTTGCTTTAGATCCGATCTTGCAAGTTGTATGCACCTGCTATGTGTTAGGATCTGCATCCGCGAGGGTGACAATAACTGGGATTCTTTCCGGTGATTACCGTAGTTTGAGGAGTTCATGTATTCACTATGTGTTAATGCTTTGTTCCGGTTCTTTACTAAAAGGAGGCCATAATATCCCTTAGTTTCCTTATGGTCCCGCTGCCACGGGAGGGTAGGACAAAAGATGTCATGCAAGTTCTTTTCCATAAGCACGTATGACTATTTACGGAATATATGCCTACATTGTATTGATGAACTGGAGCTAGTTCTGTGCGCCCTAGGTTATAACTGACGCATGATCGATACCATCCAACACATACCCAACGTCAATGATCCAATGCCTACGAGTTTCCACATATTGATACTTGCTAAGTTACTAGTAATACTGCTGCTACTATTACACTTGCTACCAATCCGCTACTGTTACCGCTACTATGGTTACTGCTGCTTTGGGTACTAATCACTTGCTACAGATATTTATCCTCCACATGTGGTTGAATTGACAACTCAACTGCTAATACTTCCAAGTATTCTTTGGCTCCCCTTGTGTCAAATCGGTAAATTTGGTTTGAATACTCTATCCTCTAAAACTGTTGCGATCCCCTATACTTGTGGGTTATCGAGACCTTTTTCTGGCGCCGTTGCCGGGGAGCATAGCAATATTTGTGAAGTCACTTGGAATTTATATTTGTTTACCACTATGAAGAATCTTCAGGATGACGGAACTAAAATCTTCCCCTCAACTACGACGATAGGTAAGGAACAGCCATCTAGCTCTGCACTTGATTCACCGTCTGGTTTAAGTAAGCTTGCAACACTTGATCCACCTACTATGAATTATGTTGTTTCACATGCTATTGGTGATTCTGCATCTGTTATGAATATGAATGATGCTATGAATGATGCTACTTCTACTTTGAATGATACTACTGATGATGCTAGTACTATACTTGATGCTAATGTGCCACTTGGTGATTTTCTTGTTGAACACCTTGCTAGGGTTAGAGAGGCTGAGAGTGCCGAGAGTGCTGAAACTCTTGAGAATATCAATCTGCCTTTATTGCTTCGTCCTGTTTCTAGAGCTGAAATACCTGATGAACAATGCTTAGATAAAGAATCTGCTTTAGCTATTCTCAATTGCGATACTAGAGAAGAGGCTCTGGCTGTGATTGTTGTGATAAAAGAAAAATCTATGAGGAAGAAGATGATGTGTGGTCCTAAGTTTGCCACCTCTCCCAACTTATTATTGATAAGGACTACAAATTCTCTATTGATCGTGAGTAGATTACTTTGGTTGAGTGTGATCCTTTCTATGGTACTGAGTCTGAAACTGTTGTGGCTCACCTTACTAAGCTGAATGATATTGCTACTTTTTACTCATGAGGAAAAGATTTGCTACTACTATATCCTTAAGTTGTTCCCTTTTTCACTAAAGGGAGATGCTAAAGCTTGGTACAATACTCTTGCTTCTGGTTGTGTGCATTGTCCCGAGGATATGATTTACTATACTTCTCTGAAAAATATTTCCCTGCTCATAAGAAACAGGCTGCCTTGCAGGAGATAATTAACTTTGTGCAGATTGAAGAAGAGAGTCTCCCACAAGCTTGGGGGAGGCTTATCCAGTTACTTAATGCTTTGCTAGATCATCCTTTGAAGAAGAATGAAATCCTCGATATCTTATATAATGGTATTAATGATGCTTCTAGGGACAATCTTATTTCATAGGGTGCATGGAATAAATCACACAAAATAGAAAAATGTTATTTTAGCAGAAATAACATGCACACAAACTTGCTCAAATGAAAAAAACTAATGTCACACATGGATTCCATCGATATTTCTACCCCAATTTCATATATAATATGCATAGGGTACTGTAGGTAAAATGGCCACAATGCAATAAGTAATAACCTGCTTAAAACGGAAACATAGAATATCGAAAGTGGACATATTCCGAATTTGGTTTAAAAACAGAGAAAAAAAACTGACTGCACCGAGGTTCCTACCCAGTCACCAGGCTGAGTGGTGTGACCTGGGCCACGCTGGAAATGGCTGCTACGCATGTGGATGACTCACAGGGCCCGCCTGTCATACACATCAATACACAAAATAGAAATTAATGCATCAACATGATTCGATTACAGGTCTATTGGTTGTGGCTCGGTGGGGTGACCAGCTAGGCTGGCCAAGCTTTCACGACAACATAGGATGGCAATCCCCTTAGAACTAAAAAGGTCGAGCCATTCTACTCTCTTGCCACAAGGACAAGGCGACGACTCGAGCGACTAACAACGACGACCATCGCAGGAGCCGAGCACCGGTGGGGGTTGCGGAGGGGATCCATACCTGGCCTCTCTTCGTGATGAGGCGCATGGGAGGGAGATGCTCGAGCTTGAGCTCGGGCTTAGCTCGGGGCCCAGCCTAGGCAAGGCGTGGCAAGGTGGGGCGAGGCAGGGCGCGCGCGCTTGCGGGGTGTAGTGCTCGCGCACGAGAACAAAGAGACATGGGAGAGCAGGGCGAGCGAGAAAGTAACAACAATAATATAAGAAAAAAAATCGCGCTTTACTGGAGCTCCGAGAGCACATATTCTACATGGATAAAATGAGGCCTATGTTAGGCAAATGGAGGCGAGGATGATCACAGAAGGAGAGGGATCTACATCGCTTACCTAGGAAGGGACGAAGGGGAGATGGATACATTGGAAGGGTCGACCGAAGAATGGTGCGCCTCGGGTCCTAGCGCACCCAAGAAGACGACGATGGTGAGGGCGCTTTGGGGGTGCTGGCGTCGCGTGCGTGGACGTAGGAGACTACATTGTCAAGGAGGTATTTGATCCGCGTTGCCGAAGAGGAAGAAGACAGAGTGGAGGGGCTACTCCGAGCACGAGCTCGAGCTCGACCGCAGCATGGCAGGCATGGTGTTGGCGCGGGGCATGGAGACTTACCTTTGCGGCGACGAGGGCACGTAAGGAGATTAACCGGACAAGGGATGTCGGGGCTAGGACTCGGATAACTTTTATAGGCCCCTAGAGGCGCCGACGGTCGTAAAATCATCGGACTTGCTGATGTGGCTACGGTGGATGAGCTGCCGTAGAGGAGGAAGGAGAGGCTCGTATGCGTGGGCTGGAACGGCTATGCGGGGAGGCCAAGCTGGGCTACGATGGAGGCCAAGGCCCACGTAATTCTCTCTCTCTCCCTGTTTATTTCTCTCTTTTCTAATTTCTTTTGAAACAACATTGAGAAAAATAAAGCACATGGTTAGAGGTGGAATTTAACCATACAGGATATTTTTATGGAACCATAAAAATCGCAAGGATTTGATAAAATTGGTTTGGTGACTTTTGGAGACATAAAATTAACACAAGTTTGAATTTAATTCAAACTTGCATAAATCTTTAGCCCAACCAAAAAAACTTTAAATGAGTTGAAATTTTAAGGGGAAGGTATTACCATGTTGTAGGATTTATAGAAATAAGTTGAACAGTTTCTAGGACTTGAAGGGAAAACAAGAAGTGGAAATTTGATATAGATCTTGATGTTTGAAACTTGTTGAAAGAACTTGGGATGATGTACACGTGCAAGAGAGGGGACACACTCATACAAACATAACAAAAGAAGAAGACCACACAGGACATGATGGTATGATGCATGATGAAAAACAAACAATTGACAAGAGACAAATCGAAAACAAGAAATACCATGCCAAAAATGCTCATGACAAAGTCATAGATGGTAGCATACCCAAGGAATTACATCCGGGTTGGTACACCAAGCCCCGGATATCTGGCCCTCACCCAAACATCCGACCCCTCCATGCATAGATGCGGGCCAAAGGTCCATGTATCATCTCCCTCTTCCCTCTTGTCATCCCCGACTATAAATAGGACACTTCCTCCTCTTTTCTACGTTGAGCATATCTTTGGCCCTTAGATAGTTGAGCATTGCTCCTTACATTTCCTCATCCCATGGAGATGACCTCCACATGAGAAGATCCAATGGATTCCAAGGTACCTTCATAAGAAAGATCCTATAAGGATTTCAGGGCCCCATATCTCCGGAGTGGGAAGAGTTCCACGTTACTTATATCTTGTGTTGAACTCGGTTCGTTGTATCCTTGTGTGTTTCATGGATAGAGCGGATGTATGATCAGAGATTCTTCTCGAGAGTTTGTTGATTTGTCTTTGTGTTTCTCCCTTTTCCCCTGCTTGCGTGAAAAGATCGACCACCCCGAGGTTGCCCCGTATCATATTGGTATCAAGAGCCACGTTGATTCACACCTAGGAGTCTCATCCCCCATTTGCTATCCGTGTTTTATTTGTTTTTACCTAATTTGAAAATTCTCACAAAAATAGCCATACCAAAATTTCTTGGATTCAATGGACTTGAGGAGATTTTGTTGATTTTGATCCGTGGATTTCGTGGTTGACAAGTGGATCTAGATTTTTCCCATCATCCCCACCAATGTCCTTGACAAAATCGCACAAATTTTTGCCAATTTTTTTGTGTTCTTCCCCAAGTTTGTGAGATGTAAGATCTAAACTGGATCCGGTTGCGTGGCCATTCAGCCTGGCCCCCAGATATCCTGACCGCCAGACATCCAACCCATGGCCCGGACATCCGGCCCTAGTGCAGCCACTTAGGCAATTTTGCCTCCATTTTCACCAATTGTTTTTTATTTCCAGCATGTTTTCTTTTGGAACCACCGTAAATTTTCCGCAACCTTTTGTATTTGCGATTTTGAGCCACACATTTTCTGCTTTCTAAGGTGTTTGGGCTACTTAAAAGTGGTTCTTCATTGACATCGCCGCTCATCATCGTCCTAATTCATCGCCGACCAACTCATCATTGACACCTCATCGTAAGCAAGGAAGATAACCTTGACAATACTCTTGTTTATACCCTTTCCATTGCACTAATACCCTCAGCCTATGCATGTAACTTTCCTATCGAGACTAGGCATTGAGTATTGTCGGGCTGTGCTGCTTGTGCATTTAGTGATACATACTCCGCATATCCTCATTTGCATGCATATATCATCATATCATATCTTGTATTACAATAGTACCCACATATACATAATTTCTATCTTGGTGTGAATGTTACGCATAGTGACCATACAAATATCGTTGCCAAAAGAAAATGAGAAGCAAATCTTTTAAGCAAAAGAGCAAAAGCAATAGCATCACCAAATTGCATATCATACTTGATCACCTTGGATCACTTGAGCGAGTAACATCGTGCCTCATACATACATAGCAAAGTCGGGATAGAAAGAAAACACATTTTGTTTTTTATAGGTGGTGCACAAGTTCGTATCATGCCCATTTGCGCAATTGTACTAGCTTCTATCTAGTGTTGCGCAACAAGAACTTTTCTATGGATTCCACATTTTGTGCTCATTCCTTGGTTGCACGACCCCACTTATCTATCCGTGCGTGTGTTCCCGTGTATACTCATTTCTATTGATCTATTTGTCTTACTTGCGAATTTGTGAATATTTTTCATTATTATTGAATCTTACCTAATGGATTGCTTGAATTTTGTGCACTATCCTAACCAAGCTACTGCATAAGCCTTATTTGTGTAGGTGTGAGAGTGATGATCTCCATTACCAGTTCTACTATTTCTATATTTGCACATTGAGCGATCTTTGATCCACTTTCAACATATGGAACGGTAATTTGGTATTGTTCTTCTCACACTTCGGATTACATCTACTTGAGTGCTATGGGTAGGTCAAGCATACCCAACCCGACATTTTAGGTGCAAGACGATGATGTGAACAACTACGTCTCCAAGATGCACTTCTTTAGCATGCAAAAAACTATGCGCCAACCAGAAGATGTATTTAACGACCGCATCGAACAATTATCCACCGACTTGTATGAATCCGAGGAGTGTACGAGGGACTACCTCGACACCAAGCTATCAAGCTGAAAGTGAGTTATATTTACAAGTGGGGTGGGGGTGATTTTTACAAATTCGTCACAAAGGAATTACTACTTGAGGATTTATCAAAGTAACAAAATATAGGCAGCGGATAAAGTACATAAGTGCATGCATAACATGGCAATAACAAAGTCATCACGATGAAATTAAGCATACAAGAGCACAAGCAGCGATAATCACGATAAGCAGACAGAAGACAAGGTGACTCAAGAATATTGATTGAGTAAGTTGAGAATGTCTTCAGTCAAAGTCTTCAAACATTAAGGTTTAATTTCATCATAAATTAAATGGGGAAATGAAATGGTTGATGAAATAGAACCAATTGATCGGTGAATACAATGATTTGGTTTATGAGTTACAACATCACTGATAGTCATACGTCTGCTTTAGAGGGACTTGGTATGTAAACCAAAGGACACAGAGTCCTTACAGTATTATATTTAGCTAGAATCACACAGACTCCGCCCAATCTCTCATGGTAAGTCTTCAAGTAGAATTCCAAACCTTCACAAACTCCGTCACCCGGTGATCCACAATTTCCTCTTGGATGCTATAGACCATGACGCCTAACCATCTAGAAAGCATCGGTTCCACACACGATAATCTCTTGAGTGATGCTCAATCAATTTTTGGTTCACGTGTTTTGGTTTTTGGTTTTTCCTCACTTATGATAATCTCAAAGTCATCGCAGGAAGGGTTTCTCTCAATGACACTTGACAATATCTCTCTAAGCAGCCAACCAGCTAGTGCTTGTGTGTGTGGGGGGGGGGAGGGCTATTTATAACCAGGGTGCAACCCCACATGATAATACATACATGCCCTTAATGATATGATCGTAAAAAGGATAAGATCATTTCGAAAGCTCGAGGTAAGCACAAGAATGTTCGACAATTTGAACTCTCAAATTCCTCATGGCTATCAATTTCCTCACGATAAGCAAGTCGCATTAGCGAAATCCTAACTCCTTAGTTAGATCAATTTCCTGAGAGACCAGAAGAACTTCGTCTTTGCCAGTGAAGAATTTGACCGAACTGTAAGTAATTTCTGAAGTCTTCAGTTGAAGGATTGGGTATGTATAGTTTTTGAGATGAGCATCACTTGGTAATTTTCCTTCGTATTACCTCGACCCCATTAATAGTCCGATTTTCTGACGACTTGAAAAAAGGAAAAGAAACTATGAAAACAAGTCTTCAAGCTCCAAAGTCCTTTCTTCAATATCTTTAGAGTCACACCAAAATCCTTACATCAATGTCCTAGAGAAGATAATAAAAGTCTTCACTTGAAGAAATACATTTTTAGGGGGCGTGTTTTGGCGGTTAACCCAAACTTCTAAGGGACTTATAGGACCCGTGTACACTCACAAACATATTAGTCCCTTAACCTATAAGTATTCAATGCACTAAAGTCACTAAGGGGCACTAGATGCACTTAAAACCTCCCCCTTCTTGGTGATTGATGACAAATATATTAAGTTTTCTACGAGTATAAGCATATGAATTGTAAGTACATAGTTTGAGGAATCTGATTGCAAGATATGGAGGAACTCCCCGTGAAGATATGCATATTGTGGAATTTTTTTTGGGCTGCAAATGCACATGACAAGATGAAGTCTTGGAGATCTCCCCCTATATCTTGTAATTCATTCACGCATTAAATATATAATGTGAATAATTTGAAATGCATGATGGAAAATTGTGTCTGACGAAATGCAACATGCATGCATTGATAAACTTGAGGAATAAGCATGCAAAAAGTAGTTCAAAAGGTTCAGACCACCATCGGACTTAAGTTTACCACTCAATCAACAAACACCTCAGAAGAACAAGAGTTGTAACTTTAAAAAATTACAGCCCATATAAAGATCTGCTTGGAGACTAACACAAACTTCTCCCCCTTTGTCATCAAATGACCAATATTGGATGAAATTGAGGACTAACACCACTGAAGAATTTCGTCTTGAAGGTGGTGGTGGAGCGCGTGTGTTGATGTTGGGGTCATTAGTTGAAGCAGGGTGATACTTGTGATTTGTGTTGGGTTTTTCCTCGAAGAGGAGGGGATGATGCATCACAGTATGGATAAGTATTTCCCTGAGTGAGAAACCAAGGTTATCGAATCAATAGGAGAACCACACAATTTCCCGTATTCAATGCCTACGCACAAAAGAGCACAAACTTGCCCCCATCGCGGGAAAGAGGATTGTCAATCCCCTTGAACTTGTTACTTGGTAGCAATAAGTAGTGTAGTTGGATAGTATGATAAATATAAAATAGAAAATAAATGAAAAGAAAATAATGGCAGCAAGCTATTTAGAGGTTTTGTATTTATATTTATGAATATACCCGAGGCCATATCATTCGGTGGGTAAACAAATTACTGTTGAGCAATTGACAGAAAAACACGTAGTTATGCAATATTTATTCACGCAAATGATCATTACATATAGGCATCACGTCCGCAAGCAAGTAGACTGACTCCTACCTGCATCTACTACTATTACTCCACCCATCGACCGCTATCCAGCATGCATCTAGAATATTAAGTAAAATAGACTAATGTTGGAGAATAATGACATGATGTAGACAAAGTATATCCGATTAATATGACTCAAAACCATCGTTTTACCCTTGGTGGAAACCATACAATATGTGACATGTGCCTTTGTGTCACTAGGATTGAGCACCGCAAGATTGAACTCACTACAATGCACTGCTCTCAACGAGGATAGATCAATCTAGTCGGCCAAACCAAATCAGTAGATCAGAGAGAATTACGTTGCTATCACAATCATGCATATAAGAATTCAAAGAAGACTCAAATATATTTCATGAATAATCTGTACATAAACCCACAATTCATTGGATCCAAACAAATGCACCGCTCAAAGTGATTACATAAGATGGATCACCACTTGAATCACGGTGATCATGGCAATGAAGAACATAGTGAGAGAGAGAGATATCCATCTAGGTACTAACTACGGGATTATAGGTCTATGGTGAACTACTCTCACATCACCATGGGAGCAACATGGTTGATGCAGAGGCCTTCCATGATCAATCCCCCTCCGGTAGGGCACCAGAACTGTGGGGACCCCAACTCATAAGTCATGATCACCTAATGAACGTGTATAGTGATCCCAGAGATCAATGCTCACTTAACACACAAAAGCTGAAAAACAAGAGTCTTACATCCATACATACTGTCTTACACAAATTTATGACCACAATGGTCAAGTCTTACATAGATCGGGCCATGAAGGCCAAACACCAAACTGAACTAGCATCAAAACCCTTGAAAGAAAGAGTGAACCCATGCCATCTGCCTTAATCATGTAGTCATTCTACCTGGGAAGCGTCCTAGTTTGGATGTTCGTCACTAAGGTACTCTTCACCATATTCCTTCTCTTCCATGCATGGCCAATTAAATAATCAGTGGCAGGCCAATGAGTACTTTGAATGTACTCGCAAGCCACCCATGTTTGGAGCAAGGCAATAGAAATGCATGATATAGCACTAAGTAGGTAAGTTGCACAAAGCTAATTTTGGGAGCAATGACATGTAAAATCGACTTGTAAAAACATGCATCATGAGGTTGCAGATATCCATATGAACAGTGTCGGTGTACTAAGGAATGGTGTCCTTAGTACCCCATACATAGGCACGGGAAACCATGGCCCCCAGGATGGTAACTCCTTGTTGGTCTCACACCAAGCCCCAAAGAAAGCCAAGAACAAGACCAAAGCAGGGTGACAAGACTCTCACCAATTTGTAAAGCGGCCCACAAGCAGCGCCCCGCAAGATTCCTGCTCGCCAAGCCACCACTCCACCTCACCAAGGTGATGAGTGTCTACATCAGCCGAGGTGTCGAGATGGCAGGCGGACAGGCGGGGCTCGTAGGGGCACGTGGCCACAACAACGGGCGTGTTGTAGCCATAATGACACCTGTCCCACAGCGTGGAAGAAGAATAGGAGGTAGCTGAGCGGACGAGACAGAAGGAGAGGCAATCCTTACCAGGGTTAGGTATTCAATGCGTCCGTCCTAGTCCATCGTAGTTAGGTATTTCCCACTACCTATCCTGACAAATAGTCCCTGTCGCTGCAGTATGGACTGTACACCGAGTTAAAGACCATTATAGGCATTGTGATAACCCCTTGAGCTATAAAAGGAGTCCCAAGGCTACCTTTTAGGGGGTCGACACTCTATTCAATTGCATGCGTAGATGCACCTCTCAAGCACCCTTACCAGGTCGTTGCACTCCTATACTTGAACCAAGCACAAACATGACGTAGGGTTTTACGCTCCCGAGCGGCCCGAACCTGTATAAACCTTCGCACACAATCTGATTGACTGATGCTGTTTGTGCAAATAAACCCCCGTGTAGAATGTAAACGGGCCCCGTAGTTCCCATAAATCCTCGTTCTGCTCCCGACATTTGGGTGCGCCAGGTAGGGGTATTCCAACGCACGAATCTTCACCGACATTTTTGCATGCCTTCATTGACGCCCATGGGACCCAAGAAGGCCAAGGGTGGCCCGATGGCTGCCCCTTATACGTCCAAGCTGCCCACGCCGACCGCGACGTGCGATAGAGATGGGGGCATGCACCATGCGCGTCACATTGGCAAGCGCAACCACAACACAACACAGAGCTCCGTGAATCATGACTTGGACCCCACCGTCGTGCTAGCGCAGTATGCACCATTAGCCATCGCAGGCGATACCACAACCGTAGTCACGACTACAGCGGTGGCAGCTGCGACCTAACCTCCACCGCGCCCTTCTCAAGATAACCGCAACCCGCACCCGCAAGATGACGGCCCGGGGTGGCGTGTGGACAATACCCATGCACAAGGAGCGCAAGGGCAGGCTCAACCAACTCCCCCTGGTGAGGACGGGCGATGGCATAGGAGATTGCTCCTTCTAGCACTGCCAGGAGTAAGAGAGCTACCACTGCCTCGCCCGTCCGGTCCCTAAAACCACGGGGGAAGCCTTGGTGCAGGCCCAGCTATTGCTAAACTTTCCGCGTGCACCATAGATGATGGATGAGTGGAGGGCGACTATACATAGCATGTTGAGATTCGCCAACAAGGACAAGCGAGACGCGGCAGGCTCCTCGCAAGCATGATGGACGGCTCCCACACATCCCACCGCTGGGCTCGATGCTGGTGGAGCACACACTGTGAAGTCGCCCCCACGACAGCAGCAATTGACCCACCGGACCTACGTACAAGACGAGGTGTCTCAAGCCTCAAAGGACCCGCGGTTGTAGATCAGCCCCAATTCTTGAAGGACCTGCGAAAGGAGGGCGCATGCACCACAATCGGGAGGTGACAAGAGACACGTCGCCAATCTGATGGTCAAACGGATCTAGCCGTCGATGAGCCCTTGCCCGGGGCACCTGGTAGACTACCTTATGAGGTGGGATGCTCAACATTCACCCGTGAGCTGCGGCAAGTCTGCTGGCCCTCCAGTAGGGCCTTCAAGATGGATTTGCAGGAAAAATACAATGACAACATCATTCCATTGGAGTTCCTGGCCATCTACACCATTGCGGTGCAGGCTGCAGAGGGACGAGACGAGAATGTGCTCGCCAACTACTTCCTGTTGGCACTCAAGCCCAACGTGAGGAGTTGGCTGATGAATTTGCTAGAAGGGTCCATCTCTCCCTGGGCATATGTGTGCAACCACTTCTTGGAGCTTACTGTGGGGCCACAAGCTCCAGGGCAGCCCAGCGACCTGCACGTCCTCCCCGAGCGAGATAGCGATACCCTTTGCAAGTACATCCAGAGGTTCAGCCGCGTGTAGCACAACATCCCGGACATCCACCTTGGTGCGATGATCACTGTGTTCCACCCGAATGTACACAATCGCCATATGCGCGAGGAGATGAGCATCAACAAGGTGTGGGACATCACTGAGCTCTACGCTCTAGCCGACAAGTGCGCGCGGGCTGAGGAAGGAAGAAGACTATAGGGGGGACATTGGCGTGGAGGTCACCTCTGACAACGACGAGAATGCACCCGCCTCCTCGAAGCAGGGACACAAGCGTAACAAGAAGCGCAAAGTAAAGGCACTGATGGCTATCGAGAGCTTCGGCCAGCCTAATGCCGACAAGAAGGCCAAATCTAAGGAGTCCGGCCATGACATTTCCGCGTGCTCCGAAGACAATGAGGTCATGTGTTGGTGATGCTAGGTCCACACTTATGGGGATCAACGTGATACCCTTGTGATCGTAGGGAGGGGAAAAAAAGCGTCAAGAGCAGACCTAACAATCAACACCCGGCAAGCCTTTTTACCCAAGTTCGGGCCGCTTACGCGTAAAACCCCGCGTCTTGCTCGTTTGATCGTATTAAGCGTTCTTTCGTTGTTCGTTTATAGTGATAATAACCGTCTTCTTGGCCAATCTCCCAAAAGGTCTAACCCCTTGTGAATGAGCTAAGGGCCTCCTTTTGTAGGCAAAGGGGCCAATTACAGTGCTTGATGGTAGGTTCACGAGATGTTACAGTGAACCTAGAGTAGCGGTTATCCATCTACCGCTGTCAGGTGCATTAAATTCATGTCTTGTCCATGTCAGCTAAGTGCTGGTGAAGACATGTGTCCAGGTGTTTCGACACCTAGACGCCCCGTTGGCGCATGCAAAATGCGTTGGAACTTGGGGGGCGGTGGCACTGTGGCAAGGGCGGTTGCCCTCTAGTGTCTTGCCATGTCATCCCGTCAAGGGTGCTTGCCGGGGCCTTGGTGCTTCGTCTCGGCAAGGAAGCTTGCCGGGGGCTTCGGTTGTCATCCCGGCGAGGGAGGCTCGGCGTGGTCTTGTGCTAGGTGCGTTCATCACGCCCATAAAATGGGCGTGGCCTTGGGTGTCTTTCCGGCAAGGCAGGCTTGTCGGGGCTTTGGATAACTTGGGGGTGAGTCTTGTCTGGATTCTGCCGCGCCCTACCGTCAGGGGCTCTTCGCGCCCGTGCACAAGTCTGGGGCACTAGAGACCCCAGTCTTTAGTGCACCGACAGGAGTCCCCGGGCCTGGGCCACACACGTGCGCGGAGCGTTGTTGGGCCAGGCCCAAAGAGGTGTACCGGCCTTCGCGGCTGGATTTGCTGGCGGTTGCCTTTCTCCACCCCGCGCATTGGATGCGCGAAGTGGGAGGTCGTGCCCGGAATGGCCTCTCCGCCTCCTGAAACGCCTCTGCCACGCGCATGGCATGCGCAGTCACTGATGGACACGTGGCAGTCGTGGCCTCGAAAGGCGCAGTAGTGGCTGGGCCCGCCCGTGCATGCATTGGCGCATCAGGGCGGTTCTCTGTTCGCCTGTGAGCTAGAGCGATTAGTCGTAGAGGGTGGTGGCTTCTGGAGTAAGGGAGGCTAGCCCCGGCGCCACGTCCTATAAATTGGGAGGGGTTTGTGAGGGGTTTTGCTCACTCAACTCCCCTCGAATATGCCAATTCTTTGATCTTGGCCTTCTGAATCTTCTTCTGTGTCCTGGCGGCGCTTGCCCCTAACCATGGTTAGGGGACGGGGTCGGCCACCGTCTGCCGTGAGGGCGACGATGGGATCCCATTCGGATCATGCCACAACTACTGAGGGTGCCGCGGCAGAAGGAGTCCCGAACGCCCATGGTGGAAGAAGGGTGAGGGTCCGAGGTCGCCGAGGAGGTCGAGGCCGAGGGAGGCGGAGCGCAACTCCAACGCCTCCGCCTTCCCCGGGGCTTGCTCCTGTGGCGGCCCATGTCGGAAGGAACCCAATGGAGTTCCTTGTCCAACTGCGAGGGCCCATCCGGTCCTGCCTCCAGCTCCCTGGTGTCTTCGCCGAGGTAATGGAAGGAGAGGGGGGCCGACCCTGTGGCTCCGCATGCATGGTTGCGGCAATGGTGCCGTGCCAGTGATTGTGGAGCGCATTGGGCCTCGGAACCTGTTCCTCGGCCGCTGGTGGAAAGGCTTTGCCCGTGCCCACAGCCTTTGTGACAGGCATGTTCTCCGCTTCCAGAAGGTGGCGAAGAACACGCTCTGAGTGAAGCTATATGGGAGCTCGGGTGCGTGTCTCGGCTGCTGCGAAGAAAACTCGAGCGGGACTGAAAGCCCTTCCTCACGTGCGAGTAGCGAGGAAGGGACGGGCGATGACGACAGCGGAAGCAGGTCAGGTTCCCTGCAGTTGTTGTCTGCATGAGGGGGCCTGCCTTCGGGCTAACCGCTGGTCGTACCATCGCTGTCAGTCTGGCGCTCGCCCTTTCCCTCGTCGGACCGACCGAAGCCGCCTTATCTTCCCGTCAGCACCCGGACTTCTACTCCTCCATCTCTTCGGGCTTCGTTCTCCTCCGTGCAATGTTGGTCCCGGGGGAACCGGCCTCGATCGCGTGGAGGGCCGCTCCTCGTCTTCCCGAGCTCTAGTCCGACAAGCATAGTTCCTCGCCAAGGACAAAAGTTCTAGGTTAGAGTAGATCATATCATCAATGTGACATGTTTGAGAAATGCCCCAAACAGATGAATGAAAAGACTGTTTTCCCTCTTTCGATTCCATTCTTTGTATGACTTGTTCTTGCATAATCTGGGAGCTTCCTGGCGACTACCGGCAAGGCTCCTTGCCGTGTTCGGTGCAACCATGGAAATCGCCAAGCGCAGCTTGAGACGAGATCGGGAGCTACATAGCCGCTTGCTCTGTTGATCAGGTTCGCAACTGTTTGAAGGCGCTCCATGGCCATTCAGGTCGTTTGAACGAGTTCGAAACAAAGAGAAGGTGCACCGAGCTTTGGGAAGGTTCCAGTACGCGCAAACTCCTCACACAAAGATTTGAAACTTTCAAAGGGAAAAAGCAAATGATCTATCTACTTCAAGTCTTCTCTGTCTGCATCGTGGTTGCGAGGCGCCTGGATCTTTTGCCGGGGCATCGGAGCCCTCGGCAAGCAGGGAATTACCGCTCCTGGCGGTGTCTTCTCTGGCAAGGATTTCTTGTCGACGGCCCGTGACCGTCGCTTGGAGGAAGCGCCAGCCAGGGTGTAACCCCTTAGCTTTTCTCTTGCTAGGTCGTGCTTGCGGAGCCCTCGAGCGCGTCTTTGGGCGACGATGCGACGCTCTCAGGGGCGCAACATTCGCACTGGAGTGCGTGCTGGGGCTTTGGGACCGTATGGCGCATCCTCAACGACTATGCATCGCTCCGCGGAGGTGCGTCCGCTGGAGTATGCGCCGGGGCCTCTCTGAAGCTCCCAGGCATGCCCTCGACAGCTGCGCGTTGGCCCCCCGAGCGACACATCAGCCTGACGATGCTGCTCTTGGAGACTCCGCCTCCCCGCCCCACGCGCGAGTGTAGCAACGCGCTTCTGCAGGACTTGGGAAGTTGTAATAGAATGGGCGCCCGCTGCGGCACTCCGTATCCGGAGGAACGCGACATAGCGCCCAAACTTTGATGGAGCCGGCGTTGAGCCTGCTCCGATTCACGCGTCTCTCACCCGCCCCCTACCTCGCGCGCCGAAGATGTCGGCGATGCTAGGTCGACACCTATGGGGATCAACGTGATACCCTTTTGATCGTAGGGCAGGGAAAAACATCGTCAAGAGCAGACCTAACGATCAACACGAGGCAAGCCTTTTTACCTAGGTTCGAGCCGCTTACGCGTAAAACCCTACGTCCTGCTCGTCTGATCGTATTAAGCGTTCTTTCGTTGTTCGATTACAGTGATGATAACAGTCTTCTTGGCCAATCTCCCAAAAGGTCTAACCCCTTGTGAATGAGATAAGGGCCTCCTTTTATAGGCAAAGGGGTCACCTACAGTGCTCGATGGTAGGTTCACGAGATGTTACAGTGAACCTAGAGTGGCACTTATCCATCTGACGCTGTGAGGTGCATTAAATGCATGTCTTGTCCATTTCAGCTAAGTGCTGGTGAAGACATGTGTCCAGGTGTTTTGACACCTGGACGCCCGCAGGCGCATGCGGAATGCGCTGGAACTCGGGGGGCGGTGGCACTGTGGCAAGGGTGGTTGCCCTCTAGTGTCTTGCCACGTCATCCCGGCAAGGGTGCTTGCCGGGGCCTTGGTGCTTCGTCCCGGCAAGAAAGCTTGCCGGGGGCTTCGGCTGTCTTCCCGGCGAGGGATGCTCCCCGGGGTCTTGTGCTAGGTGCGTTCATCACGCCCATTAAACGGACGCGGCCTTGGGTGTCTTTCCGGCAAGGTAGGCTTGTCGGGGCCTTGGATACCTTGGGGGTGAGTCTTGTCTGGATTCTGCCGCGCCCTACCGTCAGGGGCTCTTCGCACCCGTGTACAAGTCCGGGGCACTAGAGACCCCGGTCGTTAGTGCACCGACATCGTGGCAGGCGAGAAGACCGGCACGCCCTACTGCAAGATCCATCTCACCAAGGGCCACGACATCACGGAGTGCCGCCAAGTAGAACAACTTTTCAAGAAGCAGAAGCAAGAGTACGAAAGGCACGACAAGGACAAGGGACGAGATAGTGCGAGTGGATAGGACAAGAAGGGCCACACTAGTCAAGGTGGCCGCTACGGCCAGGCCAAGCAGCAAAAGGAGAAGCTTGCTAGAGGCTGAGATGACCAATCTGATAGTGATGATGACGAGGATGGAGAGGAATTTGACAGGCATGAGTTCGAGAAGTCTATAGATGCTATGCGTGTTGACGGAGGCACATCTTTGCACTCCTCGCATAGGCAGCTTAAGCAATGGGTCCGCAAAGTCAATGCGGCAGAGCCAACAACACAAGCAAGTAAGCCTCTCAAGTGGTCCAACACTCCCATCATCTTCGATATTGAGGAGCACCCTGATCGCATCACCGCGCTCGGGTGCATGCCATTGTTGGTCTCACCAATGATTAGCAACCCCAGGGTCTCGAAGATGTTGGTCGATAGTGGGGCCGGCCTGAACCAGATTTTGCCCGATGTGATCAAGTGGCTGCAGATCCCCGATTCGGACCTTAAACCCACGGGCTCCTTCCAAGGAGTGGACGGGGGAGATTTCAGCCAAAGGGGAAGATAATCCTTTGGGTTACGTTTGGTACCAAGCTCAATTTCAGGACAAAGCGGGTCACCTTCAATGTCGCGAGGATGTCGCTTCCGTACAATGGAATCCGGGGCCGTCCCGCGTTGGCAAAGTTCATGGTGGCATCCCAGCATGCATACAAGACACTCAAGATGTCGGGGCTAATGAGCATCATCACCACCTACGTAGACAAGAAAGATGCAGTTCTCTACGACAACAAGGTCTACCGAGAGGAAGTCACATCATCTGCTGACAAGGCTCCAAGATCCTGCCAAGAACAAGTCCAACATCTCTAGGAAGACTCGTGGGGAATCCGAGAAGTGTGCCGCTGAGCATAGCACATCCATTGCTAGCTCACCTGAGACTTCTGCCGCCGGGGGAAAGAAAAACAGGGTGACCATCCCAAAGACGAAGCAAGTGGCTATGTGAGAGGAGGGCGAGGGGGTGTACTTTCACCATACGTGCCACCCCTGATAGCATATAGGAAAGCGCGCTCGCCTCCTTCCTACGGGCGAATGTCGACGTGTTCGCGTGGAAACCGTTTGTTATCTCCGGTGTTCCCAGGGAGGTGATCGAGCACCACCTTACTGTCCTTCCCGTCAAGTAGAAGGTCCGAAAACAAGCACGAGAGTGGCAAGAGTTACTACCGAAGAGATTAAGAAGTTGGAAGAAGCGGGGCTAGTCAGGGGTGTGCTCCACCCAACATGTCTGGCAAATCCCATGGTGGTGAGCAAGGCAAGTGGGAAGTGGAGGCTCTCCATCAACTTCATAGATGTCAACAAGGCTTGCCCGAAGGACCCATTTCCCTTGACACGTATCGACCAGATAGTGGACTCGACTACTAGTTATGACCTATTCTCGTTCCTCAAAGCCTACTCTAGTTATCATCAGATCTTCATGGCCGAGGAAGACGAAGAGACGACATCCTTCATCACCCCCTACGGCACATACTACTTTAGGTGCATGCCTTTTGGCCTGAAGAGTGCGAGTTCAATGTTTGCTAGGGCCATCCAGATTGGTCTTGGACCACAACTACACAGAAATGTGAAGGCCTACATGAACGACATAATAGTCAAGAACAAGGATAAGGCCACGCTAGTCCAAGATCTAGAAGAGACCTTTGCAAATTTGTGCAAAATCAACTTGAAGCCCAACCCCGAGAAGTGTGTGTTTGGTGTTGAAAGGATCGATATGGTTGACAAGAGGGGGGGGGGGTGAATAGGCAACTACCAATTTTTAGCTTGTCTTAACAAGTTAGGGCGAGCAACAAAAGGTTCTCTCTATGAACAACTAGGTGAGCAACCTATATGATGCTAACAACAAGGACAACAAGTGCAAGCAAGGAATACACCACAACAAAACTAAGTACAAAGTAAAGGAAAGAGATAACCGTAAGTGGAACCGATGGAGATGAAGACGTGTTACCAAAGTTCCTTCCCTTTGATAGGAATTACGTCTCCGTTGGAGCGGTGTGGAGGCACAATGCTCCCCAAGAAGCCACTAGGGCCAGCGTATTCTCCTCACGCCCTCACACAATGCGAGATGTCATGATTCCACTATTGGTGCCCTTGGAGGCGGCGACTGGACCTTTACAAACAAGGTTGGTGCAATCTCCACACAAAGATTGGAGGCTCCAAACAAGACCATGAAGCTTCACCATAATGGAATGCGGCTCCGAGGTGACCTCAACCGTCTAGGGTGCTCAAACACCAAAGAGTAACAAGATCCGCAAGGGATTAGTGGGGGAATCAAATATCTCTTGGTGGAAGTGTAAATAAGGGCCTTCTCATCAAATCCGTAGGAAATCAAAAAGTTTGATTGGCTAGGGTGAGAGATCAGGCAAGAATGAGCTTTGGAGCAACAATGGAGCTTGGGGAGGTAAGAGGTGACCTTCTCAGGGAAGAAGGCACCTTTATATAGTGGGGGGAACAATCCAACTATTACCCCCCCACTTACTGCACTAGCTGAGCGGTACTACCGCTTTCACGAGCGGTACTACAGGTGCTAGGAGCGGTACTACCGCTTACACGAGCGGTACTACCGGTGCTAGGAGCGGTACTACCGCACGACAGTTCACCAACCATGGTAGTAAGAAAATACTACCCTGCCTACCACTGTTGAGGGAAAAGGATGCGTAAAAAGTCCGATGGTCCAGTAGTAAAAAATTACTACCGACCAGAGAGCGGTACTACCGCCCACAGAGCGGTAGTAAAAAACTACTACCGCCACGAGGGCGGTACTACCGCTGGACCTTTTGCACATGTAGTGAAAAACATGGTTGGAGCTCCATTTGAAGCAAGGGAAAGGTGCTGCAATAGAAATGTGTACGTGTTGATTCCACCCAAACCTTTCCGAAGCGGACCCCCTCTTGATAGTATGGTTTTCCTACGACTCAAATCCACCAAAGAGAAACGTAGAAAGCAACCATCTTTGGAAGACTCCGAGGGGTATCAAATCGTCTTGTGTCTAGTCATGAATTATCTGAAATGCTCAGTGCACACAATTAGTCCGCACATGCATTGTCATCAATCACCAAAACCACTTAGGGAGAAATATGCCCTAACAATCTACCCCTTTTTGGTGGATTGATGACAATACAAGATTGGCACTAAAGGATATAAAAATAGCATATGCAAACCCAAAAACTACAACCTAGAGACATGATCCCTTTGATGTGAGCATACTTTAGAAAAACGATATGGGATGCCGAGCACACAACGAGAGAAAAGCACCCCCCTAGATTTTATAGACGAGGCAATCCTTGCAACAAACTAAATAAATTCCAAGCATGGAAGCAAGGCATAGAATGTGAGCATGAAGATAGTGGCACATAATAATTAGACTCACAAGCTACTAATAAACTGGATAATAATGAGACAGTAAAGATAGAGGAGTGATAGCATATGTCTCACACCATATGGTAAAGTGCAGTACGACGTCTCCTGGTCTCACACACAAAGCGAAGACAACCAAAGTAGCAACGAGAGTTCAACAAATAAAGCAACATAGAAAATGAGGAAACTCGAAAATCCAACACTCTCTCCCCCTTTGGCATCGGGACACCAAAAAGGCATAGAGGACACCTACGACACGGGTGGTAGCTCGAACTGTAGAGGACTCAACCATCAGACTCCTCATCAGCCTAGTCTTCTGTCTCCTCATCAGACTCCTTGTTAGACTCAGCCCACTAAAGATCCTTATTTTTCATCCAAGCAGCCTCAGGAGTGATGTCTTGCTCAGACCCACTGTATATGTGCACATCGAGATTCCTCATAATCATTTTGTCATGCTGATGGCTCTCCTTTTGAGCAACTTGAGTCATGTACTGCCCCTTCGCCTGCATGCAGAATAAGGTCTTCATCCGGTCCGTGAGCTTCTTGGCCCAATATGCCTCGACAGAGGAAGGCACATGTGACTCTGGAACGTCCTCATCCTCAACCATAGCCTCATCCTCATCAGAATCCACAATGGCAGCAACAGGTGTAGTGGTGCTGTTGGCCCATTTGTTCTTCTGTCGCAGCTTAATAGGCTCATGGTGAATCCACTCGGGAGCATGGAACTCAATAGCTGGGAAAGCCTCTGCCCACTTTGTCTTGATCAGGTCAAACAAATAAGGGTCGTAGATTGGGACCTTATGATGGAAGACTGCCGACTGAAGATCACTCCACATGACGTGAGATACATGAAGTGGTCCACAGGGACAAGTCCGCCCTTTCTAACACATCATAAGCATATCCACCAGGTATGAATGCACCTGGTCCTTGTTGCCAACATGTGGAAAAAGAGTGTTGCGAAAGATACAATGCATGCCATCAAGGAATGGTTCAGCACGTGAGAGACCTCACCAGATGGGGACACCTTTTCAATGAAGAAGGGCAACAACTTCTCCTTAGCGGTGGCAGATGGCTTAGCATGGGGGCGCAAACTAACTGGGTGCTCAAGCCCCTCATCATGGACGTTGAGGAAATCCATAAACTCCTTCCAAGTAGCACACAACCTCTCCCCATTGGTCATCCAAGTCATAGTGTGCACCTCATCAGAGTGGAAGTGGACTGTAACAAAGAACTGAGCCACTATCTTAGGATCAAAGTCCAGGTGAAACGTGATGAGCTCCACAATCCCAAGCAGCTCCACCATCGACACAGGTTCACCAAAAGTACGTCGGGTCCTTCTTGAGATGCTCCATGTCTATCCACTAAAGCGGCACTTATATGTTCTTCTTAGTCTTGATCACATCTTCATAAATAAGAGCATGCTGCTTTGACTAGAAGAATTAACATCCGGGGAGCTGAACCCTATCGCTGTCATAGGGGTTGACCTTCCGTCGAAGCTGAAACTAAGACTATGGCATAGCATCCCAATCGACAGTGTATCCCTTGTTCTTCTGAGTTGGCCGCTTAAAATTGTGCTTCAGAGCATTGGACCCCTTAGGTACATCTGAAGAGCGAGGGCACTTGCAACTGGCATCCCGAGGAGGATTCGAGCGCCTTGAGCCACTACCTATGACACACAACGCAAACACAAGAAAATGACAAAAGAAGTCAAGGTAAAGATGAAAGCAAACCAGAAAATCCGAGATAAAGGAGAACGGGAAGGAAATAACATGGGTATCGAGGGAACAACGGTAGTACCGTTGACCAAGCGGTAGTAAAATTTTACTACCGCTCTGACAGCGGTAGTACCGCTGCTCAAGCGATTGTAAAAAATTACTACCGCTCTAACAGCGGTAGTACTGCTCCAGGAGGAGCGGTAGTACCGCATGTGCGAAAAAGTTCCAGATCTCACAAGTGAAACTTCAGATCCGGAACTACCGGAGACCCAAACCCACATGTTGCAACCTACACAGTAAAATTTCTACCACACAAGTACTCTCCAACCCTCCTTGCATGAAAAGATTGTGCCATTAAATGATGAACATGCATATGCCCCTAACCTAGATTCAACAAGAACGAAGCAAAGAGAAGGGAACGAGGGGCAATACTGAGGTACATGGCACGAGGGAGAGGAGGGAGACGATCTCACCAAACAGAGTCAGAGGAGAGTGGCCGGAGAAGGAGACCCGACGAGTCCCTCCGACACCGTTTCTTGAGAAGAGGGAGAGAAAATAGAGAGAGCCACGAGATGAATGGGTATGGGGGAGAGAGAACTGCCCATGCCCAAAAATAACCTCCCATGGCCTAAGCGGCACGGTCGTACCATGGTCATCGCGGTAGTACCACTTGGCCAGCGGTAGTAAAATTTTACCACCGCTAGCTGAGCGGTAGTATCGCTCGTCCAGCGGCACTAAAAGTTTACTTTCGTGCCTAGAGCGGTAGTATTGTGCCCCTTTTGACAAAACACTTTGAACCTTGCTGTCACACCCTGTTTTTGCTATCACTTGTCTGTATTGTAAAATTCTGAACTTGTTAAAACTTTTTCAAAACTAATGTTGTGAATGCCATGATTGACATTGTATGCGTGTATGCTTGATCATGTGAGGATTTAAACCCTAGATTCTTTTGGTATAACACTAATTTCCAAAAACCCTTGCTTATTTCTAATCAACGTAAAACCTACCTTAAGTTGCACTACATGTCCTTGGTGGCAAGCAGTGCTTCCACTCCTATTTGGTAATCTGATTTTAAACTATCTTTATATTTCAAAACCACAAAAATAATTATTTTTTTGATTATTTTCCTAATTAAATAACCTGTCCATTTCTAAGGCCAGAATTGGTATTCCAACATGGAAAAATACTTTTCTGCTTTAGAAAAATCTGATTAAATTTAGAGATGATGAGAAGGACATATATTTTCCATACATAGGATTTTAAACCCCATTTTATATTATATTTATTGATTAAAACTATAAAAGATATTTCTGTCTGTTTTGGCATTTTGAACTATTTCCAAAGGAAATATTCTCAATAAACTCCTAGAAAATTCCAGTGATATCCCTAAGCCTTGTTTGTTGTCCACATAAAGTTTCACTTTGATCAAAGGTGAATAAGGACCCCAAATAACCCATAAACCCTGTGTGTCCAGAATCAAGTTAGAGCAACTCTAGATAGCAAAGTTTGTCCAATGATGCTAAAACTTTGCAAGAGTGACTAATAGCTCAATTGAGGGTTCCACACCAAAAATGGGATTTGTGGGACTTAGTTTGCCCACACTGCCTTTGGAAGGGACATATCTGGTCATATTGGAGTGTTTTCAAGTTTCCAAAGCTAAACTTGTCCTTTGGAGCTCAAAATTGGTGAAACTCCATGGTTTACCACCAAACCCAAACCTGTTAAGTTGCAGCACCAGTGGTGGGGTGCAACCACCTTAAGCCACTGTTGAACACCTTCTAATAGATAGGAAAAAGCCACCTTAGCCACAGCTAAACCAAACCCCTTTGCTTCAAACTCATAGATTAAGTGGCCAGCACCTGTGTCTAACCCCAGTCAATTGGCCCCTCACTGGTTCAAAGTGGAAAGGGCAAAACCCCCAATTTAGATCTCAGTTCATGACTGACAGCCCGAGTATTTCCTGCCTCCCTTGACCAGCCGAAGATCCCACAAGAACCAAACGGCTAGCCACACCCCCAGCTAGTGCCAGGACATGCTAAACACGTCCAAAGTGCCTCACAGCGCACCAGCATGCCGTGGCATGCCAAAACTATGCTCTGGGCGCGCTACACGGAGTCACCGAGGTAGGGGCGACGCCCTCGGCCAGTTCCAACCTCCCAGAGATGTCCAACCTCTTCCCCGACAACCCTTCTGTGTCAAGGAAGCCTCAGGGCCCCTCCTCTCCCGCGCTAGAGCTCGCGCGACGCGTGCCCACGCGCACCAGAACCGGCCAAGGTTGCGCGGCCACGAATGCTCGACTCCCCTCTCTCTCTCTCTGCTGAAGATGGTCCGGGCGGTCCAAAACCATGTTGTGAGATCGTGGTTTTGACCCCAACCTCTCTTTGCACCCCCATACGCGCCACGGTGAGTCACTGATGTCAGATGTGCTTCCCTGGCAACGGCGACAGGAATAGTCGTGTCGACGGCACCAGGAATCCTTCTGCTACGGCTATGGAGCCTTGCGTTGGTGTTCCCTCGAAGTGGAAAGGGTGATGTAGCACAGCGGTGGTAAGTATTTCCCTCAGTTTGAGAACCAAGGTATCAATCCAGTGGAGGAGTATCACAAGATCCTGCACAAACACAAAAGCTTGCTCCCAACGCTATGAAGGGGTTGTCAATCCCTTATAGATTGTTTGCCAAGTGAGAACTGAAAGCAACAAAGTAACAAAGCAAAGTAAAAGTGGAGGTGTAAACGATGGATGTGAATAGACCCGGGGGCCGTAGGGTTTACTAGTGGCTTCTCTCATGAAAGCAAGTAGACGGTGGGTGAACAAATTACTGTCGAGCAATTGATAGAACCGCGCAAAGTCGTGACGATATCTATGGCAATGATTATATCTATAGGCATCACGTCCAAAACAAGTAGACCGATACTTTATGCATCTACTACTATTACTCCACACGTCGACCGCTATCCAGCATGCATCTAGTGTATTAAGTCCAAAAGAACAAAGTAACGCCTTAAGCAAGATGACATGATGTAGATGGACAATCTCATATCAACGACAGAGCCCATCGTTTTACCCTTGATGGCAACTACTTAATGTGTGCCTCGCTGCCCCTACTATCACTGTGAAAGGTCACCACATGGTAGGACCCAAAACCAAGCACTTCTCCCATTGCAAGAATCATAGATCTAGTTGGCCAAACAAAACCCAAGACTCGGAGAGACTTACAAGGATATCAAATCATGCATATAAGAATCAGCAAAGACTCAAATATATATCATAGATAATCTGATCACAAATCCACAATTCATCGGATCTCGACAAACACACCGCGAAAGAAGATTACATCGGATAGATCTCCATGAAGAGCATGGAGAACTTTGTATTGAAGATCCAAGAGAGAGAAGAAGCCATCTAGCTAGTAACTACGGACCCGTAGGTCTGAAGTGAACTACTCATGAGTCATTGGAGGGTCGATGATGATGATGAAGAAGCCCTCCAACTCCAAAGTCCCCTCCGGCAGGGTGCCAGGAAGGGTCTCCAGATGAGATCTCGCAGAAACGGAAGCTTGCGGCGGCGAAAAGTATTTTCGAGGCTCGCCTGATTTTTTGCTGTATTATAGGGAATATATAGGCCAAAGATCTAGGTTAGGGGGCGGCCAGGGAGGCCACAAGCCCTGCCACGGCCGCCTTCCCTTGGTGGCGGAGTGGGGACTTGTGGGCTCCCACGAGCCCTCCTCGCTTGGTCCACAGGCCCCCTGATCTTCTTCCGTTCGGGAAAAATCATTTCGGGGATTTTATTCCATTTGGACTCCGTTCCAGAATCATATCTGAAAAGAGCCAAAAACACAGAAAAAACAGGAACTGACACTTGGCACTGAATTAATAAGTTAGTCCCCAAAAAGATATAAAAGGTACATAAAACATCCAAAGATGACAAGATAACAGCGTGAAACCATCAAAAATTATAGATACGTTTGAGACGTATCAAGCATCCCCAAGCTTAATTCATGCTCGTCCTCGAGTAGGGAAGTGATAAAGAATGAATTTTTGATGCTTTCATGCTACCTAGAATAGATGTCCTTTGTAACTCCTCTTATGTGACGTGAATGTTCCGATCCATTAGATTCAAAACAATAGTTTGCTATTGTCATGGAAACAATAATAATTCAAGCAAACTAGCAAGGTAATCATGAACTTTCAAAATAACAAGGCCAAAAGAAAGTTATCCCTACAAAAGCATATAGTCTGGCTATGCTCTATCATCATTGCACAACGAATTTAAATCATGCACAACCCCGGTATTGGCCAAGTAATTGTTTCACACCTTTACTTTCTCAAACCTTTTCAACCCTCACGCAATACATGAGCGTGAGCCATGGTTATAGCACTATAGATGGTGTGGAGTGTGGTGGAGGTTGCAAGACAAAAAAAGGAGAAGATAGTCACATTAACAAGGCATATCAATGAGCTGTGGAGATGCTCATCAATAGATATCAATGTGAATGAGTAGGGATTGCCATACAAATGATGCACTAGAGCTACGAGTATGTGAAAGCTCTTAAAGAAAACTAGTGGGTGTGCATCCAACTTGCTTGCTCACGAAGACCTAAGGCAATTTTGAGGAAGCCTATCATTGGAATATACAAGCCAAGTTATATAATGAAAATTTCCCACTAGCTATATGGTGGTGACAAAACGAGAGACTCTCAATCATGAAGATCATGGTGCTTAATATGCACAAGTGTGGAAAATGTGGTAGCATTGTCCCTTCTCTCTTTTTCTCTCATTATTTTTTATTTTTTTGGTGGGCTCTTTGGCCTCTTTTATTTTATTTTATTTTATTTTGGTGGGCTTCTTTGGCCTCTTTTATTTCCTCACATGAGACAATGCTCCATTAATGATGATCATCACTCTTTCAACTCATAACTTAGAGCAACTATGACTCTATATGGAATGCCTTCGGTAGTGTACCGTGACAATGATCTAGCATGACATAGACATCAATGGAAACATCATGCTAGCTATCTTACGATCATGCAATGGCAATTTAGACGTGGTGGCACATGTCATGGTGGTAGTTGCATGGAAATATATCTCGGAATGACTTTGAAAAAGCCATAATAGGTAGGTATGGTGGCTGTTTTGAGGGAGGCTAATGGTGGGTTTTGTGCACCTGCGAAAGTTGCACGACACTAAGAAGATAGTGATGGTGGAAGGTGAAAGTGCATCTAAACCATGGACTCAACATTAGTCATGAAGAACTCATATACTTGTTGCAAAAGTTTTATTAGTAATCAAAACAAAGCATTCAACGCATACTCCTAGGGGAAGGGTTGGTAGGTATAAACCATCGCGCGATCCCGACCGCCACGCAAAGGATGACAATCAATAGACTAATCATGCTCAGATTTGATCACATAGAGGTTCACCATACTGCATGCTACGGGAATTACTAACTTCAACACAAGTGTTTCTAGATCCACAACACCTTACTAGCATGACTTCAATATTACCAAAACCACAACTCAAAACTAATTGAGATGAATCAAACTTCTCTAACTATTCAATGCACATGAAGGTGGAAGTTTTCGTATCCCTTTGGATAACTACCCCTTTTGAGACTACTTTCAAAGCATAGATCAACTACCAAGCCACGCACCGCTGTGCTCTAAAAGATATAAGTGAAGCACATAGAGCAAAAGTATCTAGCTCAAAAGATATAAGTGAAGCACATGTGAGCTGAATTGTCTACCAAAAGATATAACTGAAGCTTGACAAAATCACGGTGAGTGCATGTATCTCTCCCTAGGTGTGCAACAAGGATGATTGTGACACAACAAAAATAAAAGACTCCTACGATACAAGACGCTCCAAGCAAAAACACATAACATGTGGTGAATAAAAATATAGCCCCAAGTAACATTACCGATGGATTGAAGACGAGAGAGGGGATGCCTTCCCGGGGCATCCCCAAGCTTATGCTTTTACGACATCCTTGAATCTCTTGGGGTGCCTTGGGCATCCCCAAGCTTGAGCTCTTGCCACTCTTTATCTCTTTGTCCATAAGAACTTCACCCAAAACTTGAAAACTTCACAACACGAAACTTAAACAGAAACTCGTGATAACATTAGTATGAGAAAGCAAACCACCACTTCCTTAGGTACTGTAGCAACTTAAATTCTACTTGTGCTGATGTTGGGTTACTGTATTTTAAATCTTCCATGGCTAATAACCCCCGATACTATCCATAATTTAATCAAAATAAGCAACCAACACAACAAAAACAGAATCTGTTTACACCAGACCGGTCTGTAGCAATCTGTATATTTCGTATACCTCTGGTACTTCCGAAATTCTGAACAATTACGACAGTCTGAAGAATTTGCGTAGCAATCAGCAGAAAAAAGAATCAACTCAAAAGCTCTTACAGAAAAAAAAATCTTTTCGTGAGCAGAAAGTTTCTGTCTTTTCCACCATGACCAAACGATCATCCCCAAGACTAAACATAATGGTTTTGCTTGGCACAAACGCAAAAAGAAACAGAAAAAACACAATCATAACAGAATTATGAAAGTGTTGAAAACACAAAACAGAAAGAAAAAGGATAGATTCGTTGGGTTGCCTCCCAACAAGCGCTTTTGTTTTACCCCCTTAGCTAGGCATTCAATGATGCTCTCATAAAAGACAAGAATTGAAGCACAACGAGAGCATCCTACAGCATGTGAAAATCACATTTAAGTCTAACATACTTCCTATGCATAGGCATTTGATAGGAAAACAAATTTTCAAGACAACCAATAGCCGCCATATGCAAGGAAGAAGAAAGAGACAATAGCAATCTCCACATAACGAGATGTAATTTGGTAACATGACAGTTTCTACCATAATATTTTCCTCTCGCATAACAATTACATGTGGGATCATATTCGAATTCAACAATGTAACTATCACATAGGATATTCTTTTCATGATCCACATGCATGCAAAGTTGACGCTCTTCAAAAATAGTGGGATTATCATCAACCAAAGTCATGAATTCTCCAAACCCACTTTCAATATTATTGCAAATATCATAATCATCATGAGGCTTGAACAAATTTTCAAGATCATAGGAAAGATCATCACCCCAATCATGATTATTGCATCCCCAAGCTTAGAGTTTTGCATATTTTTAGCATGATTGTCACTAATAGAATTTATAGTGAAACCATTTTCATCCAAGGAGCCCTCGTGAATCACTTCATAAATTTCTTCCTCACAACTTTCAGATTCACGCAACTCAAGCAAAACTCCATAAATATAGTCAAGTGCACTCAATTCACTAGCAATTCGTTCCACATAACTGAGTCTCTTAAAGAGATTAGCTAGTGGATGAGGATCCATATCACTAGATTTTCAAGAAGCGAAGATGCAAGCATATTGAAGGCACATGGCACACAAGCGAACAGAAAGCAAGGAAGAGAAAAAAGGCAAACACAAAAGGCAAATGAAAACGACAAATGTGAAGTGGGGGAGAGGAAAACGAGAGGCAACTGGCAAAAAAAGTAAATGCTGAAGATGAGTTTGTGAGACCTACTTGGATAGATCTTGATCTCTCCTCCCCGGCAACGGCGCCAAAAATACTTCTGATGTTAGTTGTGCTTCCCCGGCAACGGCGATAGGAATAGTCGTGTCGACGGCACCAGGAATCCTTCTGCTACGGCTATGGAGCCTTGCGTTGGTGTTTCCTCGAAGCGGAAAGGGTGATGTAGCACAGCGGTGGTAAGAAGTTCCCTCAGTTTGAGAACCAAGGTATCAATCCAGTGGAGGAGGGTCACAAGATCCTGCACAAACACAAAAGCTTGCTCGCAACGCTATGAAATGGTTGTCAATCCCTTATAGATTGTTTGCCAAGTGAGAACTGAAAGCACCAAAGTAACAACGCAAAGTAAAAGCGGAGGTGTAAACGATGGATGTGAATAAACCAGGGGGCCATAGTGTTTACTAGTGGCTTCTCTCATGAAAGCAAGTAGACGGTGGGTGAACAAATTACTGTCGAGCAATTGATAGAACCGCGCAAAGTCGTGACGATATCTATGGCAAAGATTATATCTATAGGCATCACGTCCAAACCAAGTAGACCGATACTTTCTGCATCTACTACTATTAATCCACACGTCGACCGCTATGCAGCATGCATCTAGTGTATTAAGTCCAAAAGAACAGAGTAACGCCTTAAGCAAGATGACATGATGTAGATGGACAATCTCATATCAACGACAGAGCCCATCTTTTCACCCTTGATGGCAACTACTTAATGTGTGCCTTGCTGCCCCTACTGTCACTGGGAAAGGTCACCACATGGTAGAACCCAAAACCAAGCACTTCTCCCATCGCAAGAATCATAGATCTAGTTGGCCAAACAAAACCCAAGACTCGGAGAGACTTACAAGGATATCAAATCATGCATATAAGAATTCAGCAAAGACTCAAATATATATCATAGATAATCTGATCACAAATCCACAATTCATCGGATCTCGACAAACACACCGCCAAAGAAGATTACATCGGATAGATCTCCATGAAGATCATGGAAAACTTTGTATTGAAGATCCAAGAGAGAGAAGAAGCCATCTAGCTACTAACTACGGACTCGTAGGTCTGAAGTGAACTACTCACGAGTCATTGGAGGGACGATGATGATGATGAAGAAGCCCTCCAACTCCAAAGTCCCCTCTGGCAGGGTGCCGGGAAGGGTCTCCAGATGAGATCTCGCGGAAACGGAAGCTTGCGGCGGCGGATTTTTTTTTTCGAGGCTCCCCTGATTTTTTGTTGTATTTTACGGAGTATATAGGCCAAAGATGTAGGTCCGGGGGCGGCCAGGGAGGCCACAAGCCCTGCCACCGCCGCCTCCCCCCTGGTGGTGGAATGGGGGCTTGTGGGATCCCAAGAGCCCTCCTGGCTTGGCCCACAGGCCCCCTGATCTTCTTCCGTTCAGGAAAAAATCATTTCGGGGATTTTATTTCGTTTGGACTCTATTCAAAAATCAGATCTGAAAAGAGCCAAAAACACAGAAAAAACATGAACTGGCACTTGGCACTGAATTTATAAGTTAGTCCCAAAAAAGATATAAAAGGTACATAAAACATCCAAAGATGACAAGATAACAGCGTGAAACCATAAAAAATTATAGATACGTTTCAGACGTATCAGTCACCGGCGCTCCCGAATCTGCTCACCGTCGCGGGCCTATAAATAGCCCTCCCCCTCGCTCCATCACCCATCAGATAGCTTCACTGCGATCATTAGTACCTCCCTAGCCACCCCAGCAAACCAGCAGAGCCCCGGTGCTCGAGATCGACCGAGGCCCCTCCGCCTCGGAGCTCCGGTCGATCTCCGGCTACACGATGACTCCTGCGCCCCTCGACCCACCAAAATGAACCTCTCGATCCCAGGAAGCTTTCCCCCAACTCGGTCGAGCTTTTCCGTGTCTCTAGCCACCCCCTCGACCACCTCCCGAAACTCCTCCACCACGGCCTCCTCGTCGCCGGCGAACACCTGCCTCTCCGTCGTTGTTCCGAGCACCAGCAGGTAGGCGATAGTAAGGCGAACCCATTCTAGTGCTCGTTGGGGGCATGAGAGCGTCGGCAACCTCGCCGGCGTCCTCCTCCTCCTCTCTGGCTAGAGGTAGGAGACGACCCCGACAGGTGTGCCCCACCTGTCGGTGGCCAGCATCCTCCCCCGCGCTGACCTCGGCTGCTGACCGCCGGGCCCCGCGCGTCAGGTTCAAACCTGACGGCGCACGCGCCTGGGCAAGGCGTCGGCTGGCCATGGCCCAGCCCAGCTCTGGGCCGAGCTAGGCCTTGATTTTAGCCGGTTTTTCTTTTATTTTTAAACCCTGGTTTCTAAGATTTTTATAAAAACAGTTAACTAGTGTAAAAATATATCTTCCACTGTTATTCTTCTAAAAGTGAGTAGTATTTAATAATATGTTTGGATGAATTTTCCAACAACTATTCTATTTTACATTAATAAAAAGGACTAAATTGGGATAGTTTTGCATCTGTTTGGTTGATTTAAAAAATATACCTTCAAGGAAAACTAAGGTAAATATTTTTAAAATGATACCTTAGATTTAACAGTAATAAATCACATTTTTAAAATGTCTTTGTAGTTTGTTTCTATGTGAGCTATTTCTTATTTATTGTTTTATCGACGATAGAAAATCCGTGTGACGAGGGAATCGGAGCGGAAGACCTCGAAGGCCCCGAATACTTAGCTGACCAAGGCAAGCAACCCTTTGACCATGACTGAGCATATGTTACTTTGCATGCTAAAATAGCAAGTATTTCCGTTGCATATGATCATAAGTGCCGGTAATCATTCGATATGATTTTACCGAAGGCTCCTCCGGAGCACATGCATTGAGCTTGACCCTACCCTTGAGGATCATGCTAACACCATGTTGACAAGTAAAGATGGATGTAGTATCATCATGAGCATGTTGTTGACATAAAGCAAGAGTTTATGAAAACCCCGTCGGGTGCCACTAATGCCCGAGTGTGATGATGAGTTAGGTGGTCACTTTTGGTGAAGTGATGCACCAGGTATTTCTGTGAGTATGGTTTCGGAAATGGGAATAGATTTATGATGTGTCGACCGTCCCAACCTTACCAGTACGACCACGTTACCCCTTATGGGACAGGGTTATGTTAATTACTCTGGTCGGTGCTAGAAAAGAGGCACATTACTAGTGGCGGGAGTGATGTGTGGTCACTCTCGTGATGGGGCCGTGCCGGGTAGGACGACTATGCCATTTTTATGAGTTCCAGGCACACCGCTGGTCCCCGCAGGGTTGGTACTGTCCAGAGTTGGTTCTCGTAAGATGTACAACATGTGGGCTGGGTACTAATCGAGTGGACCTCTTTATCTAGTATCGTCACGGGAAACGCATTGATCGGGTACTTACCTAGGGTATGAGATATATCGCGAGTCGTGGATGACATGGAAGTTTCCCGGATCTCGTGCGTCCATCGTACTACTTGTGCATAGAGTAAACTATTAGAATAGCCGTGTCCACGGTCAAGGACAGTTGGGTAATCCTGCTTAAACTACATCCAGTTGTTTCCGCATAAACCAAAGTGTCTGTGTGTTTGGTGTTGAGAATGAAGCTGCTATGATAGCAATGATATGACCAATTTCGGTGACTCGGCATATAGGGTGAACCCGGATGGTTCAACCCTCGACAGATATATTGATATCTGTAACCTGTTCTTCAAGAGTAATTCTTTAACTTGATGCATATTCATGATCATTCCACCCAGATGAGTTACACTAAAGATGCATGATATTGTTATCCTTCACTTTCGTTGATATTATCATGGGTTGTTTGCGAGTACATTCAAAGTACTCATTGGCTTGACACTAGTTATGTTAATGACCAAACATGGAAGGACCGGAGTTTGGATATGAGTACGTCTTTTGAGACGTCCAAGTCAGAATGCCTGTCGGTGTAGGCTGGATGGCATGGGCACCCGCTTAGCCCTTTGTTTTCCGCTATTAGTGTATCCGAGTGATTTGGCCCTAGGCCCTGTCTTGTGAACTTGACCCTTCGGTCATGTGTTGTAATAATCGTTACTTGGATGTAAGACTCTTTTATTCGGTATCTGTGTTCGGTGAGCATTGATCTCTCGGATCACTGAGCACGGCGATTCTCGACTAATAAGTTGGGGTCCCCATAGAGCTGGTATCAGAGCCATCCTGACTATAGGAAGCCTTAGGTAGCATGAACGATAGCCGAAACAATTAGTGCACATAATATTGACCCGAGAACCGCACCCACTAAATATTTCTAACCCTCTCCTCTACACCTTGTAGATGGCCGCCATACCCGAGATGCTTCTGGAAACGGTATTTCCTCTGCTTTTGAGCAATAGCCTCGAGAAGTGTCAAGTACGTCGCACGCCCATCTTCCTCTACCACAAACACTGGGTCAACACCGACACCAAGGAGTATCACGTGGACGTGATAGTGAAGGCTAACGACTCCCCAACTAGCTGCTTCTTTGAAGGAACACAGATGGAGGATCTGATGTTACCCGTGGAGACTGCAGCACAAGAGGCACTCGTGCGACTCCGCGATATCCTTCCTGAGATGGCGGACGAGCCAGCTACTCGTCACCTACCTTTTGTTAAAGATAAGGCAGACGAGAGTTGGAAACTCAACCCCTCATTCGAGGACGGGACGCCATTAAGGTTTCAGACCTACTTCAGTCTCTCCTCAGACACCTTGACGCATCTTTTGATCAAGGAGTCGACTAGGATCCGCCAAGAGTTGCACCAAGTCAAGGACATACTTCGTATGGAGAAGATGAAGAACCGCAAGGTGAAGAGAAGAGGGAGCACCCATAATATCACCTGCCATTGCTTTCCGAGGAGGAATACCCCCGCTTTAGGCTGTTCCTCTTGAGAGTCATCGCTTAACCGAACAAGAGTACACCGAACTCTTCGCTACCTCGCCAACCAAGAGATGTCGAGATGGTACGCTTCCTTCCCCTACTCCCTCAAGGTAGGGAAGCACTGATGAAGATGAAGACAGAGAGGAAGATGAAGACGGAGATCCCGCTGAGCCGGCTTATGAGACCGCGCAGTCGATCGCTTAGTAGCGTAGGATGTACCGAGCGTAGGAGTTCTTGTATCAGGATTTTATGACCCCGGATGTTGTGTAAACCTGTTGGATGCAAGTCGCATTCTGCCTTAAGCAGCTTGTGAGCGACTACATCATTTGTTTTAAATTTAATGCAGTAGTTCTTTTCAAACCATTGTCATAAAAATCTTGCACACTAGCACGACACCAGACCCCCCTTTTACTAGAACGTCATCCCTTTTGAGTACAACCAGTTCGGCAAAATTGACTTGTCTGCTCCCCTGACAGGATGGTGAATGAAACTCGCAACAGCACCTTCGGCAACCCCGGCTCTTCCTCTTCAGGACAGTAGCAGGGAACCGGAAGGGAAGCTCAAGCTAGAGATCACCACGCGCAGCAAGACGATGTTCCGCCGCCACCGCCTCCTCCTAAAAGCTTGACCATGGCTCAGTTCCTTCGAGCTCTTCGAGAGGAGTGTGAAGCCAACAATGCCGCTATCCGGCAGCTGGCTCAAACCCTGGTGAACCACCCGCCACAGAACGGGAATGGCAATGGTCGCTCAACTCTCTCCGAGTTTATGCAGACTACGCCACCCATATTCACGGAGACGACTGAACCCTTGGATGCCGATGACTGGATCCGTACTATTGAAGACCTTCTCGCGCTGGTCAAGTGCATTGATGACCACGAGAAAGTCCTCTATGCAACTCACTGTCTCGGAGGCACAACCAGAGCCTGGTGGGATGGATTTCAGATCATGCGAGCTGGGCAAGTCATCATTTGGGCCGTGTTCAAGGATGGATTCCGCGCTGCTCACATTCCTCCGGGAATGATGACCATTAAGAAGCGAGAATTCCAAGCCTTAAGGCGAGGCAGTGGATTTGTCAAGGAGTATCTGCAGAAGTTCAACCTCCTATCAAGATATGCGCCTGAAGACGTTAGCACTCAGGATGCCAAAGTGGAACGGTTTATGGAAGGACTGCATCAGTCACTCCAGTATCAGCTGGTTGTTTGTGAATGTCGGACCTTCAGTGATCTCGTTAATAAGGCTCTTATGTTGGAAGACAAGCGTAAGCGCAAGCTAATGGGTAGTGGAGGACCGATTAGCTCGAAACCACGACCATGGCAGTCAGCCCCCGCAAGACCCAACTATCAGCAGCAAAAATACAAGCATCCGACATTTCGCCAGAATTACCAACCTCAGCAGAAAATCAGCGCCAAGCCAGCAAGCACTCTGCCAAACAATGGTGGGGGCAAGACCAACCTTCCAGCGCAAGTGACCTGTTTCGGGTGTGGGCAAACAGGGCACTATTCCAGGCAGTGCCCCAACAAGAAACCCGATGGTTCGCGCCCCAATGCGCCAAATCAAGGCCAAGGAGCACCAGTCAGGAACCAGGCTCCCGTCAATCAGCAGTATCACAACAAGGGGCGGATTAATCACATTTCCGCAGAAGAGGCACAGGAAGACCCGGACTGCATTCTGGGTACGTTCCTCGTCAACTCTACCCCAGCAACAGTATTGTTTGATTGTGGTGCTTCGCATTCTTTTGTTACGCAAAAGTTTGCGGAAAAGTGTGGTCTAGAACCTACCTTGCTTTGTGGGCATATGGCAATTCAAACCCCGGGAGCAGTTTTGAGGACCAACCTAGGGTGTAGGAAGGTCGGGATAGTTATCAATGGGACGAGCTTCTCAACGGATCTCATTGTGCTTAAGTCGCAAGGCCTAGAAGTAATTCTCGGCATGGACTGGTTGGCCAAGCATCAAAGTATCTTGGACTGTGCCAACAGGGCCATTACCATGACAAGTGACCAAGGGGTCAAAGTCAAGTATGTCTTTGAGGCAGTACCCACTCGAGTACCACGAGTTAACAGCCTATCAGAGGAAGGACTCGACCGAGTGCCAATAGTCTGTGAATACCCAGACGTTTTTCCCGATGAGCTACCAGGGATGCCTCCTGACCGAGACATCGAGTTCATCATCGAACTCATGCCCGGATCAAGGCCTATCTATAAGAAGCCTTACATGATGGGATCCGAAGAGCTAGCGGAGTGGAAGAAGCAACTGGATGAGCAACTCAGGAAAGGGTTTATTCGTCTGAGTTCATCACCTTGGGGATCACCTGTTCTCTTCGTGTCCAAGAAGGATGGGACAATCCGACTTTGCATCGATTACCGTTCTCTCAATGAGGTCACGATTAAGAACAAGTACCCACTCCCCAAGATCGAAGACTTGTTCGACCAGCTAAATGGAGCTAAGGTATTCTCCAAGGTCGACCTCCGATCTCGATATTACCAACTAAAGATTCGACCCGAAGACATACCGAAGACGACATTTGTGACCCGGTACAGTCTGTACGAATGCACTGTCATGTCTTTTGGATTGACTAATGCCCCGGCTTACTTCATGTACCTCATGAATAAGGTCTTCATGGAATACCTGGACAAGTTTGTCTTCGTATTCATTCATGACATATTAATCTTTTCCAAATCTAAAGAATAGGATGAGCAACACTTGAGGTTAGTATTGGAGAAGCTTCGAGAGCACCAACTGTATGCCAAGTTCAGCAAATGCCAGTTTTGGCTGAACGAAGTTGGGTTCCTGGGTCATACCATGACAGCAAGTGGATTGGCAGTTGATCCCTCTAAGATTACCATGGTAACCAACTGGGAATCGCCAATCGGCGTGAAGGAAGTCAGAAGCTTCCTCGGACTCAGGGGTTATTACCGCAAGCTCATAGAAGGATTCTCCTGCATCGCGCGACCTATGACTCAGCTCTTGAAGAAAGGCAAGAAATTCGAATGGACACCGGAATGTGAAGCAAGCTTCCAAGAGTTGAAGAAGAGGCTAACCACCGCCCCGGTATTGGCCACTCTAGATATCAGCAAGGAGTTTGTGATATATTGCGGTGCCTCAGGGACCGGGCTAGGTGGGGTTCTAATGCAGGATGGCAGAGTCGTGGCATACTTGTCACGGCAACTGCGCCCGCATGAGGAGAACTATGCCACCCATGATCTCGAGTTGGCAGCAGTAGTGCATGCTCTCAAGACATGGCGACATTACCTTCTGGGGAAGCGATGTGAAAAAGACACTAACCACAAGAGTCTAAAGTATATCTTCACCCAAAGGGAATTGAATATGAGGCAACAGAGATGGTTGGAGTTAATCAAGGACTACGACCTCAGCATTCAATATCACCCCGGTAAGGCTAACGTAGTGGCCGATGCCTTGAGCCGGAAGACCAGCACCTTAAACGGCATGCTTAAGGAAAGGCAGCCCACCTTATATGAGGAATTGGAGAACTTCGGGTTGGAACTAGTGGAATCTGGATTCCTAGATAACCTCGAAGTCAAACCAACGCTGGAAGACGACATCAAAGGAGCCCAGAAGGGTCACAAGAGCATTAAAGGTATCAAGAAGAAGATTCAAGAAGGCAAGGCCCCGGGATTCTTGGAGGATGATCAAGGAGTGGTGTGGTTTGGGAAACGTTTATGCGTACCCAACAAGGCTGAACTCAAGGATTTGATCCTACGGGAAGCACATGATACACCCTACTCCATTCACCCCGGTGGTACCAAGATGTATCAAGATCTCCAAGGAAGATTCTGGTGGCACGGCATGAAGAGGGAGATTGCGACGTATGTGGCCAAGTGCGTTGTGTGCCAGCAAGTTAAGGCTAAGCATCAGCGACCCACAGGGCTGCTACAACATCTCAAGGTGCCGGAATGGAAGTGGGACAAGGTAGGGATGGATTTTATTGGGCCATAACTCGATATGGGTTGTTGTCGACCATTTTACCAAAGCGGCCCATTTCATCCGTGTCAACACCACTTATGATGGGAACAAGTTGGCTGGTCTCTATATTGAGCGTATAGTAAGCCTTCATGGAGTTCCCAAGGAAATTGTATCTGATCGAGGCACTCAGTTCACCTCAAGGTTTTGGAGGAAACTACAAGAGGCCCTGGTATCAAACTCTCTTTTAGCACCGCCTTCCATCCGCAAATGGGAGCACAAACGGAAAGGCTGAATCAGATACTCGAAGATATGCTCCACGCATGCGTCCTAGCGCACGGAGCCAAATGGGAAGACTGTCTGCCATTCACTGAGTTTTTATACAACAACAGTTACCAGTCCAGTCTCCAGATGGCCCCGTTCGAAGTACTGTACGGACGGAAATGCCGCACCCCGCTCAACTGGTCTGAAACCGGAGACAGGCTGATATTCGGACCAGAAGTTTTGCACAAGGCAGAAGTCAAGGTGCAACTAGTCAAAGAAAATCTGAGGGCAGCCAAGTCACGACAAAAGAGTTATGCGGACTCTCGCCGCAGGGATGTGTAGTTCAATCTCGGAGACCTAGTGTAACTCCGTGTCACACCTCTCAAGGGAGCCAAACGTTTCCACGTTAAGGGGAAATTCGCTCCAAGGTTCATTAGGCCATTTAATATCACTCCAAGGCGTGGAGAGGTCGCATATCAGTTGGAGTTACCTCCGGAACATTTGGGTGTGCACAAAGTCTTCCATGTGTCACAACTTCGGAAATGTCTCCAAGCGCCAAGTCGTTCCGATCCTTACAAGGGCATTGATCACCAGGCCATTGACCTTCTGTCTGATCTCACCTACCGCGAGAGGCCTATCCGCATTCTGGACGAAGCAGAGCGATGCACTAGGAGCAGCACTATCAAGTATTTGAAAGTTCAATGGAGCAACCACACCGAAGCCGAAGCTACATGGGAGAGTGAATACTATCATCGATCTGAGTTCCCACACCTTTTCAACACCTAGCTTAGGAATCTCGGGGACGAGATTCTTTTAAGGGGGATAGGTCTATCACATCCTGTTTTTGCTATCACTTGTCTGTATTGTAAAATTCTGAGCTTGTTAAAACTTTTTCAAAACTAATGTTGTGAATACCATGATTGACATTGTACGCTTGTATGCTTGATCATGTGAGTATTTAAATCCTAAATTATTTTGGTATAACACTGATTTCCAAAAACCCTTGCTTATTTCTAATAAAGGTAAAACCTACCTTCAGTTGCACTACATGTCCTTGGTGGCAAGCAGTGCTTCCACTCATATTTGGTAATCTGATTTTAACCTATCTTTATATTTCAAAACCACAAAAGTAATTATTTTTGTGATTATTTTCCTAATTAAATAACCTGTCCATTTCTAAGGCCAGAATTGGTATTCCAACAAGGAAAAATACTTTCTGCTTTAGAAAAATCCGATTAAATTTAGAGATGATGAGAAGGACATATATTTTCCATACATAGGATTTTAAACCCCATTTTATATTATATTTATTGATTAAAACTATAAAAGATATTTCTTTGTGTTTTGGCATTTTGAAATATTTCCAAAGGAAATATTCTCTATAAATCCTAGAAAATTCCAGTGATATCCCTAAGCCTTGTTTGGTGTCCACATAAAGTTTCACTTTCATCAAAGGTGAATAAGGACCCCAAATAACCCAAAAACCCCGTGTGTCCAGAATCAAGTTAGTGCAACTCTACATAGCAAAGTTTGTCCAATGATGATAAAACTTTGCAGGAGTGACTAATACCTCAAATGAGGGTTCCACACCAAAAATGGGATTTGTGGGACTTAGTTTGCCCACACTCCCTTTGGAAGGGACAGACCTGGTCATATTGGAGTGTTTTCAAGTTTACAAAGCTAAGCTTGTCCTTTGGTGCTCAAAATTGGTGAAACTCCATGGTTTACAACCAAACCCAAACCTGTTAAGTTGCAGCACCAGTGGTGGGCTGCAACCACCTTAAGCCACTTTCGAACACCTTCTGACAGATAGGAAAAAGCCACCTTAGCCACAGCTAAACCAAACCCCTTTGCTTCAAACTCGTAGATTAAGTGGCCAGCACCTGTGTCTAACCCCAGTGAACTGGCCCCTCACTGGTTCAAAGTGGAAAGGCCAAAAACCCCAATTTAGATGTCAGTTCATGACTGACAACACTAGTATTTCTTGCCTCCCTTGACCAGTCGAAGCTCCCACAAGAACCAAACGGCTAGCCACACCCCCAGCCAGTGCCAGGACATGCTAGACACGTCCAAAGTGCCTCAGAGTGCACCAGCATGCCGTGGCATGCCAAAACTGCGCTCTGGGCGCGCTACAGGGAGTCACCGAGGTGGGGGCAACGCCCTCAGCCAGTTCCAACCTCCCCCGAGATGTCCAACCTCTTCCTCGACAACCCTTCTGCGTCGAGCAAGCCTCAGGGCCCCATCTCTCCCGCGCTAGAGCTCGCGCGACGCGTGCCCACGCGCACCAGAACCGGCCAAGGTTGCGCGGCCACGAATGGTCGACTCCCCTCTCTCTCTCTCTCTGCTGCAGATGGTCCGGGCGGTCCAAAACGACGTCCTGAGAACGTGGTTAAGAACCCAGCCTCTCTCTGCACGCCATGCACGCCACAGTGAGTCACCGGCGCTCCCGAAGCTGCTCACCGTCGCGGGCCTATAAATAGCCCTCCCCCTCGCTTCAGCACCCCTCAGATAGCTTCACCGCGATCACTAGTACCTCCCTAGCCACCCCAGCAAACCAGCAGAGCCTCGGAGCTCCGGTCGATCTCCGGGTACACGACGGCTCCTGCGCCCCTCGACCCACCGAACTGACGCTCTTGATCCCAGGAAGCTTTCCCCCAACTCGCCTGAGCTTTTCCGTATCTCTAGCCACCCCCTCGACTACCTCCCGAAACTCCTCCGCCATGGCCTCCTCTTCGCCGGCGAACCCTTGCCTCTCCATCATTGTTCCGACCACCAGAAGGTAGGCGACAGTAAGGCGAACCCATTCCTGTGCTCATTGGGGCATGAGAGCGTCGGCAACCTCGACGGCATCCTCCTTCTCCTCTTTGGCCAGAGGTAGGAGACGACCCCGACAGGTGTGCCGCACCTGTCGGTGGCCCAGCCTCCTCCCCCACGCGGACCTCGGTCGCTTACCGCAGGGCCCCGCGCGTCAGATTCAAACCTGACGGCGCACGCGCCTCGGCAGGCTGTCGGCTGGCCATGGGCCAGCCCAGCTCTGGGCCGAGCCAGGCCTGGAGTTTAGCCGTTTTTTCTTTTATTTTTAAACCCTGGTTTCTAAGATTTTTATAAAAACAATTAACCAGTGTGAAAATATAATTCTTCCACTGTTATTATTCTAAAAGTGAGTAGTATTTAATAATATGTTTGGATGAATTTTCCAACAACTATTCTATTTGGTTGATTTAAAAAATATTCCTTCAAGGAAAACTAAGGCAAATATTTTTAAGATGATACCTTAGATTTATCAGTAATAAAGAACATTTTTAAAATGACTTTGTAGTCTGTTTGTGTGTGAGCTATTTCTTATTTATTGTTTTATTGATGATAGAAAATCCGTGTGTGACGAGGGAATCGGAGCAGAAGACCTCGAAGACCCCGGATACTTAGCTGACCAAGGCTAGCAGCCCTTTGACCATGACTGAGCATATGTTACTTTGCATGTTGAAATAGCAAGTATTTCCGTTGCATATGATCATAAGTGCTGGTAATCATTTGATACGAATTTACCGAAGGCTCCCCGGAGCACATGCATTGAGCTTGACCCTACCCTTGAGGGTCATGCTAAGACCATGTTGACAAGTAAAGATAGATGTAGTATCATCATGAGCATGTTGTTGACATAAAGCAAGAGTTTATGAAAACCCCGTCGGGTGCCACTAATGCCCGAGTGTGATGATGAGTTAGGTGGTCACTTTGGTGAAGTGATGCACCCGGTATTTGTGTGAGTATGGTTTCGGAAATGGGAATAGATTTATGATGTGTCGACCGTCCCAACCTTACCAGTACGACCACGTTACCCCTTATGGGACGGGGCTATGTTAATTACTCTGGTTGGTGCTAGAAAAGATCCACATTACTAGTGGCGAGAGTGATGTGTGGTCACTCTCGTGATGGGGTTGTACCGGGTAGGACGACTATGCCATTTTTATGAGTTCCAGTCACACCGTTGGTCCCCGCATGTTTGTACTGTCCATAGTTGGTGCTCGTAAGACGTACAACATGTGGGTTGGGTACCAATCGAGTGGACCTCTTTGTCTAGTATCGTCAGGGGAAAGGCATTGATCGGGTACTTACCTCGGGTATGTGATATACCACGAGTCGTGGATGACACGGAAGTTTCCCGGATCTCGTGGGTCCAACGTACTACTTGTGCAGAGAGTAAACTATTCAAATAACCGTGTCCACGATCAAGGACAGTTGGGTAATCCTGCTTAAACTACGTCCAGTTGTTTCCGCATAAACCAAAGTGTGTGTGTGTGTGTGTTGAGAAAGGCGCTGCTATGATAGCAATGATATGACCAAGTTCTGTGACTTGGCATATAGGGTGAACCCGGATGGTTCAGCCCTCGACAGATATATTGATATCTGTAACCTGTTTTTCAAGAGTAATTCTTTAACTTGATGCATATTCATGATCATTCCACCCAGATGAGTTACACTAAAGATGCATGATATTGTTATCCTTCACTTTCGTTGATATTATCATGGGCTGTTTGCGAGTACATTCAAAGTACTCATTGTCTTGCCACTTGTTATGTTAATTACCAGACATGGAAGGACTGGAGTTTGGAGATGAGTACGTCTTGAGAGACGCCCCTGCGAACTAGAACGCTTCCAAGTCAGAATGCCTCTCGGTGTAGGCTGGATGGCATGGGCACCCGCTTAGCCCTTTGTTTTCTGCTATTAGTGTATCGGAGTGATTTGGCCCTAGGCCCTGTCTTGTGAACTTGACTCTTCGGTCATGTGTTGTAATAATCGGTACTTGGAAGTAAGACTCTTTTGTTCGGTATCTGTGTTCGGTAAGCATTGATCTGTGGGATCACAGAGCACGACGATTCTCGACTAGTAAGTCGGGTTCCCCACACTTGCCCCCTTTTATGAAAACACTTTGAACCTTGCCAGAGGAATAGAAAAAGCACAGGAAAAACCCAAGGGAAGATAAATATAAACACGAACGCAACTTGAACACTGGACCAAATCTTCCGACGAAGAGAGGGCGGTGGCCATAGCCACCAATGTTTGAGACAAATGGTATGACACCGCGAAGAATTATCCTTGTGTTCATGACCACAACTCGTCTTTGAAGCCCAAGTGCCATCAACACTGGCTAATGTGAAAGACGTGATCAATTTATGCATAATGGGGGGAGGGAATGTTCATTGAGAGAACAACACTCCCCCTATGTCCATGCCAACACCTACAGTGAAATATAATGATGAGTGAGGTGTGGTGTGCCTAGTTACAATCCACATTACTTGAATCAAGGATATTTGGCTCATGCCTTAACTCGCGAATCCTTGCTTCATCTAGAGGTTTGGTGAAAATATCCGCAAGTTACTCTTGAGTGTTGATGAAGAGGACCTCAATATCTCATTGCTTGATATGATCGCGAATAAAATGATGACAAATATCAATATGCTTGGTCTTGCTATGTTGCACCGAATTGAGAGATATCTTGATGGCACTTTCATGGTCACATAGAAGAGGCACTTTTTCACAAGTGACATTGTAATCCTTTAAAGTTTGCCTCATCCATAATAATTTAGCACAACAACTTGCGGCAGCTACATACTCGGCCTCGATGGAAGAAAGTGACACACAGTTTTGCTTCTCCGAAGACGAACTTACCAAAGAGTGACCAAGGAATTGGCATCCTCCAGAGGTTGACTTCCTTCCGACACAGTCTCCAGCCCAATCTGAGTCAGAGTAACATACTAGACTAAAGCTTGCTCCTTTGGGTACCATAACCAAAGTTTGGGGTATGAGCCAAATATCAAAAGATTCATTTGACTGCCGCATAGTGGCTTTACTTTGGTGCGGATTGAAAACATGCACAAATTCCCACACTCAGCATGATATCTGGTCGAGATGGACAAAGGTAAAGTAAGGATGCAATCATGGAGCGATATACCTTTTGATCCACTTCTTTACCATTGGGATCATTGTCAAGCTTGCATTTTGTTGGCATGGGAAATTTGACCGGCTTGACGTCCTTGAGCTCGAACCTCTTAAGCATGTCTTGAGTGTACTTGGCTTGTTTGATGAATGTTCCTTCTCTTCCTTGTTTGATTGAAAACCCGAGAAAGAACTTTATCTCCTCATTTATAGACATCTCAAACTTCTCGGTTGTTAGTGCAGCAAACTCTTCATTGAAAGATTTGTTAGGAGAACCAAATATAATATCATCAACATATAGTTGGCATATGAACAAATCCCCTTTGACCTTTTTTGTAAAAAGTGTGGGATCAATTTTCCCGATCTCAAACCCGTGATCTTGCAACAACTCAGTAAGGTACTCATACCATGCACGTGGGGCTTGTTTAAGGCCGTAGAGCGCCTTCTTGAGTTTGTAGACATGAGTGGGGAGCTTGGGATCCTCGAATCCGGGGGGTTGTTTGACATATACCAACTCATTTAAAGGATCATTAAGAAATGCACTCTTCAAATCCATAGGTTACAATTTG